>NC_086447.1:365712060-366046643 GCF_028390025.1 Pseudophryne corroboree
ACCACTATACTAGGGATATATCCCATATCCTGCATCCCTAAGAAAACACAAAGATACACGTTAGGAGACTCAGTGAATTACACTAGTCTTGCATGTATGCTAACTTCAGTGGCCAAAGAGGACATTTAGAAATGGAAGCAGTAAGTAATAGAAGTAGCAGTATGGCATAATGCCATGTCACATTTGAAAATATCTGCTTGATTAACTGATTAAGATTTGAAGTAAGATCAGAATGGTAAAAAATAGCATTGTTCGGGATTAGGGTGGTATGTATTATAAATCGCAATTTGACTGGGATACATCCTGCCAGTGGCGGCTCAAAAGGTGAGGCTACAGCACAGTCCAAATTTCAAATAGGGGAGCTACACCAACTGCCACCAACATCCCAAACTGACTCACTGGCAGATGGTGTGGCTCCCCTGTTTGAAATTTGGACTGCGCTGCAGCCCCATCTCTGGAGCCGCCACTGCATCCCGCCCCTATGCATACTGGCATTTTTTAACACTTGTATGCATGGATACTTACCCGCCGGGACAGCTCTTCCAATATAGTGCTGCTGTCCCAGTGAAGAAGTGACATTCGTGTTTATGATTTGAGAGTCCTAATGCACATGTGTGGCAGCAATATATGCAACTAAAGGGGCCCATACATCTGCAATCACAATTTATTGTTTCACAGACTATGAGATTTTTTTCCCCAGATATATTGTTTCCCCAATCCATCTGACTCTGGGCCTAATTCTGAGTTGATCGCAGCAGCAAATTTGTTAGCGGTTGGGCAAAACCATGTGCACTGCAGAGGGGGCATAACATGTGCAGAGAGAGTTAGATTTGGGTGGGGTGTATTCAAACTGAAATCTAAATTGCAGTGTAAAAATAAAGCAGCCAGTATTTACCCTGCACAGAAACAAAATAACCCACCCAAATCTAACTCTTTCTGCAAATGTTATATCTGCCCCCCCCCCCCCTGCAGTGCACATGGTTTTGCCCAATTGCTAACAAACTTGCTGCTGCGATCAACTCAGAATTACCCCCTCTGCCCATACATTACAGATATGTTTCAGTGATTTGCATATCATTTTCAGTTAAACAGATCTGCTAATCTTGAAAGGCTCATCAGTTTACTAGAAACGGTCTACAGATCTGCTGATTGTTACCCATACACTAGCAATCTACAGGTCCAATTGATCTGTGAAATTAAATATGTTGAAAAATCTGACTTTACAAACCTAATTGATTTGTGGCTAAAATCTGCGATCTGTGAACCCCATACATTGCAGATTTATTGACCCAATCATCTGAAAACGTCAGATTTCCCCAATTTAGAAGAGTTTTTTTTTCTTTTCTTGTTTAGAATAACCGCCTGAGAAGTATTATTTAATTGATGGAGCAGCTATCTTTTAATATTGGTGGTCAACTCATGTGCTCATGCCCTTATGCAGCAAGAATCCGTCTCTAAGAATCCCTCTCATAAGGGCATGTTACCGTCACATGCAATCCTATGGAGCTTGCAGTGCAGCGGGTCCACAATGGATATCTCTGATTTCTGCTGCAGACCTTTTTAATACATATGGCATTTCAACTGTATTGCAGTAAACCTCCGTAGAGGAGGGGACCTAGGCAAGCAGGGCAGGAGCGGCCGCAGTCTCTCCGCAAGCGCCTGCCACCAACCCACACCCCGCACTTCGGTTGCAGCAAGCGCCGTGGGCAGTGTGGGCACCCGCTGCAGCCGGCTCCATTGTCAGACAGATACTAGAGGTCATAACTGACCTCTAGTGTCTGTGCGGCACTATGGGAGAGACGTCATGACGTCTCTCCCATAGAGAGGAGCCGCCGGCGGCCAGAGACAGAGCAGCAGTGGTCGGGAAGAAGGAGCGGGGCTGGTGAGTATTGGGTTTTTTTTGTGTGTGTGTTTGTATGCGGCACTACAAGGGGGCATAACAACAGGGGCATCTCTACTGGCGGCACATCTAATGGGGAAAATCTACAGGGGGCATCTCTACTGGGGGCACATCTAAGGGGGCATAACTACAGGGGCATCTCTACTGGTGGCACATCTACTGGGGGCATAACTACTGAGAACACATCTACTGGGGGGCAAATCTACAGGGGCCATGCCCCTTCCCTATGAAGCCACACCCCTATTTTTTTTACGTGCGCCTTAGGTGCGCACTAAAACTGTTTTGCCTGTCGGGGGGAGGGGGGCGGGGGATCGCCAAAGGAAACTTTCACCCTGGGCGCCACACGGTTTATAACGGCAGTTTGAGGATTTTGCTGTTTGATATATCCTTCTCTCTATATGATAAATGAAGAGCTAATTGTGCATGGGCTAACTTAAGTTGGGTACAAACTGTCTGAAATACATTATAAGACCCGTTTGATCGAATGGATGATTGTGAGCCCGTCAGCAGGTGTGTTCCCCCGATACGTCTATGAACGTCACCGTTATTCAGATATATGGGCACATCGAAAATTATACTGGTAGGTAAATTGGCTCCAAAGAAAACAAATTAACCCTAGCATGAATGTGTGTGCTTGTACATGTGGTAGGGTCGGAAATATAGATTGTTAGCTCCATTGGGGCAAGGACTATATAAATAACTGGTAATAAATAAACAAACACTCAGGCTGTGTGTCCGCCAACTGCCCATACACTTGCTGCGGGGAGCTGATGTCACAACTTGGCGGCAAATTCAAATGTCTGCCCAGCTGGGTGTCCTGACCGACATGTCCACTGGCTGATAGGTAAGTATGTATACCTGGTCGACGGTACAACGGATCCACTAACTTGTCTTTCAAGTGTGCACCCAGCCTTAGATAACAAAATGAAACCCTACTTTGGTAAATAAACTCCCTGTTTAATTGTAAACAGAGTGAAGAATACATTTACCAGTACCTTGTTGAAAGTTGTTCAACTTTAAATAACAATGGTGATAACAGTCTTTGCACTGTACAAATATATCCCTTATCTTCAGGAAGCACTCTGGATACCACATGACAACTACCGCTTTTGCTTTAAACTAAATAACTCACACTTGTGCAGGGCAGAAAAAGTACACAGAGCACAGACTGTGATGATCGTTAGTAGTTAGGTGTGTGACAATGCAGATCTACAGCAATGGTTCCTGTAACATGCAATAGCAAAATAAGGTATTTTAAATTAGTTTGTATAAATGCACTTACTCTTTTTCAGCTTATATAAACTAGAGATGTGCGCAGAGACTACGGGTTTTGTTTCTAAATCATCATTGTGTTTTGGTTTTGCAAAACCACCCTCAAGTGTTTTGGGTCTGGGTTTCTTTAAAAATCAATAGTTACAGTCAAACTTTACTGTAAAAATGTTATTGCTTTAGTGTTCATTTACTAAATAATATTTAGAAAATCATGTATCCTAAAGGATAAGCAATTGTAGATGCAGATTAATATACTGGTTTATAAAAAATGTAAAGTACAATACTGCCTTCTAGTGGAATAATGCAGATATTGCATGCCAATTTTACAATTAATGGTAAGATGTAAAAACAAGTGATACTAGTTGTATTATTATTAACCTTTCCCTTTTCTAGGTTACCACTGACAGTGCCCCTTAGGAACCAGGGCAAACTGAGAAATCCAATTACTAATATTAAATGAAAAGATAACTATCCGTTGCGTGTCCACATTGCTCACGCACAAGAGTGTCAAAAACAATGACATTTGGTCAAATAGCTTCTGGTTTTGCAGTTTAGTGCAGCCGAAAGGCAACCAGTGATCAACTTCCGTCTGTATCTATGAACATAACAGAGTCTTCCTTTCAATTTTAATCATTATAGGGTACTGACCTAATTTTGTGGCCACATAATCTCCTTTATCAGGATAACTGGTAAATTCTCTGCCAACTGATATTAATTCCTCCAATAATGGTTGTCTAGAAAACAGAGTTGGAGTGCATTATGATTTTACCTTGTGTAGAAAAGGGCCAAAATATATTTTAACCCTTTCATAGACAATCTACTTTACAATCAGACCAACTTTCACATTTTGGTGATTTTCAAGAGTATGCATATTATGAACGCATAAGCTCCGCGCATTCCAGAATAGTCTCCAACGTGCATAGAGTAAATTATGAAAAATTTAGTTTTTTAAAATGTGATTAAAGTTTAACAAGTTTAACATTTTATAATTTTTTATTGAACAATCTGCTATATAAAAATTAAAATCGGTCATTTTGTCCTGTCTGTTGTTCTATACAAATCCACAGTTTACAAGCGAAGATTGTGAAATTTCACATACAAGCGTATTAAAACATGCCGGACGCAACTAAAACAATCTGAAATCCCTAGCACCCCTAGGGGGGCAGACAGCAGCACAGAGTATATCAGGAGACAGCATAACTCATACTTGCCTACCTGACCCTCTCCATGAGGGAGAAAATGCTCTGTTCCTGGACTTTCCTGGTAATGCGTGATTGCCATCACCTGTGGTGAAACACCTTTCTTATCAATTAACTAGCTCACCACAGGTGATTGCAATCATACATTCAGTAGCGCACGCAGGGGGGGTTTCCGAGTACCTGGAAACCCCCCCTGATGAGCCAAATGTTTATTTGTGAGACGGAGACAGCAGTGTCTCCGTCTCAGCAAAAACCGCGATCGCGACCACGGAGGTACAGCAGCAGCAGAGAGCTACGTAGCTCTCTGCATAGAGAAAGTCCGGGGAGAGCTGTTGGCTACGCATGCTCAGCAGCAGCAACTCTCTCCCACCTCACAAAACCGCTACTCTTCTCCTGCCTCCCACAACTCCCAGCCACTGGTGGTATGTAAACCACCAATAGTGTGTGTGTGTGTGTGTGTGTGTGTGTGTGTGTGTGTGTGTGTGTGTGTGTGTATTTACAGGGATGCATGTGTATTTGGGTATGTATGCATGTGTGTTTGTAAATGTATGAATGTGCATGGTATGTGTGTATATATATATATATATATATACATATACTCAGTATATATTATGTTTATGTATGAATGTATATAATAAATAATAAAAATATATATATATATCAGTATGTTTTACCAGCACACTGGATGCTGGCTGTCAGTATACCGACAGTGGCATCCCATCTGCCGGAAGCAAGACAGCGAGACCCCTCGCGGGCTCGCTGTGGGCCCGGTTGCTTGCTTCGCTCGCCACAGGTTATATTCCCACTCGGTTGGTGGCGTGGAGCAACTAACTGAGTGGGAATAACCTGCGGATATCGGGATTCCATTCGTCGGTATTTCACCGGCTGTCGGGATTCTAGCATGTCAGTCTCTCGAACACCGGGATCCCGACAGCCGGCATTATAACTGCGTCCCATACATATATATATATATATATATATATAAGGAAACAAAGCTGGCACTCCGGATACTATGCAGTATCTGCCCCGGTGCCTTCAATTATCTGTGTTGCAGCAGACAATGTAGGAGTCCAAAAGGAGCGGCACTCAGCGGGTCTTCAGTATAAGAAGAATAAATACACGGCGGAGTAACGCCTGGCAGAGGTTAACGTTTCAGTTTAATACATAAACTTTCATCAGAACAAAGAAACAGTGAAATGTACATACCTTTATACCTTGAAATCACCATGTGAATCAGACAGCGTGGATGCTGACCGCGGCGCCTTCCGGTGACGTCACGTGAGTACGACGTGCGCTCTGCAGCGCCACATCCGGTCGGGCCGTAACTAGGAGACAGAATAAACAATACATCACCGTCACCATAACAACAAGATAGCGGATGTCAGGCTCCATAAGTAATAACGATAAAGTGGACCCTCTGACGAAGTCCATCGTGACGAAACGCGTAGGGATGTGGCCTGGCGTGAAGGAGCAGACGTCGGTGGTGAGCCTGCTGATTGTTGCTGCTGGTGGTATACCCACTCATTTGTCATTATACGTGTATACTTACGGTGGTTGAGACCGCCGCATCTGGTACGTCACTTTTAAACCGAATGTGTATAAAGAAGTGAAAATAAATCCTTTTTTAAAACTGGTTCATGCACTATGAGGCGCCCTTTTTCATTCATATTGTAGAAATATATATATATATATATATATATATATATATAAGGAAACAAAGCTGGCACTCCGGATACTATGCAGTATCTGCCCCGGTGCCTTCAATTATCTGTGTTGCAGCAGACAATGTAGGAGTCCAAAAGGAGCGGCACTCAGCGGGTCTTCAGTATAAGAAGAATAAATACACGGCGGAGTAACGCCTGGCAGAGGTTAACGTTTCAGTTTAATACATAAACTTTCATCAGAACAAAGAAACAGTGAAATGTACATACCTTTATACCTTGAAATCACCATGTGAATCAGACAGCGTGGATGCTGACCGCGGCGCCTTCCGGTGACGTCTCGTGAGTACGACGTGCGCTCTGCAGCGCCACATCCGGTCGGGCCGTAACTAGGAGACAGAATAAACAATACATCACCGTCACCATAACAACAAGATAGCGGATGTCAGGCTCCATAAGTAATAACGATAAAGTGGAAATCAAGAATAGCAATAAACATACCCATACATATACTGCTTATTGATACTATACAGTACACTACTTAGTTGCCAAGCTATAGATTATCGTACAGTAAAATTAATAAATACCGCACTAGCCATAGCAAATAAATCATGTTTAAAGAAAACAATTCCAATTCAATTGTTCATTCAATCCCCTGGGTACCAAAGTATCCAGGGAGTTAATCCAGCGTGCCTCCAGCTGGAGAAGTCTCCTTGATCTGTCGCCCCCTCTGATATTTACAGGTACCTGATCAATAATTTTGTATTTAAGAGTAGCCAGACTATGTTTCATCATTTTAAAATGCCTGGCTACTGGTTGCTCCGAGTCTGATCCATCAAGTGCATGTCTAATAGACATCCTGTGGGTGGCCATCCTTTCCTTAAAGCTGCAAGTGGTCTTACCCACATATAGGAGTCCGCATGGGCAATGGATGAAATAAACGACAAATTTACTAGAGCAAGTAAGAACATGCTTGATTATAAGACATTTTCCTGTGTGCGGGTGGGCAAAGGAAGAGCCTGCCTCCATATATCTGCACGTAGTGCATCCTGTGCACTTATAGCATCCTGGCTTACGTGTAAGGAAAGTAGAGGTCGGAGCAGGGAGTAATCTTCCAACATCATTCACCACCAGTAGATCTTTTAAGTTACGTCCTCGTTTATAACTAGGTAGTATGGTCACGTTCTTAAAGCCACTAAGATCAGCGTCATTAGTGACGATGGGCCATAATTCTTTTGATCTCCTCACATTGAATGAACTATTGGAATGGTATTGTTGAACAAACACCATTTTGTCCTTGATGGATTTTTTTGGAACGGGACTCAACAATTTCTCTCTGGGAATTGAGAGGGCCTTGCATTTTGCCTTCATCAAATCGTCATGATGATAACTCTTAGTTAGGAATCGTAATATAAGGTCATCAATTGCCAGTGAGGTTTTAACCACTGTGTCTGAAATACGACACACCCGGATGAAGTGGGACAGAGGTAGACTACTCACACAGGCTGGAGGGTGCTGGCTTGATGCATGAAGGTAGGTATTACGATCGGTTGCTTTGCGGAAAACATCCGTATGTACTTGGCCATCTTTCAGGGAAACTGAGACATCCAAGAAGTTGACACTCTCATGGCTGACATTATAAGTAAATTTAATGTGCTCATCCATGTTGTTAATTTTATTGATGGCATCAACAAGTAGAGACTCTTGACCTCTCCATATAAGGAAGAGATCATCTATATATCTGGTTATCCAAATGATGCCTTCTGAAAAAACCTGATTGGAAAACAACAGATGTCGCTCTTTGGTGAACATAAAGGAGTTGGCGAACGCCGGGGCCACACAGGAACCCATCGCACAGCCCCTTCGTTGCAGGTACCATTTGCCGTCAAACAAAAAATAATTTCGCTTGAGGGTTAACTCAAGTAGATGCATAAAGAAGTCCTCATCTGGACCCGTATATTTATCACTTTTGGAAATTAATTCCCTAACGGCATTAAGTCCTTCTTCATGCTGGATGTTTGTACATAAGGACACTACATCCATAGTGCAGAGTATGCACCCCTCAGGTAAATTGGAAAACCCCTGAATTTTCTTCAGGAACATAGTTGTGTCCCTTAGGTACATCTCCTGTTGCTGCACTGTGGGTTGTAGGTGAATGTCCAGGTACAGTATTGTGAGATTTTATAGTACAGGGAATCCCTGGCAGCAATAATGGGCCTGCCAGGAGGGTGGGCGATGCTTTTGTGGATTTTGGGAATGGTATAAAGGATAGGAGCTATTGGAAAGTCTTGTATAAGGCTGATACACAATTCCTCTGGAATAATATGGGCATAACTTGCCTCATGTAGGATGGAATCAAGTTCAGCCTTGTAAACAGTGGTCGGATCTTTCTCAATGGCCAAATATACAGAGCTGTCAGCTAATTGAGAATAAATATCTGATTTATAATCACTGAGATTCAAGACGACAACCCCTCCCCCCTTGTCAGCTGGACGTATGACAATGTCCGTATATTTGCGTAAATTATTCAAGGCAGTACGTTCCTGTTTGGAAATATTATTATGTGTACTGTTAGATACTCTTGAGTTCCTTAGAACTTCTTTATCTAAAGTCCTAGAAAAACATTTAAGAGAAATGTTATTGGAAAAAGGATCAAATTTAGATTTGGTCTTTATTTGAGGGGGAATGACGGTCCGTCCTGTGTCAGCTTGGGCAGGGGTTTTGTCAAAAAATTCTTTCAAGCGTAAGTTCCTAGCAAATCTGTAAGAATCTGTCTGCCATTGGGTTTCATCGAATTTTCCAGTAGGAATAAAAGAGAGTCCTCTATTAAGAATACTCATTTTAGATGGGGTAAGGGTCCGATCTGATAAATAAAAGACTATGCTCATTTCCTTTTCTTTGGCTGTTTTTTTGTGGTTCCTCCTCCACTGCCCCCCACGCCTCGTACAGGTTTTCCTGGGGCGCCCCGCTGTGCGCGTGTGCGAACCCCTAAAGGGGGCTTAGCTGTACCGGACATGGTAGATTCCTCTCGCTCGCTGTGTGAGGTGTAATCAGCACTGGACGTGTCTTTGTCGAAAGTCCTTTGAACCCTCCTTCTTTCTCTGAACCTCTGTTGGCGTGAACTGTTGGGGTTCTGTACCCAAGCATAAACCTTCCCTTCCTGGTAATCCCGTTGCACTGCTGACAGTTTGTCTCTTTTGTATTTAATTAAATTTTGTTTGTAAGTATCAACTTGCACCGTGAGCTTATCCAGCCAATCAGTTTGCTTGTCAGTTTTTAGAGACTCCATATGGGCATTTTCAAATGATGTAATTTCGGTCTTGATTAGCCCAAGCTCCCGGGCTGACTCCTCAATCACCAGGAGGATCAAATCGTAGCTGCACTTATTAAGTACATCTACCCATCTCCTGCAAAAGTCATGATTATATTTCCCTATAGTCGGGGTATTCTTAATTCTAAAACCCCTTGGGATGTGCTTGCTTTTGTGGTAATCGGAGAGTGTCACCCCGTGCATGAAAAAGTCCAGTTCCTTTTTCTTAAGCCTCAGAATTTTATAATAAAGTTGTTCATTGGTGAGTGAACCTCCCGTTGTCTCAAAGTCCTCAGTGAAATAGATGTCGCTCGCTTCTGCTTCAGAAAAGCTTAATGTCTCCCCAACTGGGAGTACAATGTTACGGTAACCTCTGCCATCCTGCGTCATGTTGTTAATGGGTTGGCGCACACTCACCACACACCCGTGTTTCTATGTACAGGTGAAAAACCATGTGAACTCCACACCAATGTCGGTTCACAGTGAAAGAAAAAATGTGGCCGGTTGCCTTGCTTGATGACTGGTACAGAGTGGGGTACAATCCCCACAAAACACCAGACACCTTAAATAAGGAAACAAAGCTGGCACTCCGGATACTATGCAGTATCTGCCCCGGTGCCTTCAATTATCTGTGTTGCAGCAGACAATGTAGGAGTCCAAAAGGAGCGGCACTCAGCGGGTCTTCAGTATAAGAAGAATAAATACACGGCGGAGTAACGCCTGGCAGAGGTTAACGTTTCAGTTTAATACATAAACTTTCGTCAGAACAAAGAAACAGTGAAATGTACATACCTTTATACCTTGAAATCACCATGTGAATCAGACAGCGTGGATGCTGACCACGGCGCCTTCCGGTGACGTCACGTGAGTGCGACGTGCGCTCTGCAGCGCCACATCCTGTCGGGCCGTAACTAGGAGACAGAATAAACAATACATCACCGTCACCATAACAACAAGATAGCGGATGTCAGGCTCCATAAGTAAGACTTTTGCAGGAGATGGGTAGATGTACTTAATAAGTGCAGCTATGATTTGATCCTCCTGGTGATTGAGGAGTCAGCCCGGGAGCTTGGGCTAATCAAGACCGAAATTACATCATTTGAAAATGCCCATATGGAGTCTCTAAAAACTGACAAGCAAACTGATTGGCTGGATAAGCTCACGGTGCAAGTTGATACTTACAAACAAAATTTAATCAAATACAAAAGAGACAAACTGTCAGCAGTGCAACGGGATTACCAGGAAGGGAAGGTTTATGCGTGGGTACAGAACCCCAACAGTTCACGCCAACAGAGGTTCAGAGAAAGAAGGAGGGTTCAAAGGACTTTCGACAAAGACACGTCCAGTGCTGATTACACCTCGCACAGCGAGCGAGAGGAATCTACCATGTCCGGTACAGCTAAGCCCCCTTTAGGGGTTTGCACCCGCGCACAGCGGGGCGCCCCAGGAAAACCTGTACTAGGCGTGGGGGGCAGTGGAGGAGGAACCACAAAAAAACAGCCAAAGAAAAGGAAATGAGCATAGTCTTTTTAATTTATCAGATCGGACCCTCACCCCATCTGAAATGAGTATTCTTAATAGAGGACTCTCTTTTATTCCTACTGGAAAATTAGATGAAATCCAATGGCAGACAGATTCTTACAGATTTGCTAGGAACTTACGCTTGAAAGAATTTTTTGACAAAACCCCTGCCCAAGCTGACACAGGACGGACCGTCATTCCCCCTCAAATAAAGACCAAATCTAAATTTGATCCTTTTTCCAATAACATTTCTCTTAAATGTTTTTCTAGGACTTTAGATAAAGAAGTTCTACGGAACTCAAGAGTATCTAACAGTACACATAATAATATTTCCAAACAGGAACGTACTGCCTTGAATAATTTACGCAAATATACAGACATTGGCCCTCATTCCGAGTTGATCGCTCGCAAGGCGAATTTAGCAGAGTTGCTCACGCTAAGCCTACGCCTACTGGGAGTGTATCTTAGCTTCTTAAAATTGCGACCGATGTATTCGCAATATTGCGATTACAAACTACTTAGCAGTTTCAGAGTAGCTTCAGACTTACTCGGCATCTGCGTTCAGTTCAGTGCTTGTCGTTCCTGGTTTGACGTCATAGACACACCCAGCGTTCGCCCAGACACTCCCCTATTTCTCCGGCCGCTCCTGCGTTTTTTTCCGGAAACGGTAGCGTTTTTATCCACACGCCCCGAAAACGCTGTGTTTCCGCCCAGTAACACCCATTTCCTGTCAATCACACTACGTTCGCCAGAGCGAAGAAAAAGCCGTGAGTAAAAATACTATCTTCATTGTAAAATTACTTGGCGCAGTCGCAGTGCGAATATTGCGCATGCGTACTAAGCGGAATTTCACTGCGATGCGAAGAAAATTACCGAGCGATCAACTCGGAATGAGGGCCATTGTCATACGTCCAGCGGACAAGGGGGGAGGGGTTGTCATCTTGAATCTCAGTGATTATAAATCAGATATTTATTCTCAATTAGCTGACAGCTCTGTATATTTGGCCATTGAGAAAGATCCGACCACTGTTTACAAGGCTGAACTTGATTCCATCCTACATGAGGCAAGTTATGCCCATATTATTCCAGAGGAATTGTGTATCAGCCTTATACAAGACTTTCCAATAGCTCCTATCCTTTATACCATTCCCAAAATCCACAAAAGCATCGCCCACCCTCCTGGCCGGCCCATTATTGCTGCCAGGGATTCCCTGTACTATAAAATCTCACAATACCTGGACATTCACCTACAACCCACAGTGCAGCAACAGGAGATGTACCTAAGGGACACAACTATGTTCCTGAAGAAAATTCAGGGGTTTTCCAATTTACCTGAGGGGTGCATACTAGAGATGAGCGCCTGAAATTTTTCGGGTTTTGTGTTTTGGTTTTGGGTTCGGTTCCGCGGCCGTGTTTTGGGTTCGAACGCGTTTTGGCAAAACCTCACCGAATTTTTTTTGTTGGATTCGGGTGTGTTTTGGATTCGGGTGTTTTTTTCAAAAAACACTAAAAAACAGCTTAAATCATAGAATTTGGGGGTCATTTTGATCCCAAAGTATTATTAACCTCAAAAACCATAATTTACACTCATTTTCAGTCTATTCTGAATACCTCACACCTCACAATATTATTTTTAGTCCTAAAATTTGCACCGAGGTCGCTGTGTGAGTAAGATAAGCGACTCTAGTGGCCGACACAAACACCGGGCCCATCTAGGAGTGGCACTGCAGTGTCACGCAGGATGTCCCTTCCAAAAAACCCTCCCCAAACAGCACATGACGCAAAGAAAAAAAGAGGCGCAATGAGGTAGCTGTGTGAGTAAGATTAGCGACCCTAGTGGCCGACACAAACACCGGGCCCATCTAGGAGTGGCACTGCAGTGTCACGCAGGATGGCCCTTCCAAAAAACCCTCCCCAAACAGCACATGACGCAAAGAAAAAAAGAGGCGCAATGAGGTAGCTGTGTGAGTAAGATTAGCGACCCTAGTGGCCGACACAAACACCGGGCCCATCTAGGAGTGGCACTGCAGTGTCACGCAGGATGTCCCTTCCAAAAAACCCTCCCCAATCAGCACATGATGCAAAGAAAAAGAAAAGAAAAAAGAGGTGCAAGATGGAATTGTCCTTGGGCCCTCCCACCCACCCTTATGTTGTATAAACAAAACAGGACATGCACACTTTAACCAACCCATCATTTCAGTGACAGGGTCTGCCACACGACTGTGATTGATATGACGAGTTGGTTTGGACCCCCCCCAAAAAAGAAGCAATTAATCTCTCCTTGCACAAACTGGCTCTACAGAGGCAAGATGTCCACCTCATCATCACCCTCCGATATATCACCGTGTACATCCCCCTCCTCACAGATTATCAATTCGTCCCCACTGGAATCCACCATCTCAGCTCCCTGTGTACTTTGTGGAGGCAATTGCTGCTGGTCAATGTCTCCGCGGAGGAATTGATTATAATTCATTTTAATGAACATCATCTTCTCCACATTTTCTGGATGTAACCTCGTACGCCGGTTGCTGACAAGGTGAGCGGCGGCACTAAACACTCTTTCGGAGTACACACTTGTGGGAGGGCAACTTAGGTAGAATAAAGCCAGTTTGTGCAAGGGCCTCCAAATTGCCTCTTTTTCCTGCCAGTATAAGTACGGACTGTGTGACGTGCCTACTTGGATGCGGTCACTCATATAATCCTCCACCATTCTATCAATGTTGAGAGAATCATATGCAGTGACAGTAGACGACATGTCCGTAATCGTTGTCAGGTCCCTCAGTCCGGACCAGATGTCAGCATCAGCAGTCGCTCCAGACTGCCCTGCATCACCGCCAGCGGGTGGGCTCGGAATTCTGAGCCTTTTCCTCGCACCCCCAGTTGCGGGAGAATGTGAAGGAGGAGATGTTGACAGGTCGCGTTCCGCTTGACTTGACAATTTTGTCACCAGCAGGTCTTTCAACCCCAGCAGACTTGTGTCTGCCGGAAAGAGAGATCCAAGGTAGGCTTTAAATCTAGGATCGAGCACGGTGGCCAAAATGTAGTGCTCTGATTTCAACAGATTGACCACCCGTGAATCCTTGTTAAGCGAATTAAGGGCTCCATCCACAAGTCCCACATGCCTAGCGGAATCGCTCCGTGTTAGCTCCTCCTTCAATGTCTCCAGCTTCTTCTGCAAAAGCCTGATGAGGGGAATGACCTGACTCAGGCTGGCAGTGTCTGAACTGACTTCACGTGTGGCAAGTTCAAAGGGCATCAGAACCTTGCACAACGTTGAAATCATTCTCCACTGCGCTTGAGACAGGTGCATTCCACCTACTATATCGTGCTCAATTGTATAGGCTTGAATGGCCTTTTGCTGCTCCTCCAACCTCTGAAGCATATAGAGGGTTGAATTCCACCTCGTTACCACTTCTTGCTTCAGATGATGGCAGGGCAGGTTCAGTAGTTTTTGGTGGTGCTCCAGTCTTCTGTACGTGGTGCCTGTACGCCGAAAGTGTCCCGCAATTCTTCTGGCCACCGACAGCATCTCTTGCACGCCCCTGTCGTTTTTTAAAAAATTCTGCACCACCAAATTCAAGGTATGTGCAAAACATGGGACGTGCTGGAATTTGCCCATATTTAATGCACACACAATATTGCTGGCGTTGTCCGATGCCACAAATCCACAGGAGTGTCCAATTGGGGTAAGCCATTCCGCGATGATCTTCCTCAGTTGCCGTAAGAGGTTTTCAGCTGTGTGCGTATTCTGGAAAGCGGTGATACAAAGCGTAGCCTGCCTAGGAAAGAGTTGGCGTTTGCGAGATGCTGCTACTGGTGCCGCCAATGCTGTTCTTGCGGCGGGAGTCCATACATCTACCCAGTGGGCTGTAACAGTCATATAGTCCTGACCCTGCCCTGCTCCACTTGTCCACATGTCCGTGGTTAAGTGGACATTGGGTACAACTGCATTTTTTAGGACACTGGTGAGTCTTTTTCTGACGTCCGTGTACATTCTCGGTATCGCCTGCCTAGAGAAGTGGAACCTAGATGGTATTTGGTAACGGGGGCACACTGCCTCAATAAATTGTCTAGTTCCCTGTGAACTAACGGCGGATACCGGACGCACGTCTAACACCAACATAGTTGTCAAGGCCTCAGTTATCCGCTTTGCAGCAGGATGACTGCTGTGATATTTCATCTTCCTCGCAAAGGACTGTTGGACAGTCAATAGCTTACTGGAAGTAGTACAAGTGGGCTTACGACTTCCCCTCTGGGATGACCATCGACTCCCAGCAGCAACAACAGCAGCGCCAGCAGCAGTAGGCGTTACACGCAAGGATGCATCGGAGGAATCCCAGGCAGGAGAGGACTCGTCAGAATTGCCAGTGACATGGCCTGCAGGACTATTGGCATTCCTGGGAAAGGAGGAAATTGACACTGAGGGAGTTGGTGGGGTGGTTTGCGTGAGCTTGGTTACAAGAGGAAGGGATTTACTGGTCAGTGGACTGCTTCCGCTGTCGCCCAAAGTTTTTGAACTTGTCACTGACTTATTATGAATGCGCTGCAGGTGACGTATAAGGGAGGATGTTCCGAGGTGGTTAACGTCCTTACCCCTACTTATTACAGCTTGACAAAGGCAACACACGGCTTGACACCTGTTGTCCGCTTTTCTGTTGAAATACCTCCACACTGAAGAGCTGATTTTTTTGGTATTTTCACCAGGCATGTCAACGGCCATATTCCTCCCACAGACAACAGGTGTCTCCCCGGGTGCCTGACTTAAACAAACCACCTCACCATCAGAATCCTCCTGGTCAATTTCCTCCCCAGCGCCAGCAACACCCATATCCTCCTCATCCTGGTGTACTTCAACATCTTCATCTTCAATCTGACTATCAGGAACTGGACTGCGGGTGCTCCTTCCAGCACTTGCAGGGGGCGTGCAAATGGTGGAAGGCGCATGCTCTTCACGTCCAGTGTTGGGAAGGTCAGGCATCGCAACCGACACAATTGGACTCTCCTTGTGGATTTGGGATTTCGAAGAACGCACAGTTCTTTGCGGTGCTTTTTCCAGCTTGAGTCTTTTCAGTTTTCTAGCGAGAGGCTGAGTGCTTCCATCCTCATGTGAAGCTGAACCACTAGCCATGAACATAGGCCAGGGCCTCAGCCGTTCCTTGCCACTCCGTGTGGTAAATGGCATATTGGCAAGTTTACGCTTCTCCTCCGACAATTTTATTTTAGGTTTTGGAGTCCTTTTTTTACTGATATTTGGTGTTTTGGATTTGACATGCTCTGTACTATGACATTGGGCATCGGCCTTGGCAGACGACGTTGCTGGCATTTCATCGTCTCGGCCATGACTAGTGGCAGCAGCTTCAGCACGAGGTGGAAGTGGATCTTGATCTTTCCCTAATTTTGGAACCTCAACATTTTTGTTCTCCATA
This sequence comes from Pseudophryne corroboree, assembly GCF_028390025.1. Classification (NCBI taxonomy): domain Eukaryota; kingdom Metazoa; phylum Chordata; class Amphibia; order Anura; family Myobatrachidae; genus Pseudophryne; species Pseudophryne corroboree. The sequence goes on from NC_086447.1 coordinate 365,728,350, forward strand.
TTTTAATAGGCACAACTAAAAGGCACCTCAGGTAAACAATGGAGATGGATACTAGTATACAATTATGGACTGCCTGCCGAGTGCAGACACAGAGGTAGCCACAGCCGTGAACTACCGTACTGTACTGTGTCTGCTGCTAATATAGACTGGTTGATAAAGAGATGTCTATGTAACTATGTATGTATAAAGAAGAAAGAAAAAAAAACCACGGTTAGGTGGTATACAATTATGGACGGACTGCCTGCCGAGTGCAGACACAGAGGTAGCCACAGCCGTGAACTACCGTACTGTACTGTGTCTGCTGCTAATATAGACTGGTTGATAAAGAGATGTCTATGTAACTATGTATGTATAAAGAAGAAAGAAAAAAAAACCACGGTTAGGTGGTATACAATTATGGACGGACTGCCTGCCGAGTGCAGACACAGAGGTAGCCACAGCCGTGAACTACCGTACTGTACTGTGTCTGCTGCTAATATAGACTGGTTGATAAAGAGATGTCTATGTAACTATGTATGTATAAAGAAGAAAGAAAAAAAAACCACGGTTAGGTGGTATACAATTATGGACGGACTGCCTGCCGAGTGCAGACACAGAGGTAGCCACAGCCGTGAACTACCGTACTGTACTGTGTCTGCTGCTAATATAGACTGGTTGATAAAGAGATGTCTATGTAACTATGTATGTATAAAGAAGAAAGAAAAAAAAACCACGGTTAGGTGGTATACAATTATGGACGGACTGCCTGCCGAGTGCAGACACAGAGGTAGCCACAGCCGTGAACTACCGTACTGTACTGTGTCTGCTGCTAATATAGACTGGTTGATAAAGAGATGTCTATGTAACTATGTATGTATAAAGAAGAAAGAAAAAAAAACCACGGTTAGGTGGTATACAATTATGGACGGACTGCCTGCCGAGTGCAGACACAGAGGTAGCCACAGCCGTGAACTACCGTACTGTACTGTGTCTGCTGCTAATATAGACTGGTTGATAAAGAGATGTCTATGTAACTATGTATGTATAAAGAAGAAAGAAAAAAAAACCACGGTTAGGTGGTATACAATTATGGACGGACTGCCTGCCGAGTGCAGACACAGAGGTAGCCACAGCCGTGAACTACCGTACTGTACTGTGTCTGCTGCTAATATAGACTGGTTGATAAAGAGATGTCTATGTAACTATGTATGTATAAAGAAGAAAGAAAAAAAAACCACGGTTAGGTGGTATACAATTATGGACGGACTGCCTGCCGAGTGCAGACACAGAGGTTGCCACAGCCGTGAACTACCGTACTGTACTGTGTCTGCTGCTAATATAGACTGGTTGATAAAGAGATGTCTATGTAACTATGTATGTATAAAGAAGAAAGAAAAAAAAACCACGGTTAGGTGGTATACAATTATGGACGGACTGCCTGCCGAGTGCAGACACAGAGGTAGCCACAGCCGTGAACTACCGTACTGTACTGTGTCTGCTGCTAATATAGACTGGTTGATAAAGAGATGTCGTAGTAGTATGTATGTATAAAGAAGAAAAAAAAACCACGGTTAGGTGGTATACAATTATGGACGGACTGCCTGCCGAGTGCAGACACAGAGGTAGCCACAGCCGTGAACTACCGTACTGTGTCTGCTGCGACTGGATGATAAATGATATAAAAAATATATATATATCACTACTGCAGCCGGACAGGTATATATTATATATTATATAATGACGGACCTGCTGGACACTGTCTGTCAGCAGAATGAGTTTTATTTTTATAGAATAAAAAAAACAACAACACACAAGTGAAGTCACACGACGAGTGTTTAACTTTTTCAGGCAATCACAATATAAGTATACTACTAACTATACTGGTAGTCAGTGTGGTCAGGTCACTGGTCAGTCACACTGGCAGTGGCACTCCTGCAGCAAAAGTGTGCACTGTTTAATTTTAATATAATATTATGTACTCCTGGCTCCTGCTATAACCTATAACTGGCACTGCAGTGCTCCCCAGTCTCCCCCACAATTATAAGCTGTGTGAGCTGAGCAGTCAGACAGATATATAATATATATAGATGATGCAGCACACTGGGCTGAGCCTGAGCAGTGCACACAGATATGGTATGTGACTGAGTCACTGTGTGTATCGCTTTTTTCAGGCAGAGAACGGATATATTAAATAAACTGCACTGTCTGGTGGTCACTCACTAGTAAACTCTCTGCACTCTCTACACTTCTACAGTACTCCTCCTAGTCCTAAACTCCAGTAAATCTCTCTCTCTTATAATCTAAATGGAGAGGACGCCAGCCACGTCCTCTCCCTATCAATCTCAATGCACGTGTGAAAATGGCGGCGACGCGCGGCTCCTTATATAGAATCCGAGTCTCGCGAGAATCCGACAGCGTCATGATGACGTTCGGGCGCGCTCGGGTTAACCGAGCAAGGCGGGAGGATCCGAGTCTGCTCGGACCCGTGAAAAAAACCATGAAGTTCGGGCGGGTTCGGATTCAGAGAAACCGAACCCGCTCATCTCTAGTGCATACTCTGCACTATGGATGTAGTGTCCTTATATACAAACATCCAGCATGAAGAAGGACTTAATGCCGTTAGGGAATTAATTTCCAAAAGTGATAAATATACGGGTCCAGATGAGGACTTCTTTATGCAACTACTTGAGTTAACCCTCAAGCGAAATTATTTTTTGTTTGACGGCAAATGGTACCTGCAACGAAGGGGCTGTGCGATGGGTTCCTGTGTGGCCCCGGCATTCGCCAACTCCTTTATGTTCACCAAAGAGCGACATCTGTTGTTTTCCAATCAGGTTTTTTCAGAAGGCATCATTTGGATAACCAGATATATAGATGATCTCTTCCTTATATGGAGAGGTCAAGAGTCTCTACTTGTTGATGCCATCAATAAAATTAACAACATGGATGAGCACATTAAATTTACCTATATTGTCAGCCATGAGAGTGTCAACTTCTTGGATGTCTCAGTTTCCCTGAAAGATGGCCAACTACATACGGATGTTTTCCGCAAAGCAACCGATCGTAATACCTACCTTCATGCATCAAGCCAGCACCCTCCAGCCTGTGTGAGTAGTCTACCTCTGTCCCAATTCATCCGGATGTGTCGTATTTCAGACACAGTGGTTAAAGCCTCACTGGCAATTGATGACCTTATATTACGATTCCTAACTAAGGGTTATCATCATAACGATTTGATGAAGGCAAAATGCAAGGCCCTCTGAGTTCCCAGAGAGAAATTGTTGAGTCCCGTTCCAAAAAAATCCATCAAGGACAAAATGGTGTTTGTTCAACAATACCATTCCAATAGTTCATTCAATGTGAGGAGATCAAAAGAATTATGGCCCATCGTCACTAATGACGCTGATCTTAGTGGCTTTAAGAACGTGACCATACTACCTAGTTATAAACGAGGACGTAACTTAAAAGATCTACTGGTGGTGAATGATGTTGGAAGATTACTCCCTGCTCCGACCTCTACTTTCCTTACACGTAAGCCAGGATGCTATAAGTGCACAGGATGCACTACGTGCAGATATATGGAGGCAGGCTCTTCCTTTGCCCACCCGCACACAGGAAAACGTCTTATAATCAAGCATGTTCTTACTTGCTCTAGTAAATTTGTCGTTTATTTCATCCATTGCCCATGTGGACTCCTATATGTGGGTAAGACCACTTGCAGCTTTAAGGAAAGGATGGCCACCCACAGGATGTCTATTAGACATGCACTTGATGGATCAGACTCGGAGCAACCAGTAGCCAGGCATTTTAAAATGATGAAACATAGTCTGGCTACTCTTAAATACAAAATTATTGATCAGGTACCTGTAAATATCAGAGGGGGCGACAGATCAAGGAGACTTCTCCAGCTGGAGGCACGCTGGATTAACTCCCTGGATACTTTGGTACCCAGGGGATTGAATGAACAATTAAATTGGAATTGTTTTCTTTAAACATGATTTATTTGCTATGGCTAGTGCGGTATTTATTAATTTTACTGTACGATAATCTATAGCTTGGCAACTAAGTAGTGTACTGTATAGTATTAATAAGCAGTATATGTATGGGTATGTTTATTGCGATTCTTGATTTCCACTTTATCGTTATTACTTATGGAGCCTGACATCCGCTATCTTGTTGTTATGGTGACGGCGATGTATTGTTTATTCTGTCTCCTAGTTACGGCCCGACCGGATGTGGCGCTGCAGAGCGCACGTCGCACTCACGTGACGTCACCGGAAGGCGCCGCGGTCAGCATCCACGCTGTCTGATTCACATGGTGATTTCAAGGTATAAAGGTATGTACATTTCACTGTTTCTTTGTTCTGACGAAAGTTTATGTATTAAACTGAAATGTTAACCTCTGCCAGGCGTTACTCCGCCGTGTATTTATTCTTCTTATACTGAAGACCCGCTGAGTGCCGCTCCTTTTGGACTCCTATATATATATATATATATATATATATATATAATCCTCACGGACCGGCACTCCCTCCTCCACTTGCTGGACTGGCTCCGGTGCCCTCCAAGGAAATTCACATAACCAATAAAAAAGAGGCGGCACTCGGAGACTTTAAGATGCAAAAGATGTATTCAACAAATGAACCTTAACGTTTCGGGGTCAGATGCACCCCTTTGTCAAGGTGAATGAAAAGTGTACAGTGTAATTGACATACCTTAAATAGAGAGGGTTACCTCCGTGAATCACGCCCGCCCGGCCACGCTGTCTCCTGTTCCGTTTCCGGCTGCCTGTGTTTGACGTCAGCGCTGTCGTACGTGGTCGCCATGGCAACCAAGAATACAGTCCGTCCTCTCTGGTGGCTTCCGGTGGTTATTTCCTGCGTGGTTGCGTCTGGTTGACATGGTAACCAGGCATACAGAGCGGCCGGGCTGCGGCGCTATGTGGTTGTAAAAAAGAAAAAGAAAAATAAGAGTGATAAGTGACCTAAATAAACAGCACCCTATCACCACTAACGGAGCAGGCCGTCAGAGAGGTCTCCACAAGTTCTGATTACGATCAACTATACCCTCTAAATGCATTGCTGGCTCTGCTGCTTAACAACACAGGCTGGGATGCCGCAGATCAGCATGGAGTGATTAACAAGGGGGTAACGAGATTGGACCACTTCATCCCTTTATGTATACTTGGGGAACGGTCTATATATAATCACAGAGGGAGAACCTCCGAACACATAGTAACTCCTTCTCTCCCTAGATATATAAATAGTTTGCACGAGCTCGTGGAGATGACTCTAGGCTAAACAAAAAAGTAAAGTAAGGTCAGAAAAACAACATGTAATTGCACAAGAAGAGGTAATAATAACTGTGTTATTTAAAGATGTTAAAGCTCAATTTCTCGTTGAGGCCATTTGGATTGGTGGTCCCCAACTTGAAGATCCACCGAGCTTCCAACTGCAACAGTCTACCATCCCTGTCTCCTCCTCTAGCATGTTTGGGGACATGATCGATAATCAGGTAGCGAAGATCCTTCATAGTGTGTCCAGCTGCTGCAAAGTAGCTGAACGATGGAGAGCCATTCTCTCCCTAAACGTTCTAATAGATTTCCCCACATAGTGGAGGTGACAGGGACATTTGATTATATAAATAATATGGGTGGTAGTGCAAGTTAATACGTGTTTAATGCTAAAAATCCTGTCGCTATGGGGATGTTTGAAATTTGAACCCGTAATCATGTATTCACATGTTGTACATTTAATACATTTATAGCAGCCGGGTTTTTTTTCTAGAAAAGCACCTTGAGGTCGACTTTGCCTATCTGCCTCAACTTGAAAGCCGGTGACATCCGAGTGGACCACTCTGTCCTTGATGTTCCTGCCCCGTTGGTAACAAATCATGGGTCTTTTGTTACGAAGAGAGTGTAGGGCTCGATCAGAGGCTACTAATGGCCACAAGGCTTTGGTGGCCCTCTGTACCACCGGGCTAGAGGTATTGTATTTGGTCGGGATAATGATGACTGGTTTCTGCGCTGGATTCTTAGGTGTTAACAGAGCTTCCCTGGGGATCTGCATGACTTCTTCTTTATGTTTCAGTAGCAGCTGATAATCATATCCCCTCTCCATGAATTTTGCAACCATATGATCTAACTCTTGTTCCAGACTGCGGCGGTCACTGATAATCCGCGATACCCTGATCATTTGTGATCGAGGTAATCCCTCTTTCAGAGCCTTGGGATGGTGGCTGCTTGCTTTAAGTAGGGTATTCCTATCGGTGGGCTTACAGTATAGACTCGTATGTAGAGTTCCACCCCGGATGGTGACTTGAACGTCCAGATAATTCAAGGTGCTTGTGCTTGTCTGATAGGTGTACTTGATGCTGGAGGCCCTCGAGTTGATGGTTAGCATCAGTGCGTTAAATTGGTCCACCCCCCCTGTCCACAAGATGAAAAGATCATCTATGAATCGTGTGAACAGGAGGATGTGGGCTGCCATGGACTTGTTCTTGAAGAATGACTCAAATTCCTCCTTAAACATAAAGATGTTGGCGAACGAAGGGGAGACGTTGCTCCCCATCGCGCATCCAGTCTTCTGGCGGTAAAACTTACCGTTAAAAAGAAAATAATTTGTTGAATACATCTTTTGCATCTTAAAGTCTCCGAGTGCCGCCTCTTTTTTATTGGTTATATATATATATATATATATATATATATATACACACACAGATACACACCCACGGAAACCCCTCTAAATAAATCCTGCGTTTGCCCCTGACATTACCAGGAAAGTCCAGGAACAGAGCATTTTCTCCCTCATGGAGAGGGTCAGGTGGGCAAGTATGGCATAACTCTGGACCCATGTACTGAAAAATTGGTACACATATGCCTTCCAATCTGCCAACAAACACTGTGGGAGGAAGACACCCCTAGCACCCTCAGGGGTGAGGCAGCAGCACTGAGTATTTCAGCAGACAGCATAACTCTGGAATGCCTGCAGACTTACACTCTGGAAACAAATACTATGGGGGTCAGACACCCCGAATACTCCTAGGGGTGGGACAGCAGCACAGAGTATGTCAGCAGCCAGCAAAACTGTGGAAAGCCTTGAGCAATTTACATCAAACTTGGTACACATCTGACTTCAAATCTTGTAAACACACTCTGTGGGGGTTAAACACTCCTATCACCCCTAGGGGTGAGACAGCAGCACAGAATATTTCAGGAGACAGCAAAACTATGGAAGGCCTGGAGAAATTTACACCAAACTTGGTACACATTTCACTTACAATCTGGGAACAAACTCTGTGGGGGTTAGACAACCCCAGCACCCCTAGGGGTGGCACAGCGGCACAGAGTATTTCAGGATACAGCATAAATCCCACATGGCTAGACCAATTTACAACAAACTGGGTACACATATGACTTACACTAGGGAAAAAAACAATGTGGGAATCAAACACCGCTAGCACCCCTAGGGCTGGGACAGCAGCACAGAGTATGTCAGCAGACAGCATAACTGTGGAAGGCCTGGAGCAATTTGCACCAAACTTGGTACACATTTGACTTAAAATCTCGAAAACACCCCTACCACCCCTAGGGGGTGGGACAGCGGCACAGAGTATTTAAGGATACAGCATAACTCCCAAATGGCTAGACCAATTTACAACAAACTGGGTACACATATGACACACTCGGGAAACAAACAATGTGGGGGTCAGCCCCTAGCACCCATAGGGGTGGGACAGCAGCACAGAGTACGTCAGCAGACAGCATTACTGTAGAAGGCCTGCAGCAATTTACACCAAACTTGGTACACATCTGACTTACAATCTGGGAACAAACTCCGCGGGGGTTATACACCCCTACCACCCCTAGGGGTGGGACAGCTGCACAGAGAATTTCAGGAGACAGCATAACTCCAGAATGCCTGACCAATTTACAACAAACTTGCTACACATATAACTTACAAGCTGGGCGCAAACACTGTGGGGGTAAGACACCCCTAGCACCCCTAGGGTTGAGGCAGCAGCACGGAGTTTTTAGCAGACAGCATAACTCTGGAATGCCTGGACCAATTTACCCCAAACTTGCTACATATATTACTTACACTCTGGGAACAAACACTGTGGGGGTAACACACCACTAGCACCCCCTAGGGGTGGGCCAGCAGCACAGAGTATATCAGGACATACATAATATGTCAGTGATGATGACAGGGCTGCATGGGACAGGGGCAGTGACATGATGTGAGGAGGGGAATGGAGGTAGCATGAACCCACACACTGAGAGTTATATAGTGGAAGTAGCATGGTCCCCCAGCAGCACATTGGGTTTTCATTTTATTGATGTCTATAACATTTTACATGCTTTTTTTACTATGTTATTTATACTGTGTGTTTAATATTTACATTCATTTTTGTACACAAACATTCTTAAAATCCAGGGCAACGCCGGGTACTCCAGCTAGTATATATATATATATATATATATATATATATATATATATATATATATAAATAAATAAAATGTTTTGTTTTTTTTTGTTTTTTTTTGGGGGGCTGCCTATTTTGTGAGTCCGGGACCCCAGAATTTCTGATGGCAGCCCTGCTCACAGCTGCAGAGGTACCAAGGCTGTGAGGCATTTTAGGCCCTGCAATCCATTGGGGAGGGGAAAGGTAGAGTTTGCCTTGGCAGCTAGGGCATTGTCTTGAATCTGGCTAGTGGACAGAGCAGTACAGTGTGAAGTTGTGTGTCGGAGGTGGGAAAGCTGCCCAGTGCAAACCAGTTCATATGAAAAGAGACCCCTCCAGACCATTGAGAGGATTGTGACATACCTTGCTGAGGATTGGAGCTGTAGGGAACTGTGTGGCCAATCTGTAAGTTGAGCCCAGGCTGCTGTCTGTCAGTGAAAGGAGAGTTCTGCTGTAGAGATGGCTACTGAGTGAATGTCTCAACACACTGACTCAAATCTTGTAGATGTTCGAATGATTTGAGTCAGGAAAAGCTGAAGTGTCGAGACATAATACTCACTGCAGCAGCCTCTCTCCCCAGTTCACACACACTCACATACAGCACAGCGCAGCCCACATGTCTTTCTGCCGAGTCCTAAGAGACTCCCAGGCTGAGGATCCACCCCCTTGTCTCTCCCCCGAATGACGGCTCTTCTCTCCTGATGAGTCCTGAGTGACTCCCGGGCTCAGGATCCGCCCCCTTGTCTCTCCCCTGGGCTACGGCTCTCTCCTGATGAGTCCTGAGCAGAGCCGGCCCTAACCAATATGATGCCCTAGGCAAAATTTTGTCTGGTGCCCCCTAGCACCACCGCTGGTTCCGCCTCTGACCTTGCACCTCTTTCCCAGCACCATCACCCCTCACCTATAGCAGTCCTTATTTTGGTGTTTGTACCCCCTATATTTTAAATAGGAACTGTTCGCACATTTGGCGCACAACCCAAAAAGGGGTGTGTTTTTGCTGGCAAGGGGCATGGCCACACAATAGTAAACCCCAATTCCAATTATGCCACACAGTACTGCAACTTTATTCACATTTGATCATGCGATAGTGTCCATAATTCATATTATATCCCACAGCAGTATCACTTTACCTTATAAATGTTACTCCTCACAGTAGAGCCCCTTATTCACATTACATCACACTGAATAGCTCCTTATTCACATTACACCACACTCTATTGCTCTTTATTCACATTAGACAACACAGTAGTGCCCTTTCTATATGCAACGCCACATAGTAGAGCACCTTATACACATAATGCCACACATTAGTAATGCATTTATACACCTAATTCCCCACAGTAATGCCCCTTGCACATATGTCCTTATAAACATAATGCGCCTTACACATTATGACAACCTTTATTAATGCCCTTTTACACATAATGTCCCTTACACATATGCCGCACATTATTAATGTCCTTATACACATAATGACACACATTGTGCCCCCTACACATTTGCTGCACATTATTAGTGCCCCTATACACATAATGACACACATAGTGCCCCTTACACATATGTTGCACATTTTTAATACATTTCTACATGACACACATAATGCTCCTTACACATATTCTGAACACTATTGCACAACCAACCCACTCACATGCACACAGCACTCACACTGCCACTAACACTGTGACCTCTGCCTCTGCTTGGATACAGATGTGTCCTCATAAATCTTGCCTCAATGCTAACGTCGAGCACCTTTTTTTTATAAAAATGAATCTTATTTGCATTGCTATGTGGCTAGGATGCACAAGCAGCTTCTGCTGATTAAACTGATATGCAGCATGCCTATATACTGTGTGAGACTGTGGCTGTATCTGCATATGAAATGCTACATACAGAATATAGGCATGCCGCATATCATTTTAATCAGCAGAAGCTGATGATGCCCCTAGGCATAGCAAGTGCCCTAGGCAATTGCCTAGTTTGCCCATGCCTATGGCCAGCTCTGGTCCTGAGTGACTCCTGGTCTAAGGATCCGCCCCCTTGTCTCTTTCCCGGGCGACGGCTCTTCTCTCCTGATGAGTCCTGAGTGACTCCTGGGATTAGGATCTGCCCCCTTGTCTCTGCTCTGAGTCCCTCTGCAGTGCGATGCATTGAAGATGAGCCGTGAGCCGAGACGCTGTGTCGAGCCACTCCACTGAGCTGAATCATGTGACTCGACACACACCAGTGTCTCGGCTTGCCCATCTCTATTCTGCTGAGGTGCTGAAAGGCAGCTGCCTGCTAAATACTGATAACTTACTGAAGACACATAAGTACCATGTAAAATAAGGAGACTCTGTTAGGGAAAGAAGTTTGTACCCAGTTGTGTGGTGTGAAGGCCTCTCCTTGTGAGACGGAAATGTTAGAGGAGCCACCCTGAGGAACACCGTGCTGAGCAACCGTCAGCATGCCACTGACGTCAATGTGGTGAGAAAAAGACATTTTATTTCTTAATAAACCAGCACCTGCTTCTGGTATCAAGCATTGCTGGCATTTGAAATGTATTACAGCACTGTAACACACTTCACACTACAGGCCTTAGTGTGCACACTGACTCTAAAAGCGACCCGGCTCACTACGTTATAGTTATCCCTATATTTGGAAAAATGTCTTATACCTTATATATTATGCAGACAGAGAGATGCAGCAAAAGCTGCTCACAGTGCACTACAGATACTAGGCTGCAACTTTAAAGGTGCATACACACTAGGTGACGTGCTCTATGAGTGACGTAGCCTAGTGTTTCCCCCTCCCGGGCCGGGCGGTTGGTGGCCGGCCGTTCACACTGAGTGATATGACCTTTTATAGAAACATAGAAACATAGAATTTGATGGCAGATAAGAACCACTTGGCCCATCTAGTCTGCCCCTTTTTTATCCTTTAGGCAATCTCAACCTTTTTTTAACCTTCATTCTTTGTAAGGATATTCATATGCCTATCCCAAGCATGTTTAAATTGCTCTACAGTCTTAGCCTCTACCACCTCTGATGAGAGGCTACTCCACTTATCCACTACCCTTTCTGTGAAGTCATTTTTCCTTAAATTTCCCCTGAACCTCCCCCTCTCCAGTTTCGGTGTATGTCCTCGAGTTCTAATATGTCTCTTCCTTTGAAGAATGTTTCCCTCCTGAACTTTGTTAAGACCCTTGATATAGCTGAAAGTTTCTATCCAGGGCCGGATTAACAATGGGGCGGATGGAGCTGCAGCTCCAGGGCCCCCATTGAAAATAGGCCCACAGAAGTGAAACCCCATAACTGCCAGCTTTACAATGAGTCACACTGACTCATTGTATGCCGCAGCCGCTCCCTGCACTTAGCCCGCCGCCAGAGACAGTGCCCCGCTTACACATACACACTGAAGACACGGCCGGAGCGGGAGGAGGGGCCGGTCTCCTCTCGAGCACCTCCTCCCCTAAGACCACTAGTAGTGGTGCTGCTGTGCTCAGCCTCAGTGTCAGTGATGCGACTGGGCAGCCGGGGTGGAGGAGGAGCCGCTCTCCCCCTACACACAGCTCCTCCTCCCCAGTGCCGCTGATGAGGACTCCTCCTCTTTCCTGCTGGGGTTCAAGCTGGCACCACAACGCCATGACCTTTATTAAGTGCTGCTGTGTAACATGGAGCCCGAGCGGAGCATCATCGCAGGAGCCACAGCAGATTCAGCGCTACACAGGTCAGGCAGCAGGTGGGGTATCTGTAAGACACGGCTGTGTGTGCAGCCGCGTATTTGGTGACCAGAGGCAGGCTGACAGGGACCTCACACGGAGCACGCAGCGGCAGCCACCTGACCAGCGCTGTGCATTTGTACAAGCTTGGGGACAGCAGCCGCAGTCATCAAGCCAGCTGACAGTAGGGTGGTCACTAGATCCCCTTCGCCATAAGGACCTTGTCAGATGTTGGGCAGAGCCAGGGGTGGGGCCACAGGCAGAGCCAGGGGTGGGGCCACAGGCAACATAGAGGTAAGAGCAGTGTGATCGGCAATATCAATTATCTGGAGTAAACTATACCCTGCCCTAAGCCAGTAGACAATACTGCTATATACTACAGTACAGGGCCGTAACTAGGTGTTTGCCGATGGTGCCTTGCCCACAGCGCAAATGCACTGAAGGCGCACCATCAGGCAGCACCCCCCCGCACGCACGTTAGCTGCAGGAAGTCACTACTGAAAGTCCCACCGCCGCCGCTTGTCTCCCCCCCCCCCCCCCCCTGCAATGGGCTGGGACCACTGCCGTAGCCGCCAACTGGCAGCACACACCTTCCCCCTATCCCGTTGCCCCGTCCCTGAGTCCCGCTGCCTCTGCAAGCAACTGGGAGCTCTTCCGCAGCCGCCATCTAACAGTACTCATCATCCCCCCACTCCGGCCTTGAGTCCTGCCACCGCTGTCCCTGAGTCCCGCTGCCACTGCAAGCAACTGGGAGCTCTTCCACAGCTGCCATTTGACAGTCCCGCCGCCTGTGTCCTGCCGCTTGTCCGCCTCTGTAAAGGCCTCTGGAGCATTGCCACTGATGGGTGTCTCTGCCATCTTCAGGATGCCGGATCGTGCCCCCCTCCGTGTGTAACACACACTCACTCTCACACACACACTCTCACACATTCTCTTTCACAGACACTCTCTCTCATACTATCTCTTTCACACACACACACACACACACACACACACACACTTTCTTTCTCACACACATACACACACACCCTCTCTTTCTCACACACTTTCTCAAGGCAGCTTAAGCTAGGAATACACTACAGCCAGGTAAATACCCCGCTGCCTTCTCCTGCTCTGACTGGGTATAGTGCACTCTCTCTCCCGTTTCCCCCATTCCTTTCCTCCTGTCTCTCTAAGCATCTCCCTTTCTTTCTCATCTCCCCCTATTCCTCCTCCTTCTCTATCTGCCATCAACCTCTATTTCTCCTTTCTCTCCCATCTCCCTCTTCCTTCTCTCTCCTTTCTCTCTCTCTCTCTCTCTCTCTTATCTCCCCCTATTCCTTCTCTCTCTATTTCCTGTCTCCCCTTATTCCTCCTCTCCCTATCTGACCAGGGGCCACACACACAGTCACACTGATCAGGAGACACACACACACACACACACACACACACCCACACACACACACACACACACACACACACACACACACACACACACACTGTCTCACTGACCAGGGGCCACACGCACATTGCCACACTGACCAGGGTCATACACACACCGCCACACCGACCAGGCCATTCTCTCTCTCTCTCTCTCTCTCTCTCTCTCTCTCACACACACACCTACCTACATAAATACATATGTAGCCCAGCTCATCTTGCTGCGATGCAACATTCTGCATGGTGTGTGGGCTGTGACTATTCGCAGCTGGCAATTGCTCCATTAATTCTTAATGAAGTGATCGCCAGCTGCAAATAGTCACAGCGCGGAACACCACACAGCATGCCGCATCAAAGCAAAGATGAACATGGCTATGTGTGTGTGTGTATATACAGTGGGGTCCACAGTTATCTTGGCTAGTTTGATGCGCATAGGCACAACACGGTTTATTAACATAAACCCTTCATCTATTGTTCTCAGCTGCAATACAATACAGAGAACAATACAGCAGGGGATTAAGTCCGGTCTCAGTTAATCCTATTAAAGGTCAAGATAAACATGGACCCATCTGAATATATAGATCTATATCTATATCTATATATATATATATATATATATATCATTGGTACATGGGGGGCACCAACATTATCTCACCTCCGGGCAACTGGGAGGAAGTTACGTCACTGGGCCACACAATATAGCACCGGGTCTCAGCAGCAGCTATTCTTGTCTGTCCGAAGAGACCACCTCCACATCCATTTATACTGCATTCCTGGATGCTAGAGGGTAAGAATGTATGAGGTGCTGAGCTGCCTAAAGGACCAAGTGGTGAGAGCAGGTAAACACCTAGGGGAGGGAGCAGACTACAAATTATAGGGAAGGGGGGAGTCAAGACTCAATAATGTAGATAAAGACTAGGAGGAGGGGGGTACAATAATGCACATACAGTACAGACTAGGGGGGGAGGGGGCACACTACAATATATACAGGCTATGAATGGGTGCACACTACAGCATATACATACTAGGAGGGGAGGGGGGCACACTAGAGCTTATACAGGCTATAAGGGGGGGCACACTAATACACATACAGATCAGGTGGGTATGGGGGGCACACTGTCACATATATAGTCTAGGAGGGGAAGGGGAACACTAATACACATACAGACTAGGAGGTTGGGGGGCACACTGACGCATATACAGACTAGGAGGGGAGGGGGGGCACACTGACGCATATACAGACTAGGAGGGGAGGGGGCACACTATTGCATATACTTCAAAGGACACACTCCTTTTCAGTGACCATGCACACTTTTTTGGCGGGCGCTACAGCACTCCCGTTTCATTTCCCATACCCCCACTTCAAAATTCACATTTCGACGACCACTGTCAAGTGGTTGAAGGTAGGCACTAGCTATGACCTCCCAATGTAGATAGCCACATCCATGGCACAGGCCACACCCCCTATTTAGACCACTCCCACTGCAGCGCTTGTCACACCTCCTGCCAAAGCATGCAATAGGCCCGTCATAAATTTCAGCTCCAGGCCCATGTAGACCTTAATCTAGCACTGTGTATAAGGTATATGACAGTATATGACCAAGCTTCACACTATTATGTAAACACCATTTACCTGAGTACAATTAAATATAGTATACCTGCAGCTTGTCTTGCACCAAATATGTAAAACCCGACTATCTGATTTGCTCTACAACAATCCCGGTTAACTGCAAACAGGTATAATAACTACAAAATTATAACTGCAGTATGTTGAATCATTGAGTATAATTGTGTCTGTTATTTTAAATTAAAATTTGGTACAATAAAGGACATTCCTTAAAAAGCTCACTTTGCATAAAATGTCACTATTTGTATATGAATAATTACAGTATATCTGTTCCTGAATATAGCTTCTATAGGGCTCTTTAGTTTCATAGAGCTGATTCTTACAGCTCTGTAATAACCGTGACAACAGAGTGGCTAAATTGCAACATGCAAAGTTGTAATAGGAAATGCTATTTGTAGCAATGTTGGATTAAAGGGAATGCAATTTTGACTGCTACAAAATAGAAACAGTCTAACCTTATAAAGATATCTCTGTGCAGAATTAACATTAACGGGCAACGCCTGTAAACTGTGAAACCACTCTAAGCCAATTAACTATCTTTATATTATATTATTTCACTATGTGCACATACAGGGTTTTAGTATTGTTAAAACATTGTTTAATACAAATAAAAGTTATATATCAGTTATGAAGTTGCCACTTCAGCTAGTATCCTTGTGCACCATGTACTGTACCATGATGTCCTAACCACCCAGTAACTGTACTGCACCCCAGACCTCCCCACCAGTGGCGTAAGTTCGTCACAGTTGCCCGGAGGCAAGATAAATATTGGTGCCCCCCTATTTCCTATATTAAGATAAGTGTGTGTGTGTGTGTGTGTGTGTGTGTGTGTGTGTGTGTGTGTGTGTGTGTGTGTGTGTGTGTGTGTGTGTGTGTGTGTGTGTGTGTGTGTGTGTGTGTGTGTGTGTGTGTGGTATTCTGAAAAAAAAATTATATACTGTATTTATACATTTAATAGTCTTTAATTTTAAATCACACATTTCTTAGCAGTCATACCCAGGATTAGAACCCATGACCTGTTACACTAACAGCAGACACTTTACTGTTGGCGTTATTTGCTCCTGTAGAGGAAGCATGAGAATTCTAACTATATGAAGTTACGTGTAATTGTCAGAGAAGTAACTTCATATAGTTACAATTCTCATATTTCCTATACAGGAGCAAACAGCTTCATCAGGAAGGTGTTTGCTTCCAGTGTAATAGGTCATGGTTTCTAATCCTGGGTGTGATACTTGTAAAATGTGTATCTACAGTATAATAAAGAGGGTGTGATTTGTAAGGTGCAGGGACCAGTGAAGAAGTCGGCCAATGAAAAGACAGCGGCAGCTATCAATTAACTTAATTCAGTGGTGTGACAGAATGGGAGGAGAGGTGCCCCCCCCTCAGAGCAGGAGCCCGGCGGCAGATGACTCTATTGCCTCCCAGAGTTCTGCCTCTGCTCCCCACAGCACAAGTGGAACTGTACCTTCCTTGACCTATCTCTGTGACCTAACCTGCCCCATCTCCCCCTGACCTCTCTATCTCTGCACCCTTACTTCACGCACCTTCCCCTGACCGCTATGTTTTATGCCCTAACCTGACCATCTTTGCGCCCTAACCTTATAAAATAATAAATAGGACGTGCAAAAAGTTTTTTTCTTTAAAAAAAAAATGAATTAAAAACATGCAGAAATAGGCAGAACCTGTCCGCCTACTTCTGTGACACACAAGTTGGAGTGAAGTTGGATGGTCTGCTTAAAAAGTTGGCTTGTTAGCAGGGCTCAGAAAAACAGTTGGTTAGGTGTGTGGGACAGCGTTTTAGTTGGGCAGACAAGTTGGACGGTCGTCAGTTGGGTGGTTGGAGTAAATATGTACTTAACATCTGCACACTCTGAGATGGTGTTAGCTAATGGAGTTACGCTTTGGAAATAACTGACATCTCATGCATACCATACAGTGGGCCTAATTTTGGTTTGTTAGCAAACAGAAAAGAAAGCAACTGTGCAAAACCATGGGGCAGATGTAACATGTGCAGATAGATTTAGATTTGGGTGGGTTATATTGTTTCTGTGCTGAGTGAATGTTGGCTGCTTAATTTTTACACTGCAATTTAGATTTCAGTTTGAACACACCCCACCCAAATCTAAATCTCTGCACATGTTACATCTGCCCCACCTGCAGTGCAGCATGGTTTTGCCCAGTTGCTTGCTTTTTTGGTTTGATAGCAAACCTGAATAACCCCCAGCAGCTGCTTTACCTGATGTTCTAATTGCTACTCTGGTGTGAAAACTGATGTGAAGCAACTTATTTTACCTGGAGGCTGCTAAATTCAGCTGTTAATTGAAGCAGCTGCACAAACTCCAAGCAGTCACTTTATAGCAATTATTGTGCTGCAGCTGAGACAGAGAATGGTTGCAATCCCAACCGAGAGGGGCAATCCAGAACAATAACTAGAATACAGACTAATGGAATTTAAGTGGGTGGAGTAAGGAAAGGGATTCGAAAGGGTAAATGTTCGGGTTAATCCAGAAAATTAAAACGGCATATTAATTAGTTATTGGGTTTTAGACTTGATAACTATAATTTCTTATTGCCGCTATTTGACGCAATAAGAAATTAGATGGCATATTTACTAACACGTGATATTCTTGTTATCACCAGTGCTTAAAGTGGTCCTGGAGAGGTGGTGAAACTCACCCCCAGAGCCAGCCATAGGCAAACTAGGCAATTGCCTAGGACACTTGATATGCCTAGGGGCATCAGCAGCTTCTGCTGATTAAAATGATATGCAGCATGCCTATATTCTGTGTGTAGCATTTCGTATGCAGATACAGCCACAGTCTCACACAGTATATAGGCATGCTGCATATCATTTTAATCAGCAGAAGCTGCTTGTGCATCCTAGCCACATAGCAATGCAAATAAGCTGCATTTTCATTAAAAAAATGTGCCCGACGTTAGCATTGATGCAAGATTTGTGAGGACACATCTGAGTGTTAGTGGCAGTGTGAGTGTTGTGTGCATGTGAGTGGGTTGGTTGTGCAGTAGTGTTCGGAATATGTGTAAGGGACACTGTGTCATTATGTGTATAAGGGCATTAATAATATGTGGCATATGTGTAACAGGGTACTACTGTATGTGTGTCATTATGTGTATTGGGGCACTAATAATGTGCAGCAAATGTGTAGGGGGCACTGTGTGTCATTATGTGTATAAGGGCATTATTAATGTGCACCATATGTGTAAGGGACATTATGTGTAAAAGGGCATTAATAAAGGTTGTCATAATGTGTAAGGCGCATTATGTTTATAAGGACATTAATGTGTCTCATATGTGTAAGGGGAATTACTGTGTGGAATTGTGTATAAATGCATTACTAATGTGTGGCATTTTGTGTATAAGGTGCTCTACTATGTGGCGTTGCATATAGAAAGGGCACTACTGTGTCGTCTAATGTGAATAAAGAGCAATAAGGTGTGGTGTAATGTGAATAAGGAGCAATTCAGTGTGATGTAATGTGAATAAGGGGCTCTACTGTGAGGAGTAATGTTTATAAGGTAAAGTGATACTACTGTGGGATGTAATATGAATTATGGACACTCTCGCAAGATAAAATGTGAATAAAGTTGCAGTACTGTGTGGCGTAATTGGAATTGGGGTTACTATTGTGTGGCCATGCCCCTTCCCAGCAAGAAGATGCCCCTTTTTTGGGCTGTGCGTCAAATGTGCAAACTTTTCCTATTTAAAATATAGGGGGTACAAGGACTGCTATGGGTGAGTGGTGACGGTGCTGGGAAAGAGGTGCAAGGTCAGAGGCAGAACCAGCGGTGGTGCTAGGGGGCACCAGCCAAAATCTTGCCTAGGGCATCATATTGGTTAGGGCCGGCTCTGCTCACCCCCCCACCCCCAGCGCCCCAGTTCTAAAGGGAATCACAAAAAAGGGGCGTGGTCTCAAAAAGAAAGGGGTGTGGTCACCCAATAGTTTCTCCAATTCAAATTATGCCGCACAATAGCACAAGCTTATTCACATTACACCACATAGTAATGTCCCTTATTCATGTTATGACACACATTAGTGCCCCTTATACACAAAGCCTGCAGTAGTAGCACACCTAATACACATAATGGGCACAGTAGTAGCACTCCTAATACACATAATGACCACAGCAGTAGCACCCCTTATACAATGCCCACAGTAGTAGTGCCCCTTATGCAATGCCCACTGTAGTGGTAGTGCCCACAGTTGTAGTGCCCTTATGTAGAGCCCATAGTATTGGTGCCCCTTATACAGTGCCCCCAGTAGTAGTGCCTCTTATGTCCCCAGGAGTGATGCCCCTTATTAAGTGCCCCCTATACAATGCCCTCATTAGTAGTGCCCCCAGTAGATATGCCCCCAGTGGTAATATCCCTGTAGTTATGCACCCTGTAGTTATGCCCCCTGTAGCGATGCCCCCTGTAGAGATGCCCCCTGTAGAGCTGCCCGAGTACAGATGCCCCCTGTAGAGATGCCCCACTGCCAGTACAGATGCCACCAGTAGAGATGCCTCCTGTAGAAATGGCCCCAGTAGAGCAGCCCCCAGAAGTTATTCCCCCTGTAGAGATGCCCCCAGTAGAGTTGCCCCCCCAGTAGAGCTGCCCCAGTACAGATGCCCCCAGTACAGATGCCCCCTGTAGTTATGCCCCCCATAGGGATGCCCCACTGACGGTACAGATGCCCATAGTAGAGATGACCCCAGTAGAGCTGTCCCCTGTAGAGATGCCCATAGTAGATATGCCGCCTGTAGTTATGCCCCCCAATAGAGCTGCCCCAGTAGAGCTGCCCCCTGTAGAGATGCCCCCAGTACAGATGCCCCCTGTAGAGATGCCCCCATAGAGATGCCCCACTGCCAGTACAGATGCCCCAGTACAGATGCCCCGAGTATAGACGTCCCCTAGTAGCGCTGCTTCACACATACACACAGAAAACTCCCACAATATTCACCAGTCCCGCTCCTACTTGTGGACCACTGACCTCGGCCTGGCCACCCGCTCCTTATATCTATGGGAGAGATGTCATGACGTCTCTCCCATAGCGGCACACAGCCAGAAACTGGAGCTCAGGAGCGAGCTCCGGCTGCCGCTGAGGGGAAAGTGCCAGCACCCACTGGTAATACAACCTCAGCAGGCGCCCGGCATCACTATGCGGCTCCAGGCTCACATTCTGGGTTACAGAAAAAAAGTGTAAAAACAGCGCTCAAAGAAGTACAATCATGTCAGGTGTTTTCAAATAGACAATTAACATCTGTTTAATAAAAACTAATAATAAGATGACAAATAAATAAAACATTCATGATATGAATTAAAAAAGAGCCTCAATGCCAGTCTCCAGTCAGTCTCCCTTAGGGCAAATCTTTAAGCCAGTGGTAACATGATGCAATTCAGATTAATCATCAAAAAATCCTTCAGGCAATATTTAGATGTTAACGGGACATCCAGTCTTTGGGCGAGATTCAATTATTTTCACCCCTTTCCACAGCCGTTCTGTTTCTGCCCTCAGGGGAGTGATATTATTATTTCATTATTACCCCCGGAGTAGGGAGGCACCCAACCCTTTACACAGCTAAACCTGATCACTATGGGTGCAATATGCGGAATAACGGAGATCTTTTTAGAAAGGAAATTGGGCGTGATATATCATTTGAATCCCACCCTTTGAATGAATAATTTCCAGATTCCTTGTGGTTGTTGCCGGGTATTCCACCTAGCGAGGGTCCAGTGCAAACTCCGATCCTACGCAACAAATGTGGTGGTTCTCCCTTTATTAATGTCCACTGTAATGGATACTGGAATCTCACCAGACTTAGAGCATCCGCAGGTAGTCCCACAGAATGTTCTGCCAATGCCCTGGTCACTGGTCACAGTGATGTATGCTGGATTCTCACCAGACTTAAATGGCTGCAAAGTAGTCCCACAGAATGGTCTGGCAATGCCCTGGTCAGAGGCTGGTTCCATTACGCGTTTCACTGTCACTTGGCAGCTTTATCAAAGGTAAACACATTCTGGGTTAGGTGAGTCGGAACTGCGTTCTGTCTGCAATTGGAACTGACGGAATGCAGTTCCACCCCATTCCAGCTCACTTTAACCTCTGGTTATCACTCATCACTAATCTTAAATGGTGCTCCAACCAATCTGCTCCTGACTGGAGTTAATTGGTTGGAGCATAATTTAAGATTAGTAGCGAGAGATAATGAGAATATTACTTGTTATTAAATATGCCCCAAAGTTTCACCCAAATGTATTAAAAATCACATCCAGGGACAGCGGCTCCAAAAGAACACATCTCTCGGTTATAGAAGTGAAGTAATCACATTAGCATTCACTTCACTCCTCTGCTGACCTCACATGCACACATGACAACTGCCGGGGAGATAAATGCCTGCTAGACTATAGGCCGGGTTCGCATTCCAGAACTTGATAAATCTGACAGTTTAGCAGCCCTCCAGTGCACTGGCATATTTATACTGGGTTCAGTGTGTGGGACACAGATGGCCCCCTGGGGTCAAGTGGGGCCCACACTACACACCCTGCACTCAATACTTACTCTCCAGAGCCCTGCTTCGACAGCAGCAGCACTGCAGAAACCACTGGGAAAATGGCTTTTTGCGCATTCGCAGTAGGGAAACCACTTGGAAAATGTCTGCTGCGCATTTTTCCCGGAGTCCTGCACATGCGCACTAGATGCTGGGACAGCACTATGGTCTCCTAGTGACCCTAGTGCCCAGAGTCTATTGCTCTGCCGGCTAGAGAGGTGGGGATCCAGATGGCTGCAGATGTTAGTTGATAAATAGGCATCTAAATCAAATCCAGTGTATAATGAATTTATATTTACTATACAAAATTACAGATAACACTATAAACATGCACAATGTTTAATGACATCCAACTGACTCTTCTAAATTAATAAATTACTCAGAAATTGTATAGCTCTATTTGTGGCATAAGTATTCAAGCCCCAAGTGAATAGAAAGAACAGTCACTCCGAATAGGTTAGAAAAGTGTAATGGTCCTTAACACGCAGCTCAACTCAAACTAGGGAAATCGAAAGGCAATTTACACAATGTAGACAGGAGCTCGTGGCAAATTGTATCCTGGAAGGCAAGAACAAAGCACTGGCTCCTTAAAAGGTGGTTTTTAGTAAAGCACACAAGTTGATTATCAAAGGGCACAAAAAGTCAGAGCTGGAGAAAACAGGTTCTGTTGGTGATAAAAACACACTTGGAGAAGAAGAAGCAATCAGGGTTGTGCTGGGGTGAAAAGTGTTCAAGTACAGGTCAGAGCACATATGGGTGTGCTTGGCTTGGAGCAGGTGTTGGCCTCTGAGAACGTTCTTTCTCTTCTGGCCAGTCCTATTACCATGCACCATGCAACCTCACCACAGTTTTGAGGAAGCCAGTCACACTGACTTTGGCAGGGACATGCGGTGTATAATAATCCCTGCCAATAGAGGAAGCATACTGTACAAAAGAGATACAATCACAAACAGATTAAGGATAAGCGTTCCAGATAAGTGGGTATTGGACTAAAGCCCCGTACACACGGGGGAGATGTGTGCTGAGTGATTTAGCACAGACCGCTCAGCACACATCTCTCCCCCCGCTCAGCACTCAGCGTGATGTGTGCTGAGCGAGTGAGGGGGGCAAGGGGGGGGGCACTCATTTCACCCAGCGGTGAAATGAGCAATCTCACTAGATTTGGCATGCATGCCCAGTCTAGAGTCGGCGACAGCGACCCATGGGGCCGTGCATCGCTATCTCCGGCACCCTACAGACAGAGAGATCCGTGTTTCAATCTAGTCTGATTGCTTAAAATTTAAGCACAGATCTCTCCGTGTGTACCCCCCTTTTAGATAGCTATGCTCCTAATAATATTCTTAATAGGGGTTGTCCTTCCCTATTGTTTTTAAAATGAAAAAAAAAAAAAAAAATTTGCGATGGGGAATATCGTGCAATTCTGGGGTAGGAAAGATAGATTGGGTGAGAATGAAAATAAGTAGGTTTTATATGTAAAATTATTTCTGTAATCACATATATAAATATTACATAACAATATAAAATGGTTAAAAGTTCAGTAATTGTCAGACCCCAATTCTTCTTTCTTACTGGAAAAGTACCAGGTTATAATCTAGGCCCTCATTCCGAGTTGATCGGTCGCAAGGCGAATTTAGCAGAGTTACACACGCTAAGCCTACGCCTACAGGGAGTGTATCTTAGCTTCTTAAAATTGCGACCGATGTAATCGCAATATTGCGAATACAAACTACTTTGCAGTTTCTGAGTAACTTCAACCTTACTCTGCCTGTGCGATCAGTTCAGTGCTTGTCGTTCCTGGTTTGACGTCACAAACACACCCAGCGTTCGCTCAGACACTCCCCCGTTTCTCCAGCCACTCCTGCGTTTTTTCCGGAAACGGTAGCGTTTTCATCCACACGCCCATAAAACGCCGTGTTTCCGCCCAGTAACACCCATTTCCTGTCAATCACATTACGATCGCCGGAGCGATGAAAAAGCCGTGAGTAAAAATACTATCTTCATTGTTAAATTACTTGGCGCAGTCGCAGTGCGAATATTGCGCATGCGTACTAAGCGGATTTTCATTGCGATGCGATGAAAAATACCGAGCGAACGACTCGGAATGAGGGCCTTAATTCTGTCCACTCTATACCAAAACACACATTTCACCGGAGCGATCGCAAAGTCCACAGCAACTGCTTAGATGCTGCATATACATACTCAGCATCTAGGAAACCAGGAACATTGGCCACTCAAGTGAGTCTATGGTCATGTAGTCTAGATACGCCTGTAGCGATGCGGGTAACATGTTTCTCTACGTACTGTACATAATTGCAGCTGAAGACAGATACATGCCCAAACACTGGTTGTGACACTCCTGTATATTTGCCACCACTACCTGATACCTACCTCTAACGGTCTCTTTCTGTCACTCACTCTGCATTGGAATTCTCTCTACGAGCAACATCACAAAAGTACCTTGGCGCATTTGCAGTGTGAATGCAGCGCATGCACAGTCTACCGATAATCGCTTGGAAGTAGACTTAGGGGTCTATTTACTAAACCTTGGATGAAGATAAAGTGGACGGAGATAAAGTAAGTACCAGCCAATCGGCTCCTATCTGTCATTTGTCAAACCCAGCCTGTAACATGGCAGTTTAGAGCTGATTGGCTGGTCATTTATCTCCATCCACTTTATCTTCATCCAAGGCTTAGTAAATAGACCCCTAAAAAGTCACATTTAAAGTAAACCAACCGCCCACATACAGTGGATGAAACCATTTTGTGTCTCCAAACATTTCTCATCTTATCAAAGAACATCGCTTAACAAAATTGTCACTAGTCCTTATAAGTCAATAGGCTGCATTCTCAAGATTATTGGTTCAGAAGCTTGTATTTCTTGGACTGGACAGGATCTAGGTGTATAGAAGAGTGTCAAGGAGACTGCTATTCCACTTTCCACAGCAGTTGAAAACTGTATACTCTTGGCCTGAATCTACACAAAGACATTTAGATCGGTATATGCAGGACGCATAGCATTCCTACGGGTGGTATTCATGTGACCGACGGTCAGCTGACCGACAGTCACATGACCTCCTCCACCAGCCCGACCGGTCACTGTCCCGATGGTCGGCATGCCGACCAACAGGGACTATTTCCACTCGTGGGTGTCCACGACACCCATAGAGTGGGAATAGAACCCGTGGCGACCGCAGGTCGCCACCGAGCCTGATGCGTGGCGAGCGCAGCGAGCCCGCAAGGGGCTTGCTGCACTCGCGCCTCCTGCCGGGATCCCGGCATCGGTATGCTGCCGGGATCCCGGCGTCGGTAAGCTGACCGGCGGTCAGGAGACCGCCGGTCAGCCGTACTACACCCATTCCTACTACCCTAATCCTGACACTAACTCAACCCTAACCTCAAACCTTACCCTAACCATAACCCCAAACCCTAATACCCCAATCCCAAACCGAAACTGCTAAACCAATGCTAATACCTGTCACAAAGTCACGATGGATAGTAGATGCGAACCCGTACTGTGGAATTGGCGAAGACACTGAATTGAGGCGCGGAGTCTAACATGCCGGCTGTATTTAGCAGCAAACCCCACAAAGACGTTTGAATTTAGCTGCATCCAACACACATGTCGCGGCCCTCATTCTGGGTTTCCAGGTACAGGGGCTGGTATGCCCTGGAGCAGACACTGGAGTATGCTGAATGGCATGCAGACACTGGAGACACTGGAAAGGCAAACTGCAGAAAGCCGGTCGACAGGACACGGATGGAAATACAGAGACAGATACCAAGAACAGAGCAGGAACTGTAATGGAGCACAGCAGACTTGAATCTGTAACATCACAGGGAAATAGGAATCAGGAACGTAGTATTCACAAAGAACACAATAGCACAAGGGTGATGCTGGAGTAAGGTTTGGGACAGGATTTCTCCCAGGAACTTCCTTTTATATGTGGAGTTCAATTTTCTGTGCCAATCTGACATCACATTTATGGTGCGCCTGACTCCTTAAATCCTGCACAGAGCGGTGCGCACATCCCTATGGAAGCCACCTGTGCAATCGAGACCACTGCATGCTTCAGACAGAGGAGGAGAGCCAGCCAGGGCTATAGCAGCGGGTGCCTGGGGCCTCCTGCCCGCAGTGCCACAAATGTTGCCATAGACCAGCACTGCCGAAACCGTTAAGTGGTCATCTAAACTGACCCTAATACCCTAACCCAAACAACTAAACCAATGCTAATACCTTTATCCCTAATACCCTAACCAAAACCCCTAAACTAACCCTAATATCCTAACCTCTAACTAACCCTAATACCCTAACCCTTGGTTTTCCCCTTTTAGTACAATAAATGTGAGGGGTGGGGAGGGTGGGCCCGTTATTCCATACATACAGTACAACACACAAGCCTGATCTGAAAGAGATTAGAAGAAGTCATACAGGCATTTACACCAGCAGACAGCCAACCCCCACCGCCCCCCCCCCCTTTTTTTTTTCAATGACACTATAGGTTTCATTTTTTAAATTACTGTGACCTGGTACTTGTAATATAAGGTCGTCCATTCCCCACCTACCATACCTGGTATCTTTCAATGAACACTCCAAATGAATAAAATAAGCAAGCCTGTCTGATATACCCAGGGTCGGACTGGCCCACAGGGGCACCAGGGAAACCACCGGTAGGCCCCACTGCCTGAGTGCCCACTCCTTCCTCTAGGGATCAGGTTCCGGACTGTGCACTTGTATTATACATGATAGATATGTTGCATTACACTGCACAAGACTATTGTGTATTTCAAGCCTCTGTGGAGGCTGGCCACACCCCCTTTGGAGGCTGGCCACACCCTTAAATATGGGCCCCTATCACTGCATTCCCCCGGTGGGCCCTTCATGCCCCAGGCCGACACTGGATATACCCTTAAACTAGCCACATACATTGTATATTGTTTCATTGGTAAATTAATCATAATGATGTACTTATATACGTCATTTGCCTGTCAGTAGTGCTGCCTACCTTGTAAAGTTGTCACCTTATCAGTACTCTGAGTCTCTACTCTCTCTGCCCCTCTGCTCCTCACTTCACTTGTGTACTGCGTGCTGCTGTGCAGGGGCTTAGTTGATCACTGATGCACTGTCTGCAGTGGGACTCTGGGAGTGTGGGGCAGGTCCGTGTGACATGACGTCACGCAGTGGTAGCATGGTTCTCCTCTAGGAACATGTTTTGCAGGAACGTAGCCCTGTGCCAGTATCAGTGATATAACTAACAGTGGCGTAACTAGAAATTTTTCTCCCCAAGCCAAAAAATCCTTTGGCGCCCCCCCCCCATAGCCCCCATAATTGGCGCGCGCCACCAAAAAGGGTGTGTGGCTTCATTTAAATGGGCGTGGCTTCGCGTAAAGGGGCGTGGCATTGCAGGAAAAGACTACCTTATACCTCAGTTTTGCAACCTGCACGCCCAGACGTTGGCCACCACAGGAAAGAAAAATAATCCTGATTCATGCCCCTTACATTATTTGTCATTTTTCCTCCTTATAGTAATGCCCAGTATACATTATTCCACATACTGCAATGGCCTTAGCCATTATGCCACACACAATAATGCACATGACACAATATGCACACACTGTAATGTCCCCGACACATTATGCCACACACCGTAATGCCTGTGACACATTATGACAGGAATCGCAATGCCCGTTATACATTATGCTACACACTGCAATGCCCCTGATACATTATAGCACATACAATGTCTGTGACACAGTATGACACACACCACAATGATCCTGAGACATTATACCACATACCACAATGCCCGTGATATAGTATACAACACACCGTAATGCCTGACACATTATGACACACACCGCAATGTCCGTGATACATTATGCCACACACCGTAATGCCCATTACACATTAAGTTCTACAGTAAGGCTTCTAATTACTTTTAAATTACCTGCTCGTTGCCAGGGGTTTCATGCTCTTGGTTCCATGCACGGTGCCAGGGGTTTTCATGCTCAGGGTGTCATGCTCGTTGCCAGAGGTTTCATGCACTGGGTGTCATGCTCGTTGCCAGCGGTTTCATACTCTTGGTTCCATGCACGGTGCCAGGGGTTTTCATGCTCAGGGTGTCATGCTCGTTGCCAGGGGTTTCATGCACTGGGTGTCATGCTCGTTGCCAGGGGTTTCATGCACTGGGTGTCATGCTTGTTGCCAGGGGTTTCATGCACTGGGTGTCATGCTCGTTGCTAGGGGGTAGTGCTTGTTGCTAGGGCCATGCTCCCAGTGCCACATATGCCCCCAGTGCCAGATATTCCCCCACAGTGCCAGGTATATGCCCCCAGTGCCAGATATTCCCCCACAGTGCCAGGTACATGCCCCCAGTGCCACATATACCCCCCCCAGTGCCAAATATTCCCCCACAGTGCCACATATGCCCCCTCAGTGCCTGCTCCCCCCAGTGCCAGATATTCCCCCACAGTGCCAGGTATATGCCCCCAGTGCCAGATATTCCCCCACAGTGCCAGGTATATGCCCCCAGTGCCAGGTATATGCCCCCAGTGCCAGGTATATGCCCCCAGTGCCAGATATTCCCCCACAGTGCCACATATGCCCCCTCAGTGCCTGCTCCCCCCAGTGCCAAATATTCCCCCACAGTGCCAGGTATATGCCCCCAGTGCCAGGTATATGCCCCAAGTGCCAGATCTACCCCCACAGTGCCAGGTATATGCCTCCAGTGCCAGATCTTCCCCCACAGTGCCAGGTATATGCCCCCAGTGCCAGATCTTCCCCCACAGTGCCAGGTATATGCCCCCAGTGCCAGATCTTCCCCCACAGTGCCAGGTATATGCCCCCAGTGCCAGATCTTCCCCCACAGTGCCTGGTATATGCCTCCAGTGCCAGATCTTCCCCCACAGTGCCAGGTATATGCCCCCAGTGCCAGATCTCCCCCCACAGTGCCTGCTCCCACCCCCCGCTCCTTTGTGTTGGAGGGACACGGAGGGCACAGCGCGCGCCTCTCCTGTGTCCCTCCTGGCTCTCCTGCCGGTCTAATAAAGGAAGTGCCGGTTCGTGAGCCAATCAGAGCTCACGAACGGCACTTCCTTTATTAGACAGGCCGGGGGAGAGCCAGGGAGGGACACAGGAGAGGCGCGCGATGTGCGCTCCGTGTCCCTCCTTACAGCAGCGGAGGGAAGGAGACCGCAGATTGACATGCGGACGCTCGTCCGCATGTCAATCTGTGCAAAGTCAGTGGCGCCCCCGCAGCCCCTCGCCCCCAAGCCACCGCGAGGACTGTGGGGGCAGTAGTTACGCCACTGATAACTAATCTGAGTCCCGTTACTAAGCCTCTGTAAAACATTTACAAGTACAGAAGCCAGCCCTTGTGATGGACGTGCCAAGTGTTCAAGTGCCTAGTTTGCCTTGCGTTTAATCTGGCCCTGGTAGTCATACTGAACAAAGGCTGCAAAGGCACTTCCTACATAACAAACACATACCTCCCAACATTCAGGTTTAGATAGTCGCTCTCCTGAAAATGGGTGTGGCCTAAAACAAAGGGGCGTAGCTTCATGGGAATGGCGTGGTCATAAACCACGCCTCCCATTTTCATCACTGATGGGGTCTGCCCAGCGCTCTGTGAGCTACTGACAATGCCCCCAGTACCTCTGTCTCCAGTGACTAGAAGCTGTGTGCAGTCAGTGACAGGGGCCCCCCACCACGGAACACTGCGGCTCACAGGTGGAACAGCGGGATAGTGCCCAAAAATTGTGACAGTTCCGGGAAAATCAGGACATATGGGAAGTATAAATCACTTCCTGTATAACAAGTGGATGGCAATGATGTAACATCCACATACAGTACAGCATACATCTACAGGAAGAGCATCGCCAGACAGGGATCCCTCCTCAACAGTACCCATGCTGCTCCCCTCTTGGTGATCCTAAAATTATAGTGCACATGCAGAATCTCCGGTAGTCTAGGCGCTGTCTTTATACAAATGAACAAAGATTAAGAATGAGCACACGTGTAATTTGACACACTATTCACATCATTGGTACACAGAGAATGAGATAAGCAACAATTACTTGCACAGGTCTGTTGAACTATGGCCCTCATTCCGAGTTGTTCGCTCGCAAGGCGATTTTAGCAGTATTGCACACGCTAAGCCGCCGCCTACTGGGAGTGAATCTTAGCTTCTTAAAATTGCGAACGAAAGATTCGCAATATTGCGATTACACATCTCGTAGCAGTTTCAGAGTAGCTTCAGACTTACTCGGCATCTGCGATCAGTTCAGTGCTTATCTTCCTGGTTTGACGTCACAAACACACCAAGCGTTCGCCCAGACACTCCTCCGTTTCTCCAGCCACTCCCGCGTTTTTTCCGGAAACGGTAGTGTTTTTTCCCACACGCCCATAAAACGGCCTGTTTCCGCCCAGTAACACCCATTTCCTGTCAATCACACTACGATCGCCTGAGCGAAGAAAAAGCGGTGAGTAAAAAACCAAACTTCATAGCAAATTTACATGACGCAGTCGCAGTGCGGACATTGCGCATGCGCACTAAGCGGAAAAACGCTGCGATGCGAAGAAATTTTCCGAGCGAACAACTCGGAATGACCTCCTATATACAGTACAGGGTGATTCAAAAGTCGCAGTACACCCTTTTGTTTCAAAAACTGTGCAAGAAATGGGAAAACTGAATACTCCAGTAAGATATGGGTGAGATGGGCTAACTTTTAGGGTATGTACCGAACATGTGCGCCATCTTGAAATCGGCCATCTTGACTCTTAGTCAGTTTTTTTCTAATGGAAAGGGGGTCATGTAACATAGCAAACAACATCAGAATATGCTGAAAAGTTTATTGCTGCAACCAGATTTGAAATGGCAGCTATGGTTCAAAAGTTACAACACTTTTTTTGTTGCAGGTAACTGAAGATGGCTTTGACAAAAGAGGAGAGAATTTAGGTCATTTTGATGTCTGGAGAACAAAGTTTCTGTGTTATAGCTGCAGATTTTAACAACTGGCACCCAGAAAGACCTCTAATTTCACATAACACTGTCAGGTGCCTAATTTCCAAATTCAGAGAAACTTGGACTGTGGCTGACAAGTCATGGAGTGGTCATCCAAAAAGTACTACTGACGAGACAACCTCAACAATGGTTTTGCCATCCTTCGTGAAGAGCCCACAATGCAGCACAACGCCCACACATTAAATGACTGTCTTTTATGGAGAACAGTTCAGCCTGTAATTCCAACAAAAAAAAAGTGTTGTAACTTTTGAACTCTAACTGCTATTTCAAACCTGTTGGCAGCAATAAACTTTTCAGCAAATTCTGATGTTGTTTGACATGTTACATGACACCCTTTCCATTGGAAAAAAAACTGACTTAGATTCAAGATGGCGCCCATGTTTAGTACATACCCTAAAACAGGCCTGGCCAACCTGTGGCTTTCCAGCTGTTGTGAAACTACATGTCTTAGCATGCATTGCCACTGTTTTGCACTTAGAGAGAGCTAAACCTGTGGCAGGGCATGCTGGGATGTGTAGTTTCACAACATCTGGAGAGCTACAGGTTGGCCAGGTTTGCTCTAATAGATAGCCCACCTCACCCATACCTTACTGGAGTATTCAGTTTTCCCATTTCCTGCACAGTTTTTGAAACAAAAGGGTGTACAACGACTTTTGAATCACCCTCTAGTTTCTTTCTGAGGGGTCTATTCATGAAGCAGTGAAAACTGTGAAGAAGCGAGCCAGTGGAGAAATGCATATGGCAAACAATCAGCTGCTACGTATAATTTTATAGAATGCATTTTATAAATGTTACCTCAATACTGATTGGTTGCCATGGGCAACTTCTCTGCTGACTCACTTCTCCACTCTTTACATTGCTTCATGAATAGACCCCTAAGAGGTAAGTGAGGTTGTCTTGCACAGAGTTATTAAATGTGCTTCTACAGTACAGTATGTACTGTATAGTGATTCGCGTTTATGTATTTAGTGTACATTCTTACTGGTCCTCAATTCCATTGTTTTATCAGGATAAAATCCTTAGTAATGTTGAACCTTTTGGGGTGAAACCTCTAAGCAAGCAAATATAACTATGACAGAGAAGAGGAAAAAGGGAGCAATATTTTATCTGTGAGTGTTGCACTTGAAATCAATATTGATATTGTAGGAATTTCAACCTGTTATACCCCTTTCACACTGCACAAATAACCCGGTATCGGCCCGGCATATTGGCCCTCATTCCGAGTTGTTCGCTCGCAAGCTGCTTTTAGCAGCTTTACACACGCTAAGCCGCCGCCTACTGGGAGTGAATCTTAGCATAGTAAAATTGCGAACGAAAGATTCTCAAAATTGCGATTACACACCTCTTAGCAGTTTCTGAGTAACTTCAACCTTACTCGGCATCTGCGATCAGTTCAGTGCTTGTCGTTCCTGGTTTGACGTCATAAACACACCCAGCGTTCGCCCAGACACTCCTCCGTTTCTCCAGCCACTCCCGCGTTTTTCTCAGAAACGGTAGAGTTTTTTCCCACACGCCCATAAAACGGCCTGTTTCCGCCCAGAAACACCCACTTTCTGTCAATCACACTCTGATCGCCTGAACGAAGAAAGAGCCGTGAGTAAAATACCTAACTGTATAATAAAATTTACTTGGCGCAGTCGCAGTGCGAACATTGCGCATGCGCACTAAGCGGAAAATCGCTGCGATGCGAAAAAAATTACAGAGCGAACAACTCGGAATGACCCCCATTGTTGGGTCGACATGGGTCGGCATGCGGTGTGAAAGCGCCATAGCTGAAATCCCAGGTCATCTGACCCGGTAATTCAACCCAGGAATAAAGTAGTGTTATTCCCGGGTTGAATACTGGGTCAGTGGCAGCGTAAATGGGCTCCCGGGTCTATGCGTCCCGGGACCCGTTCACTACAACAGGGAGAGGTGGCGTGGAGAGGATCTCATCTCCCAGCGCCGTCTCCGCCCCCGCCGCTATGGCAACCCGCCCGGCATATTGCCGGGTCGGGGAAGCCAGCAGTAGCGTCCAATGCCGGATCCCACCCGGGAAGGACCCGTTTCCAATTCCCGGGTGTGATCCGGCATTGGCGGTGTGAAAGGGGTATTAGTGATCACAGCATGCTCTAATGCCCTCTTTCAATATTTCATTTTTGTTCTCTTTTTTTTATGAGAGTATAAAGATTTATTTAGATTAAAATATTCAAACGTTATCCGTGTTGAGTAGTGGCCTGATTATAGTCACTGATTCAAAATTGCTTTGTTACAGGTATGTGGTCCTTGGAAAAGGATAATAAGATTCTTTAAGAGCCTTCTTTGTCTTGTATACAAGAGAACATTGTTTCCCAAATATCGGTTGCTCAAAAGAACATTTGTACTATACGGAACTAAATGGGACTACCAGAGATAACATTGAATGCTATGGAATAACACTATATAAATAAAAGGTAGTTACTGACATGTAAACAATAGGACTATTAACTCTTCAAGCTCTTTTTGAGCAACCAATGTATCACACTACATTAATATAAATGTGTCAATGCACATACTATATGTAATGAGAATGAGGATACAACAGAGCAACAATTCCAGCAATTTTAACTGCACGTATTTCTTTTTCTTACACTAAGTACCATTTTTGTTTTAAACTATTTAGCTAAATATATTTTCATATATTCCAAATCTGAAGATAAGAAATAAACGGCAATATATATTATTTATAAATGGCGGGGTGACACAGGATAAATCTATTTTTAACAATAACTATTGGGATTCTTATGTCATTGCTGACAGTTACTCTCACAAGAGGGCAGTCTTTAACCATCCAGCTTCACTTGCAGCTCCTCTACAGAGTCCCCAGATATAAAGACACATATAACACATTATTATTATTATTATTATTATTATTATTATTATTATTATTATTATTATTTGTTTTAAAGCTATAATATGATTTATCAAGCGGAGTTATAAAGAAATGTCTTTTATATATGGGCCTGATTCAGGGTTGTAGGCCAATACTGCAGCAGCTGCGAATGTGTAAGCAGATACTGTGTGAATATTAGAGATGAGCGCCTGAAATTTTTCGGGTTTTGTGTTTTGGTTTTGGGTTCGGTTCCGCGGCCGTGTTTAGGGTTCGAACGCGTTTTGGCAAAACCTCACCGAATTTTTTTTGTCGGATTCGGGTGTGTTTTGGATTCGGGTGTTTTTTTCAAAAAACACTAAAAAACAGCTTAAATCATAGAATTTGGGGGTCATTTTGATCCCAAAGTATTATTAACCTCAAAAACCATAATTTACACTCATTTTCAGTCTATTCTGAATACCTCACACCTCACAATATTATTTTTAGTCCTAAAATTTGCACCGAGGTCGCTGTGTGAGTAAGATAAGCGACCCTAGTGGCCGACACAAACACCGGGCCCATCTAGGAGTGGCACTGCAGTGTCACGCAGGATGTCCCTTCCAAAAAACCCTCCCCAAACAGCACATGACGCAAAGAAAAAAAGAGGCGCAATGAGGTAGCTGTGTGAGTAAGATTAGCGACCCTAGTGGCCGACACAAACACCGGGCCCATCTAGGAGTGGCACTGCAGTGTCACGCAGGATGTCCCTTCCAAAAAACCCTCCCCAAACAGCACATGACGCAAAGAAAAAAAGAGGCGCAATGAGGTAGCTGACTGTGTGAGTAAGATTAGCGACCCTAGTGGCCGACACAAACACCGGGCCCATCTAGGAGATGCACTGCAGTGTCACGCAGGATGTCCCTTCCAAAAAACCCTCCCCAATCAGCACATGATGCAAAGAAAAAGAAAAGAAAAAAGAGGTGCAAGATGGAATTGTCCTTGGGCCCTCCCACCCACCCTTATGTTGTATAAACAAAACAGGACATGCACACTTTAACCAACCCATCATTTCAGTGACAGGGTCTGCCACACGACTGTGACTGATATGACGGGTTGGTTTGGACCCCCCCCAAAAAAGAAGCAATTAATCTCTCCTTGCACAAACTGGCTCTACAGAGGCAAGATGTCCACCTCATCTTCACCCTCCGATATATCACCGTGTACATCCCCCTCCTCACAGATTATCAATTCGTCCCCACTGGAATCCACCATCTCAGCTCCCTGTGTACTTTGTGGAGGCAATTGCTGCTGGTCAATGTCTCCGCGGAGGAATTGATTATAATTCATTTTAATGAACATCATCTTCTCCACATTTTCTGGATGTAACCTCGTACGCCGATTGCTGACAAGGTGAGCGGCGGCACTAAACACTCTTTCGGAGTACACACTTGTGGGAGGGCAACTTAGGTAGAATAAAGCCAGTTTGTGCAAGGGCCTCCAAATTGCCTCTTTTTCCTGCCAGTATAAGTACGGACTGTGTGACGTGCCTACTTGGATGCGGTCACTCATATAATCCTCCACCATTCTATCAATGTTGAGAGAATCATATGCAGTGACAGTAGACGACATGTCCGTAATCGTTGTCAGGTCCTTCAGTCCGGACCAGATGTCAGCATCAGCAGTCGCTCCAGACTGCCCTGCATCACCGCCAGCGGGTGGGCTCGGAATTCTGAGCCTTTTCCTCGCACCCCCAGTTGCGGGAGAATGTGAAGGAGGAGATGTTGACAGGTCGCGTTCCGCTTGACTTGACAATTTTGTCACCAGCAGGTC
Organism: Pseudophryne corroboree; assembly: GCF_028390025.1. Lineage (NCBI taxonomy): Eukaryota > Metazoa > Chordata > Amphibia > Anura > Myobatrachidae > Pseudophryne > Pseudophryne corroboree. The sequence continues at coordinate 365,763,764 of NC_086447.1, forward strand.
TTTCAACCCCAGCAGACCTGTGTCTGCCGGAAAGAGAGATCCAAGGTAGGCTTTAAATCTAGGATCGAGCACGGTGGCCAAAATGTAGTGCTCTGATTTCAACAGATTGACCACCCGTGAATCCTTGTTAAGCGAATTAAGGGCTGCATCCACAAGTCCCACATGCCTAGCGGAATCGCTCCCTTTTAGCTCCTTCTTCAATGCCTCCAGCTTCTTCTGCAAAAGCCTGATGAGGGGAATGACCTGACTCAGGCTGGCAGTGTCTGAACTGACTTCACGTGTGGCAAGTTCAAAGGGCATCAGAACCTTGCACAACGTTGAAATCATTCTCCACTGCACTTGAGACAGGTGCATTCCACCTACTATATCGTGCTCAATTGTATAGGCTTGAATGGCCTTTTGCTGCTCCTCCAACCTCTGAAGCATATAGAGGGTTGAATTCCACCTCGTTACCACTTCTTGCTTCAGATGATGGCAGGGCAGGTTCAGTAGTTTTTGGTGGTGCTCCAGTCTTCTGTACGTGGTGCCTGTACGCCGAAAGTGTCCCGCAATTTTTCTGGCCACCGACAGCATCTCTTGCACGCCCCTGTCGTTTTTTAAAAAATTCTGCACCACCAAATTCAAGGTATGTGCAAAACATGGGACGTGCTGGAATTTGCCCATATTTAATGCACACACAATATTGCTGGCGTTGTCCGATGCCACAAATCCACAGGAGAGTCCAATTGGGGTAAGCCATTCCGCGATGATCTTCCTCAGTTGCCGTAAGAGGTTTTCAGCTGTGTGCGTATTCTGGAAAGCGGTGATACAAAGCGTAGCCTGCCTAGGAAAGAGTTGGCGTTTGCGAGATGCTGCTACTGGTGCCGCCGCTGCTGTTCTTGCGGCGGGAGTCCATACATCTACCCAGTGGGCTGTCACAGTCATATAGTCCTGACCCTGCCCTGCTCCACTTGTCCACATGTCCGTGGTTAAGTGGACATTGGGTACAACTGCATTTTTTAGGACACTGGTGAGTCTTTTTCTGACGTCCGTGTACATTCTCGGTATCGCCTGCCTAGAGAAGTGGAACCTAGATGGTATTTGGTAACGGGGGCACACTGCCTCAATAAATTGTCTAGTTCCCTGTGAACTAACGGCGGATACCGGACGCACGTCTAACACCAACATAGTTGTCAAGGACTCAGTTATCCGCTTTGCAGTAGGATGACTGCTGTGATATTTCATCTTCCTCGCAAAGGACTGTTGAACAGTCAATTGCTTACTGGAAGTAGTACAAGTGGGCTTACGACTTCCCCTCTGGGATGACCATCGACTCCCAGCGGCAACAACAGCAGCGCCAGCAGCAGTAGGCGTTACACGCAAGGATGCATCGGAGGAATCCCAGGCAGGAGAGGACTCGTCAGAATTGCCAGTGACATGGCCTGCAGGACTATTGGCATTCCTGGGGAAGGAGGAAATTGACACTGAGGGAGTTGGTGGGGTGGTTTGCGTGAGCTTGGTTACAAGAGGAAGGGATTTACTGGTCAGTGGACTGCTTCCGCTGTCACCCAAAGTTTTTGAACTTGTCACTGACTTATTATGAATGCGCTGCAGGTGACGTATAAGGGAGGATGTTCCGAGGTGGTTAACGTCCTTACCCCTACTTATTACAGCTTGACAAAGGGAACACACGGCTTGACACCTGTTGTCCGCATTTCTGGTGAAATACCTCCACACCGAAGAGCTGATTTTTTTGGTATTTTCACCTGGCATGTCAACGGCCATATTCCTCCCACGGACAACAGGTGTCTCCCCGGGTGCCTGACTTAAACAAACCACCTCACCATCAGAATCCTCCTGGTCAATTTCCTCCCCAGCGCCAGCAACACCCATATCCTCCTCATCCTGGTGTACTTCAACACTGACATCTTCAATCTGACTATCAGGAACTGGACTGCGGGTGCTCCTTCCAGCACTTGCAGGGGTCGTGCAAATGGTGGAAGGCGCATGCTCTTCACGTCCAGTGTTGGGAAGGTCAGGCATCGCAACCGACACAATTGGACTCTCCTTGTGGATTTGGGATTTCGAAGAATGCACAGTTCTTTGCTGTGCTGCTTTTGCCAGCTTGAGTCTTTTCATTTTTCTAGCGAGAGGCTGAGTGCTTCCATCCTCATGTGAAGCTGAACCACTAGCCATGAACATAGGCCAGGGCCTCAGCCGTTCCTTGCCACTCCGTGTGGTAAATGGCATATTGGCAAGTTTACGCTTCTCCTCCGACAATTTTATTTTAGGTTTTGGAGTCCTTTTTTTACTGATATTTGGTGTTTTGGATTTGACATGCTCTGTACTATGACATTGGGCATCGGCCTTGGCAGACGACGTTGCTGGCATTTCATCGTCTCGGCCATGACTAGTGGCAGCAGCTTCAGCACGAGGTGGAAGTGGATCTTGATCTTTCCCTAATTTTGGAACCTCAACATTTTTGTTCTCCATATTTTAATAGGCACAACTATAAGGCACCTCAGGTAAACAATGGAGATGGATGGATTGGATACTAGTATACAATTATGGACGGGCTGCCGAGTGCCGACACAGAGGTAGCCACAGCCGTGAACTACCGCACTGTACTGTGTCTGCTGCTAATATATAGACTGGTTGATAAAGAGATAGTATACTCGTAACTAGTATGTATGTATAAAGAAAGAAAAAAAAACCACGGTTAGGTGGTATATACAATTATGGACGGGCTGCCGAGTGCCGACACAGAGGTAGCCACAGCCGTGAACTACCGCACTGTACTGTGTCTGCTGCTAATATATAGACTGGTTGATAAAGAGATAGTATACTCGTAACTAGTATGTATGTATAAAGAAAGAAAAAAAAACCACGGTTAGGTGGTATATACAATTATGGACGGGCTGCCGAGTGCCGACACAGAGGTAGCCACAGCCGTGAACTACCGCACTGTACTGTGTCTGCTGCTAATATAGACTGGTTGATAAAGAGATAGTATACTCGTAACTAGTATGTATGTATAAAGAAAGAAAAAAAAACCACGGTTAGGTGGTATATACAATTATGGACGGGCTGCCGAGTGCCGACACAGAGGTAGCCACAGCCGTGAACTACCGCACTGTACTGTGTCTGCTGCTAATATATAGACTGGTTGATAAAGAGATAGTATACTCGTAACTAGTATGTATGTATAAAGAAAGAAAAAAAAACCACGGTTAGGTGGTATATACAATTATGGACGGGCTGCCGAGTGCCGACACAGAGGTAGCCACAGCCGTGAACTACCGCACTGTACTGTGTCTGCTGCTAATATAGACTGGTTGATAAAGAGATAGTATACTCGTAACTAGTATGTATGTATAAAGAAAGAAAAAAAAACCACGGTTAGGTGGTATATACAATTATGGACGGGCTGCCGAGTGCCGACACAGAGGTAGCCACAGCCGTGAACTACCGCACTGTACTGTGTCTGCTGCTAATATAGACTGGTTGATAAAGAGATAGTATACTACTAATATTATATATACTGGTGGTCAGGTCACTGGTCACTAGTCACACTGGCAGTGGCACTCCTGCAGCAAAAGTGTGCACTGTTTAATTTTAATATAATATTATGTACTCCTGGCTCCTGCTATAACCTATAACTGGCACTGCAGTAGTGCTCCCCAGTCTCCCCCACAATTATAAGCTGTGTGAGCTGAGCAGTCAGACAGATATATAATATATATAGATGATGCAGCACACTGGCCTGAGCCTGAGCAGTGCACACAGATATGGTATGTGACTGACTGAGTCACTGTGTGTATCGCTTTTTTCAGGCAGAGAACGGATATATTAAATAAACTGCACTGTGTGTCTGGTGGTCACTCACTATATAATATATTATGTACTCCTGGCTCCTGCTATAACCTATAACTGGCACTGCAGTAGTGCTCCCCAGTCTCCCCCACAATTATAAGCTGTGTGAGCTGAGCAGTCAGACAGATATATATATAATATTATATATAGATAATAGATGATGCAGCACACTGGCCTGAGCCTGAGCAGTGCACACAGATATGGTATGTGACTGAGTCACTGTGTGCTGTGTATCGCTTTTTTCAGGCAGAGAACGGATTATAAATAAAACTGGTGGTCACTATCAGCAAAACTCTGCACTGTACTGAGTACTCCTAATGCTCCCCAAAATTAGTAAATCAAGTGTCTCTCTAATCTATTCTAAACGGAGAGGACGCCAGCCACGTCCTCTCCCTATCAATCTCAATGCATGTGTGAAAATGGCGGCGACGCGCGGCTCCTTATATAGAATCCGAGTCTCGCGATAGAATCCGAGCCTCGCGAGAATCCGACAGCGTCATGATGACGTTCGGGCGCGCTCGGGTTAACCGAGCAAGGCGGGAAGATCCGAGTCGCTCGGACCCGTGAAAAAAAACATGAAGTTCTGGCGGGTTCGGATTCAGAGAAACCGAACCCGCTCATCTCTAGTGAATATATGACAATGCCGCAGGCACCATAATTTGTATTGAGACACCCACTAACAGCTACATACAAAGGTGCAGTGTCGCTCACAGATCAGCAGATTATTGGGTTTCTGAGAAGCCTTACAGTCACACAGCATGGCCGCAGGAAGCAAGACCCCAGAACCACTGTTACTTTAATTAAAATAGTCTAAACAACACTGTTAAATGTACAGTAGTGTGGCAATCCATGATTATCTATCTAACCTGGCAAATATACTGCTTTGCAAAAAAACTAATTTCCGCAACCATGCACTTACAAAATACTTTTCTATACATGCATGCACCGTGATTGAGTTTCCCTCCCTAAAACGGACACAATATAAGTAACTATGGGGGAGATGTATGAAGCAGTGAAAAGAGTGGAGAACTGAGCCAGTGGAGCATTTGTCCATAGCAACTAATCAGCTGCTACATATAACTTTATAAAAATACACTTGATAAATGTTACCTCAAAGCTGATTGGCTGCCAACGGCAGCTTCTTCACTGGCTCACTTATCCACCCATTAACTGCTTCATACATATAGCCCTTTATCCAGGGCTGTACAGTTCCTTGTATGAATTGCAAGGCAGATGGTGGTGATTACAGTGAAGCAGGAGTTTATATGGACGACTGATAGGAGCTAAATGTAGTGAGGGTGTTCCTGCAAAGTACAGACTAGGTGCACTGTTACATCCTGCTTTGTTGAACAGTATAAAAAAGTAGGGTGATGCAGTTTGGATATTTTAACACCATGGGCAGAATGTAATAAAGTTCAGCGGCCGTACGGGATGCTGGACGAACTCCGACGTTTTTTAAAGGGGCCATTTTTAACAAGGCTAAACCATGCCTTGTAAAAAAAGTAACATCCGAGTTCGGCCGGCATCCTGCACGGCTGCCGAACTCAGACTTCATTACATCCCAGCCTATGTAGCCAAAGGTGATTGGACCCCCCCCCCCCCCACGCAAGCAAAATTATGTGCTCCTTCAGCGGACACGTTTTTGTGTTTGTATAAAACAGGGAGAGGTAGAATAGCCACCCACCCTGTATTATACAGGATCATTCTGTAATTGACAGAAACATGCTGTGTCCTGTATTGATGTAATACGGGGCACAGTTTGTCACATTTTTAGGTCTGGTGCACTTCTGGTCTCACATACAAGTGTGGCGCCAGCGCCCGGTAGACAATGGAGTGTCTCTGTGTGAAGCGGAGCTCTCAGCTCCACCTTCAAGTCCAAAAGTGACACCAATTTCAGCCTGTAATGTTGTTGGCCTGGTGCTGCATTGGTCAGCGTGACTGAGTCACATGCTGCACTGCCAGCGACACATAATCAGCAGCACCTAAGATGTGTAATGTGGAGCGCTGTCGGCTGCTGGGCTCATCCTAAACAGCCACCTTGTGGAGTGCGGATGCCAGATGGATAGATGGCTTGTCCTTGGCTCCTACTTTATCCTGCCTCTCTGCCTGCCTTGTAGACGGACAGTTCCATGGCATTTAGCACTGTCCCACCCTGGCTGAGCCTTAGTGTGAAAGTCTGAGGCTGCTGCTGACTGCAGAGAATGTAGGTTGAAAGTGAATGAGGTCTCCTGCCCTGTGCCTGCAGGCAGGACTAATAAGGAGAGACACTGAAGGTTGCGGTGATGGGGATGGAGGCTGGAGTGATGGGGAGGTAGTAGGCTGTAGTGACAGAGTGGCAAGAAGCTGGTGTGACGGGTCTGGACAGGCAGGAGGCTGGAGTGACAGAGATGCAGGAGGCAGGAGGCCTGAGTGACAGGGAGGCAGGAGGCTAGAGTGAAAGGGAGGCAGGAGGCTGCATTGTCAGAGGACAGAGATTTCCTAGCCTCTAGGAAGGTTTTGCTGTGGGATTTGGTGCTATCGAAGACTATTAAAGTAAGAAAAGGATAAGCACATGAGGGAAGAGGGCCCTACTCATGAGAGCTTACATTCTAAAGGGGAGGGGCAAACAGACAGGGGTGACACAGATGGGGTAGACAGAAAGCGTGGAAGAGGGTTAGGATTAGATTTGGCTGGTTTTGGTGAAGAAGAACCCGTTTGAAGTTTTGTAGAGAGGTGGAGAGTCTGAGAGGGAAAGGTAGAGAATTCCAGAGAAAGGGAGCAGCACGTGAAAAATGTTGAAGGTAGGAGTGGGAGGGAGTAATCAGTAGGCAGGAGAGTCGGCGTGCATTAGCAAAGCAAAGAGGACAGGTGGGAGTGTAAAGGGGGATAAGGTCAGATATTTAAATGGGAGAGGAGTGGGTGAGGGTAATTGCACATGAGCATGCAGTAACTCAGGTTGCTGTGCAGTCTGAAAGGTGCCAGGGCAAATATCCTAAGTCGAGCGACCCGGTATTTCAACCCTGGTAGCGACCAGAGTTTAATAAAGCTTCAACCAGGGTCGCTGTGCGGTGTGAACGGGTTGCCGAAGCGATGCAAGCTGTTTCCCTTTCTCACTGTATGGACGGGCGACGCTTGGAGATCATCTAATCTCCAAGCACCGCCTCCGCATGCATCACTGTTGACGTCACCAATCCAGCAATATACCGGGCTGGGAACACCAGTGTGAAAAGGGAAGAGGTAAGTTGCACCCGGGGAAGCATCAGTGTACGGCTCCCGGGTGCGACCCACCATTTGCGGTCTGAAAGGCGTATAAGTGAGTGTGAGAAGTTTGAATTGGATTCTGAAAGGAAAGGCATGCCAATGAAAGGCTAGTAGGAGAGGGGAGGTGGACGGAGTGCGTTTGGTGAGGAAGAGAAGCTGGGCTGCAGCACTGAGGATAGATTGGAGTGGAGAGAGGCATTTGTCAGGGATGCCAGTTAGGAGATTAGGGTTCACTACGGCTGGCCGGCGGTCGGGCTCCCGGCGACCAGCATCCCGGCGCCGGGAGCCCGACCGCCGGCTTACCGACAGCATGGCGAGCGCAAATGAGCCCCTTGCGGGCTCGCTGCGCTCGCCACGCTACGGGCACGGTGGCGCGCTACGCGCGCCACACTATTTTATTCTCCCTCTATGGGGGTCGTGGACCCCCACGAGGGAAAATAAGTGTCGTATGCCGGCTGTCGGGCTCCCGGCGCGGGTATACTGAGCGCCGGGAGCCCGACCGCCGGCAAACAGAAGACCACCCGGAGATTACAATAGTCCAGTCTGGAGATGACCAGTGAGTGGATAATGGTCTTAGTAGCAACCTGGGTGAGAAAGGGTCTGATCCTGGAAATACTTGTGAGATGAAAATGGCAGGTTTGTGAGATGTGCTGAATGTGTGGTTTGAAGGAGAGGGAGGAGTCAAGGATTACTCCAAGACAGCGTACTTGGGGGCTAGAGGAGATAGTAGTGCCATCAATAGATAAAATAAATTGTGGGAGGTGAGGTTGTGAGGGAGGGTGGGAAGATGATCAGCTCAGTCTTAGACATGTTAAGTTTAAGAAAACACTGGGACATCCAAGAAGAGATAGCATATTGTTTCGTCGTTCATTAACATCGCTCAATTTGTGCCCAGGCTCCGATATGTTAGCCGATTGGGCTAACTTTTCGGCTGGGTACACATCGCTGGAGTGTGTACCCAACTTTAATGTTGCTGCTGCAATGAAATAAAGTTCCTTCTTTCCAATTTTTTGGCTCGTCAAAAGTGCTGTCTGATATTTTCTATACATACTATGTTGACTCTAGCACCAGGTTTTGGACCTGATTCTGAGATGCATGTAAAATCTCAAAATGCACAGAAACTGTATCAAAACAAGTGAATAAGGGAAGATTTCAAAAGATCACTTACAGGGTTGTTTACATTGTCATTCCCATCCCAGTTGCTTTGCTTAGTGACAATGGGTGAACAATGAAGTCTATTTGCATGCTTGCAAACAAGTAATGCTGTATTTTAATTTGTTCCAAAACATCAGATTTGAACAACAATATGGATGTGGAGGAGGACATGTCGCAGGACCAGGTGCCAGCACCTTTATACAATGGTACATATTCATATTAATTGCTGCTTTTACAGTTTGTTTGTATTTATAGTTGTTATAGTGTTATTCTTTTTATTAAGTTACAAAGCCAGTATTTTTTGTCTTCTGTTTTTATAAAACTTTAGCACATCAAATAGCAAAAAAAAAATTGTTTCTGAAAGTTGTGACCAAATACAGGTAAAATCTGAAACACAAAAACACAACGGTCAATGGAAGTGTGATTAGCTGGCATTAAGCCATTAACCTTTGCATCGTACACAAAACTAATGTAAAATTGTTTTAATAAGTAGTATTTATTGTAATATGATCATTGCCATCTAAAAGAGAAGTAGTTCACCGAAGCATACGGTACAATAAGGATAAAGGAGTCTGGAAGGCAAATAGGCCTGAAGTAATATGAGAGGAGGCTGAGAGCCCAGTGGGAGGTGATTTTCCATATGTGATCTGCTCCCACCTCCAATTGTGAAACTACTGCTACTGTAGCTCAGCCTAGGGCAATACCAATGCCCCATTATTCAATTAATGCTATGACCCAGCACTACCACACCCAAGTATGTATGCTTATTCCAGATTGATGAAGTAGGCTCTTGGGGGAAATGGGGAGGGATACAGGACATTACATTACACTATTATCAGTCGGCTCCTAGTTTTCCTGGCAGTATATGGTGGAGAGTCTATAAAGTCTAACCTCCTATCCAAAGGTGGATTTAGACCTCATGGGGCACTAAGCAATACACCAATTTGGGGCTCCCCTACCTCAAAAATCCTCAATATGACCCCCCCCCCCCCCCACCAATTGTAGCAGACAGGTACCTGCTCAATATCCCCCCCCCCCCAATCAGTCTATACTCCCCAATCTACCTCCTGCCAATTATAGCAGGTGGATGGTAGTTGTACTAGTGTATTTATTATTATTTATTACCAGATATTTATATAGCGCACACATATTCCACAGCGTGGCAATCTGTATTACCTACCACATGTACACATTCATGCTAGGGTTAATTTTGTTGGGAACTAATTAACTTATCATCTTTTTTTTTAATTGTGGGAGGAAACCGTAGTACCCAGAGGAAACCCATGCAAGTACGGGGAGAATATACAAACTCCACACAGTTAAGGCCATGGTGGGAATTGAACCCATAAGCTGAGTGTTGCGGGGCAGTATGCTAACCAGTAAACCGTCATGCTGCCCTTAAAATCACACTGGCAGGTGCAGGCAACTGGCAGCTATCTAGTCACTGACAGCCTGCCAGGAGTATTCAGCCAGTCCAGCACTCGGACATTTTCAGCAGAAATCAAAAATGCCCTCCCGACTCCATGATCTTTCGGTGAGAAACCGTGGGACCGGCCAGGCCCTTGCGGCTGCTTTGGTTGCATAGTGATAAATCTGCTACTGTATGGTGGCGAGTTCGCTAACCTAATTGTAAGACCTCATATAATTGAGTCACACTAAAGGCACTGATAAATAGTCAATACAGTCACTGCAATAATGGATATTATAAGGGATGGGGAACCTGCTAATAGGGGATGAGGGATGTGCTGCAATCAGTGGGGGAGAGGGGGGCACTGATATATAATGAAGACCAGAGCCGGCCCTAACCAATATGATGCCCTAGGCAAGATTTTGGCTGGTGCCCCCTAGCACCACCGCTAGTTCCGCCTCTGAACCTGCACCCTTTCCCAGCACCATCACCCCCCACCCATAGCAGTCTTTTTTTGGTTTTCCTACCCCCTGTAATTTAAATAAGAACAGTGTGCACATTCGGTGCAGAGCCCAAAAAGTTATGTGTTTTTGCTGGCAAGGGGCATGGCCACACAATAGTACCCCCAATTCAACTTAAGCCTCACAGTAGTGCAACTTTATTCACAATTTATAATGCGATAGTGTCCCTTATTCACATTACATCACACAGTAGTACCACTTTACCTTATAAACGTTACTCCTCACAGTAGTGCCCCACATTCACATAACATCATACTGAATTGCTACTTATTCACATTAGGCCACACCATATTGCTCTTTATTCTCATTACACCACACCATATTGCTTTTTATTCACATTAGACCACACAGTAGTGCCCTTTTTGTACGTTACGCCACACAGTAGAGCATGTTATACACATAATGCCACACATTGGTAATGCATTTATACACATAATACCACACATAATTTCCCTTACACATATGCCGCACATTGGCCCTCATTCCGAGTCGTTCGCTCGGTAATTTTCATCGCATCGCAGTGAAATTCCGCTTAGTACGCATGCGCAATATTCGCACTGCGACTGCGCCAAGTAATTTTACAATGAAGATAGTATTTTTAGTCACGGCTTTTTCTTCGCTCCGGCGATCGTAGTGTGATTGACAGGAAATGGGTGTTACTGGGCGGAAACACAGCGTTTTAGGGGCGTGTGGATAAAAACGCTACCGTTTCCGGAAAAAACGCAGGAGTGGCCGGAGAAACGGGGGAGTGTCTGGGCGAACGCTGGGTGTGTTTATGACGTCAAACCAGGAACGACAAGCACTGAACTGATCGCAGATGCCGAGTAAGTCTGAAGCTACTCTGAAACTGCTAAGTAGTTTGTAATCGCAATATTGCGAATACATCGGTCGCAATTTTAAGAAGCTAAGATACACTCCCAGTAGGCGTAGGCTTAGCGTGAGCAACTCTGCTAAATTCGCCTTGCGAGCGATCAACTCGGAATGAGGGCCATTGTTAATGCCCTTATACACATAATGACACACATAATGTCCCTTACACATATGCCGCACATTATTAGTGCCATTATACACATAATGACACACATAGTGCCCCTTACACATATGTTACACATTATTAATGCCCTTATACACATAATGACACATGTAGTTCCTGGCATGAGTCAATTGACAACTCTGCTAACGTCGGGTGCCTATTTTTTATGAAAATGCATCTTATTTGCATTGCTATGTGGCTAGGATACACAAGCAGCTTCTGCTGATTAAAATGATATGCAACATGCCTATATACTGTGTGCGACTGTGGCTGTATCTGCATACAAAATGCTACACACAGAATATACGCATGCCGCATATCATTTTAATCAGCAGAAGCTGCTTGTGCCCCTAGGCATATCAGATGCCCTAGCCAATTGCCTAGTTTGCCTATGCCTAGGGCCGGCTCTGATGAAGACACCCATACCTTATAATACTTATTATTACCCCCAATTACATTAGTGTTGACTGCATTATATATGAGTGCCTCTCCCCCAGGGCCGGCGCCACCATTAGGCAGCTGCCTAAGGGCGGTAGCACTTAAAGGGCGGCGCTGAGTTCAACTAAAAAAAAAGTTCAACTAAATAAAAAAAAATTGAGGGAAGTGACTGTGTCGCTGACTTATCCCCGCCCTCCCGACCCAGTGACAGGGTAAAAGATCTGCTCCCTCCGCCGGGTCTACCAAGCAACGTAGACCACGGCACGGAGCTGCTGGAGCTCGAGGAGGCGGCCGGGGGCGGAACCTCCACACGGCGCAACTCACTGACTCACTAGCCCAGCAGAGGGATAAGGTGAGCAGCACAGTGCAGGCGGCGGGTAACACACTGACAGCGCCGCACCGTACATCTGTACATGGCTCCCTGGCAGTGACCGGCGTCTGCCCCTGTGTGCAGCGAGGAGTGAGCCGCATCCTCCCACACAGTGACCGCTGTGTGGAACTGTTATCCCCGCCAGTCCTGTCACATTTGCCGTGGTCATGCAGGGGGGCCTGTACGTGGAGGAATGAGGTTAGGCTTCTTTGTGACACTGCATCGCCCTACCCTGTGTTGATATATATATATATATATATATATATATATAGTCAATTGTAAAGGAGGGCACTCACTAGTTTTTTGTAAAAGAATAGCTGTAGTTTTAATATTGAATCATCAAGTCAACGTTTCGATCACATCCCAGTGATCTTTGTCAAGACACCAAACAATATTCCAGGCAACAGGACACCACAAGTAGCATGCTGCTTGTGGTTGTCACAACTGAGGGCCTGAGCTGACGGGAGGCAGCCTCAGTTGTAGGGGCTGAGATGTACCGGAACCTGGAAGGTTGTATCAGACCCCTGGACATGTAAGTAACATGAATAATAACTGCCCGAAGGCGTGACCACGACAACTTGGATAAAAGTCAATGATGTTTATTATGACAACTCCGCAACACAGCAGCAGTAAAAGAAAACGTAAAAGTCAGCAAAGAATAAATACAGTTCCTGGGTACTACAGGATGGCAGGAGCCACAGGGCACTGGTAGTGTGAGATAGTTCTTATAATCTTCTAGATGGAAAGTCCTTACCAGGCCCGACTGAAGCAATGGAGATAACCCAGGATTGTACCAGCTGGTGTTCCAGGAAAAGCTGGGTTGCTGAAGATAAAACGGCTGCTGTGGATACTGGCTGGAACCAGACTGTTGTTAGCACGGAGTGGATACTGGCTGGAACCAGTTAAATAATAAATGAACTTGGGAGCGATGAAATATGAACTGAAATGTAGAACTTGAGAGCGGAGAAATAATAATACCGGTGGAGAGTGGTAAAGTGTAGAAAGGACACCGGCCCTTTAAGAGAAGCTGTACTCTGCTGGAAGCTGGGCTGGAAGCAGGTAATGTTGTAGCTGGAAACAGATGAATCCACAATGGATTGGAGAGTCAGGCTACACCGCAGGTGGAATGCTGGTGCGGGTCTCTATGGTGGAAGTCTTGAGACAGGAGCTGGAACCTGGAAGACAATCACAGGAGAGAGACAAACAGGAACTAGGTTTGACAATCAAAGCACTGACGCCTTCCTTGCTCAGGCACAGTGTATTTATACCTGCAGCAAGGAAGGGATTGGCTAGGCAATTATGCAGATTAACAATACTGACAACAGATTGGAGGAAATGATCAGCTGACAGAATCCAAGATGGCTGCGCCCATGCAGACACTTGGAGGGAAGTTTTGTTTGTAATCCATGTGGTAATGAAAACAGTAATGGCGGCGCCGGCCACTGGAGACAGGAGACGCCAGGCTGACAAGTGCACATCCAACCACGCGGACACAGCGGAGGCCGCGGCTGACGTAATCGCCACTCTGACACTCTGCATGCAGAAGCTCAGGGACGGCGGCGGAGGCCGCGGGAGACGCCATGCCAGATGTAATAAGGCGGTACTGTGACAGCGTCTCAGAGAGACAGGAGAGGATGCAGGAATGTGAACATTAGGATAACAGATGGAATCCAGTCCTGGAGCGCTGAGCCAGCCTTAGGAGGCATCTGATGGGTAAGAAATGGCGTCCAGATACCCGGATCGTGACAGCACCCCCCCCTTTAGGAGTGGCCCCAGGACACTTCTTTGGCTTTTGAGGAAACTTGGAATGGAATCTCCGGACCAAGGCAGGAGCATGGACATCAGAAGCATTGGTCCATGAACGTTCCTCAGGGCCGTAACCCTTCCAGTCAATAAGATACTGTAGTTGACCGTAACGGTGACGTGAGTCCAGGATCTTGGCCACTTCATACTCAACGCCTCGTTGAGTTTGGACTTTCGGAGTTGGAGGAAGTGAGGAATGAAACCGATTCAAGATCAGCGGTTTCAACAGGGAAACATGGAATGTCCTGGGTATTTTTAAGAAGGGAGGCAACTGAAGTCTGTAAGCAACAGGATTGATGACTTGTTCAATCTTGAAAGGACCGATATAGCGAGGTGCAAACTTCATACTGGGAACTCTTAACCTCAAATTCTTCGTAGATAACCATACCCGATCACCCACCTTGAGAGCAGGAACTGCTCGACGCTTCTTATCCGCAAACTTCTTGTACCTGAACGATGCCTTGAGCAGAGCTGATCGTACGCTCTTCCAGATATTGGCAAACTGATGCAAGGTGATATCCACTGCGGGAACAGAAGTTGCTGGAAGCGGTTGGAACTCAGGGACTTTAGGGTGGAATCCAAAGTTAGTGAAGAATGGTGTTGAAGCAGATGAAGAATGATACTGGTTGTTATGACAGAACTCGGCCCAGGGAAGTAATTGAACCCAGTCATCTTGAGAGGAGGACACATAGATGCGGAGGAAGGCCTCCAAGTCCTGATTCACCCTCTCGGTTTGACCATTGGTCTGAGGATGGTAAGCCGTGGAAAACTTTAGCTTGACTTGAAGGACTTGACATAAACTTCGCCAGAATTTGGCTGTGAATTGAACTCCTCGATCGGAGATAATTTCTTCAGGAAGACCGTGGAGTCGGAAGATCTCTTGTATGAATACTTGAGCCAACTTGGAAGCTGACGGAAGACCGGTGAGAGGAATGAAGTGTGCCATCTTGGTGAACCGGTCAACTACCACCCAGATGGTATTGAACTTGTTGCACATGGGTAAATCTGTAATAAAATCCATCGACAAATGGGTCCAAGGTCGACGGGGGAACAGATAGTGGAACCAGTTGCCCCGCAGGCGACTGGCGGGATACCTTATGTTGAGCACACTTTGGGCAAGATGCAATAAACTCCAAGACGTCCTTTTTCAGAGTTGGCCACCAATAGGACCTAGAGATAAACTCCAGGGTTTTTTGGATACCTGTATGTCCGGCAAAACGGGAAGCATGGGCCCAATGCATGAGCTTCTTCCTTAGCATCGGTTTCACAAAACTTTTCCCTGATGGGGGCGTAGAGTCCATCCCTACCGTGGAGAATGCCAACAGATTTATAATAGGATGCTTGTCTGAAGACTCTGACTCATTTTCTTGCTCCCATGAGCGGGAAAGGGCATCGGCCTTGCGATTCTGAGAGCCCGGACAGAACTGGAGTTTAAAGTCGAACCTGGAAAAGAAAAGTGCCCATCTGGCCTGACGAGGGTTGAGACATTGTGCGCCTTTCAGATATAAAAGGTTCTTGTGGTCTGTAAGTATGGTGATTGAATGAGAAGCTCCCTCCAACAGATACCTCCACTCTTCTAGAGCGAGCTTGATGGCTAGCAACTCCTGGTCGCCAATGGCATAGTTGCGCTCAGCTGGGGAGAACTTCCGGGAGAAGAAACTGCAAGGGTGTAAATGGCCATCTTTAGCCCTCTGAGATAACACCGCTCCTACTCCAACGGAGGAGGCATCCACCTCTAAGATGAAAGGAGAGTCGATGTCAGGCTGTTTCAGAACAGGCGCAGAGATGAACCTTTGTTTTAAAAGATGAAATGCTTGCATGGCTTCTTCCGACCACTTGGACGGGTTAGCACCCTTCTTAGTGAAAGCAGTAATAGGCGCCACAATGGTGGAAAAGTCTCGTATAAACTTTCGGTAATAGTTGGCGAACCCCAAGAACCTCTGGACCCCTTTGAGGGTTAAGGGTATCGGCCAATTTTGGATTGCTTGTAGTTTCTCAGGATCCATCTCTAGTCCGGAACCGGACACAATGTACCCTAGAAACGGAATGGACTTGACTTCAAAGACGCATTTCTCTAATTTGCAATAGAGATGATTGACACGGAGACGGGACAGAACCTCTTTAACCCAAAAACGATGTTCCTCTAAATCGTTGGCAAAAATGAGGATATCGTCTAGATAGACCCCGACATGACGGTATAGAATGTCTCTGAAGATCTCATTGACAAAATGCTGGAAGACAGCTGGAGCATTACTCAATCCGAAGGGCATGACGAGGTACTCATAATGTCCGTCACGGGTGTTAAAGGCGGTCTTCCACTCGTCACCCTCACGGATCCGGATGAGATTGTATGCACCTCTCAAGTCCAGCTTTGTAAAGATGGTAGCTCCGCTAACTCTGTCAAAGAGCTCAGTAATCAGGGGTAAAGGATAACGGTTCTTGATGGTAATGTCGTTCAAACCTCTGTAGTCGATGCACGGCCGCAGACCACCATCTTTCTTTTTTACAAAAAAGAAGCCTGCGCCGGCTGGGGAAGAAGAAGGTCGAATGAACCCCTTTGCTAGGTTCTCTTTAATGTATTCCTCCACAGAATGCGTCTCAGGCAGAGACAACGGATAAGTTCGGCCTCGAGGTGGAACCTTCCCTGGAACGAGATCAATCGGGCAGTCCCATTCTCTATGAGGAGGAAGGATATCAGCAGAAGCTTTACTGAACACATCCGTGAAATCTTGATATGGAGGAGGTGGAACATCAGACGACCTGGGGGAGGAAGAACAGACAGGCAATACTTTAAACAAACATGTCTCAGCACAGGAGGAACCCCATGCCAGGATTTGCGTAGTCGTCCAATCAATTGTAGGATTGTGAAGACGGAGCCATGGAAGGCCCAGGACCACAGGATGTGTGGCTCTTGGAATCACTAAAAAAGAAATAAGTTCGGAATGAAGAACTCCCACTCTCAGACGAACTGGTAGAGTCCTTAAAGAAATAACTGCATCAAAAATTTTGCTGCCATCCACGGCAGTTAAAGAAATGGACGAAGGAAGTCTCTCGGTGGGTAGGGACCACCGTTTAACATAGGCTTCGGTAATAAAGTTCCCAGCTGCTCCGGAATCAAGGAGGGCAATGACGTTCCGATAACGTTGAGCAACTTGAAGCGAGACTGGGAGATTACAATCTTGAGGAGATGGAGAGGAGATCATTACTCCTAGCCGGCCCTCTCCTTGGCGAGCTAGGATTTGGAGTTTCCCGGACGTTTGGGACAGGCATTAATGGTGTGAGACGGAGCTGCACAATAGAGACAGAGAGACTCGGAGAGACGTCTTCGGCGCTCAGCAGGAGTTAAACGGGAACGGCCAAGTTGCATGGGCTCATCTTTAGATGGTGACAGTTGACGAGGAGGAGGAGCAGAAGATTTTGGAGCAGATGATCTTCCACGCTCAGTTGCTCTCTCTCTGAAACGTAAATCAACTTTCGTGCAGAGTGAGATTAGCTCATCTAACTTAGAAGGTAAGTCTCTGGTAGCTAACTCATCTTTAATACGCTCAGATAAGCCATGCCAGAATGCAGCATACAGGGCCTCGTCATTCCATGCCAGTTCGGATGCCAGGATCTGGAACTGTATCAGATATTGTCCTACAGTACGTGACCCCTGGCGTAAACGGAGAATCTCGGATGAAGCTGAGGTTACCCGGCCTGGCTCGTCGAAGATGCGCCTGAATGTTGACACGAAGGCAGTGTAGGAAGATAGCAGGGTGTCGGACCTCTCCCATAACGGTGATGCCCAATCAAGGGCTGAGCCACTGAGAAGAGAAATAATGTAGGCAATTTTTGTACGGTCACTGGGAAAATTGCCAGGTTGTAGCTCAAACTGAATCTCACACTGGTTGAGAAATCCCCTGCAGAATCTTGGAGATCCGTCAAATTTTGCTGGCGTTGGAAGATGAAGACGTGGAGCAGAAATGGGTAAGGTGGGTGGGGTTATAGCTGGAGTCACTGTGGTTGATGCACCAGACGCGCCTGATCCACGGAGAGTTGTCTGAATCCCATCCAGCAGAGTAGAGAAATCCTGGAGACAGCGGATGATGTGGCCCTGTGCAGCCTCCTGATGTTCTAGTCGGGCTGCCAGTTCTTGCATCGGCCTGGCCGCTTGATCCTGGTCTCCGGCTGGATTTATTAGGTCAGTGCTTACTGTCACAACTGAGGGCCTGAGGTGACGGGAGGCAGCCTCAGTTGTAGGGGCTGAGATGTACCGGAACCTGGAAGGTTGTATCAGACCCCTGGACATGTAAGTAACATGAATAATAACTGCCCGAAGGCGTGACCACGACAACTTGGATAAAAGTCAATGATGTTTATTATGACAACTCTGCAACACAGCAGCAGTAAAAGAAACCGTAAAAGTCAGCAAAGAATAAATACAGTTCCTGGGTACTACAGGATGGCAGGAGCCACAGGGCACTGGTAGTGTGAGATAGTTCTAATAATCTTCTAGATGGAAAGTCCTTACCAGGCCCGACTGTAGCAATGGAGATAACCCAGGATTGTACCAGCTGGTGTTCCAGGAAAAGCTGGGTTGCTGAAGATAAAACGGCTGCTGTGGATACTGGCTGGAACAAGACTGTTGTTAGCACGGAGTGGATACTGGCTGGAACCAGTTAAATAATAAATGAACTTGGGAGCGATGAAATATGAACTGAAATGTAGAACTTGAGAGCGGAGAAATAATAATACCGGTGGAGAGTGGTAAAGTGTAGAAAGGACACCGGCCCTTTAAGAGAAGCTGTACTCTGCTGGAAGCTTGGCTGGAAGCAGGTAATGTTGTAGCTGGAAACAGATGAATCCACAATGGATTGGAGAGTCAGGCTACACCGCAGGTGGAATGCTGGTGCGGGTCTCTATGGTGGAAGTCTTGAGACAGGAGCTGGAACCTGGAAGACAATCACAGGAGAGAGACAAACAGGAACTAGGTTTGACAACCAAAGCACTGACGCCTTCCTTGCTCAGGCACAGTGTATTTATACCTGCAGCAAGGAAGGGATTGGCTAGGCAATTATGCAGATTAACAATACTGACAACAGATTGGAGGAAATGATCAGCTGACAGAATCCAAGATGGCTGCGCCCATGCAGACACTTGGAGGGAAGTTTGGTTTGTAATCCATGTGGTAATGAAAACAGTAATGGCGGCGCCGGCCACTGGAGACAGGAGACGCCAGGCTGACAAGTGCACATCCAACCACGCGGACACAGCGGAGGCCGCGGCTGACGTAATCGCCACTCTGACACTCTGCATGCAGAAGCTCAGGGACGGCGGCGGAGGCCGCGGGAGACGCCATGCCAGATGTAATAAGGCGTTACTGTGACAGCGTCTCAGAGAGACAGGAGAGGATGCAGGAATGTGAACATTAGGATAACAGATGGAATCCGGTCCTGGAGCGCTGAGCCAGCCTTAGGAGGCATCTGATGGGCAGAGGCGTAACTAGGGTTTTTGGAGCCCAGGGCAAGATCAATAATGGTGCCCCCCCCCCTCCCCCCAAAAAAAAAAAAATACAAAAGGAGAGTATGTGCACACGCCACCGGTGTCACTGTTTATAAAGATGTCAGGGTGTGTATGTATAGATGTAGGTGCAGTGGTTAAAGTGGAATGTTTGAAGGGGGAAAGGGCGTGGTCACGCAAAAGGGGTGTGTCCTTCAGTGTAGTAGGACCCCTTATACTATCTAGTACTGGTGCCCCTTTCACATTATAGCACACGGTATGAGCCGAAATTCACATTATAGCACACGGTATGAGCCAAAATTCACGTTACACCACACGGTATGAGCCAAAATTCACGTTACACCACACGGTATGAGCCAAAATTCACGTTACACCACACGGTATGAGCCAAAATTCACGTTACACCACACGGCATGAGCCAAAATTCACGTTACACCACACGGTATGAGCCAAAATTCACGTTACACCACACGGTATGAGCCAAAATTCACATTACACCACACAGTATGAGCCAAAATTCACATTACACCACACGGTATGAGCCAAAATTCACGTTACACCACACGGTATGAGTCAAAATTTACATTATGCCAGACGGTATGAGCCAAAATTCACATTACGCCACACGGTATGAGCCAAAATTCACATTACGCCACACGGTATGAGCCAAAATTCACATTATGCCACACGGTATGAGCCAAAATTCACGCTACGCCACACAGTACGAGTCAAAATTTACATTACGCCACACAGTATGAGCCGAAATTCACACTATGCCACACGATATGAGTCGAAATTCACCCTATGCCACACGATACGAGCAGAAATTCACCCTATGCCACACGATACGAGCTGAAATTCATGCTATGCCACACGGTATGCCCCCAGCAGTGCCAGATACACATCATCATGACCCCAGCAGTGCGATACATGTAATAACCCCAGTAGTGCTCACTGCTGCTGAACTTCTGGGTGCCGCTGCTGCTCCAGTTTGAGGGGAGGAAATTAGAGAAGAGAGCACAGAGCGTACCTGTCCTGAGTCCTGCCCCTCACTGAAGTCCTCTGGCGGCCATCTGAAATATGGCGATGGCTCATGGGCAAACCTAAGCTTGCAGTCTGACAGCCAATCAGGAGCCAATGCTGCCGGCCGCAAGCTCCGATTGGCTGACGGTCAACACCAAAAGCTGCGCGCAACAGGGGGAGGAATCGATCTGCATGCTCGGCGGGGGCCAGACATTGCGCACGCCTATGCATAGTATATGTATATAATATTCATATGGACAGAGGTACTGTAAGTTTTAATTTTCAGTGTATGTACAGTACACACACACAGAGAGCCCTAGTGACAAGTGCACAGTGAGGCAGCAGCCTGCAGTGATCACTAAATAAAGGACACACTGCAGAATGATGCCAGATAGTGCACAACCCCATACCCTGATATCAGACACCTGCCTGCAGCAGCTCAGGACGGGCGGTCGCTGCACTGTACACGCTCCCAGACCCTGCCTCCGGCTGCAGGGCAGCCTGCTCTCTGTGCTCCCGGACTGTCGGACCCTCCGCCGTAAACAAGACGTTCACGCTGCACCCCCGGCACCATACGCTCCACTCCACAGCATGCAGAGGGTGGGAGAATAGAGCCGGTAGTCTCCGGCGATCTTATGCCCCCATCTTTCCCTGGGGAAGGGGAGGGGGAGGCGGGGATGATGGCGCCACTGTCGGGCAGCTATTTTACATGAAGGGGGAGAGCTACTCCACTGAGTGGATGCGGCGGGAGTACTCTGCTGGGATGACACTACAGTGACACTAACCTGGGCCCCCCCCTCAGGCGGATCTGCCACAGCGCCCAGGGCATGAGCCCTGCTCGCTCTGCCCTTGTTACGCCACTGATGTTGGTGTATGAATAGGTGTCAGTGTATATATAGGTGTCAGTGTGTGCATGTCGGTGTATGTATAGGTGACAGCGTGTGTATGTGGTGATGTGTTACATCTGTGTGTATGTGTGATATATACGGTACAGTAACAGAGGTGTGTTATACACAATAACAGCCCCCACAGAACATTACAGAGGACATTAGAAGCCCCCTCTCAAAGAGCCTCAGAGATCTCTACAGTGCATGACACACACAAACATGATACATACATCACACACAGTACAAGTTACATATAACATACATAATAAATACATGATATATATACATGATATATACATACATGATAAATGCAGGAGGCACATACATGTGATGGGCCTGGCGGATGATGCGGCCACTGGCCTCCATGCAGTGCTTCAGGGGTTCCCTCCAGACGTCGGCTTTGAAGTCGGCAACAATCACCCCCAGCTTGGCCAGCCAGAACCGGCCTACAAGTAGCGGGGCTCATTCCCCAGCAGCAGGGCCACCGAGTCCCTGGGACTGGGGCTGGTCGGGGAGAGCACCGAGGCAGCCTGGGAGCTCACCACCTCCAGCAGCTTGAAAGTCCGAAAGGACGCTGCGGAGCTGCAGTAAGAAGATACATGGGCGAGAGAACGCCCCCTGATCATCCAGCGCTGCAGCCGGGAGGCCCGCACACCACCCCGGCTGAGGCCACCTTCAGCCAGGAGGCTCGCACTGCACCCCACGCATCCTCCAGCAGCGGCTGCAGCGGTACCCGTGGCCATACAGCGCTGTACACTCCCTTCAGCCGGGAGGCCCACACAGTGCCGATGCTCAATAACCATTTTGGGGTGGGATCCTCATGCGGCTGGGGATATAATGAAAAACGCTTCAGTGGATACGCTGTCCTTGCAGCGCCCCCCTCTCCTGGCTCTGCAATGGCGCCCAGGGCACGTGCCCTGCTCGCACCCCCCTAGTTACGCCACTGCTGATGGGTAAGAAATGGCGTCCAGATACCCGGATCGTGACAGCGGTGTCCTGTTGCCTGGAATATTGTTTGGTGTCTTGACAAAGATCACTGGGATGTGATCGAAATGTCGACTTGATGATTCAATATTAAAACTACAGCTATTATTTTACAAAAAACTGGTGAGTGCCCTCCTTTACAATTGACTGTCTATTGGAATTAACTGTTCCGTGGAGTTGAGCACCATCTTATGTGGATTTTGATGAGCAGCACAGTGCGGATATTCCCTTCCATATATATATATATATTTTTTTTTATATATATATATATATATATATATATATATATACAGTATATATACACACATATATATATATATATATATATATATATTGCAGTTTAACTACCATGTACTCTATACTGTGATTCATTAGTGAGTGCCGCGGAATGAACACTACTATATATATATATATATATATATATATATATATATGTGTGTATGTATATACGCCACCCTCTTAATAGTTTGCGTTATCGTATGATCGATCAGATCCCTCCCTCCTTTAGAGGGGGTGATAGATCACGCAAACTATTACAGTGTGAGACCCGTTGGATTATGCGCTTGGGTGTTTTAGCACCCAAAGGTCTTAATGATGGTATTTCATATGCCTGTTTCTATTGAATGTGTCATTCGGTCTGGCTCTACATGCTGCTATTTTTATGTGTTAGCTTGGTTAAATAGTTGGCATTATAATTCATTGATTTGCTTGTTGCTATTTCTGATGCCAGCCTACATTATTGATTTTGTACTGTGCTGTTTATGGTATTATATCCATCATTTACTATGCTGCTGTATTTCTTCCGCTCACTTCCTGTTTTTAGTATCACCATGGTGATGAGAGTTTAATGATATTCGTTTACTGGTGCTCAGTAATATGATGTCATCATTTTGCTGCCTCTGGGCGGGTGCTTTCTTCCCGGTCCCGGCGTCCAGCGTGGTTTCACTTTTCTTGTTCACTTGCTATAAAGGTATGTGTATTATTCTTTTATTCTCTAATAAAGTCTGACGACAGTGCCAGGGCACTGAAACGTTACTAAGTATAAGGACGTGACCGCAATGTGTCCGTTATTGTAAGCCGTGAGTGCCGCACCTCCATTCTATTATATGCATTTATTGTGAGGGCACCGGCTGTTTTGCCTGCTATTGCTTTGGGAGTGCCATTCCTTCCTCTACATATATGTGTGTGTGTGTGTGTGTGTGTGTGTGTGTGTGTGTGTGTGTGTGTGTGTGTGTGTGTGTGTGTGTGTGTGTGTGTGTATAGATATATGTACAGTATATATAAATGCAGTATATTCTTGGGGTGTAGTATGGTTTGCCGGCGGTCGGGGTCCCGGCGACCAGCATACCGGCGCCAGAATCCCGACCGATGGCATACCGACAGCTGGATGAGTGCAAAAGAGCTGCGGGCACGGTGGCGAACCACGCTTTCTATTCTCCCTCCCAGGGGGGTCGTGGACCCCCAAGAGGGAGAAAAGATGTCGGTATGCCGGTAGTCGGGATTCCGGCGCCGGTATGGTGGTCGCCGGGAGCCCAGCTGCCGGCAACCTGAAGACCACCCTATTCTTGTGCATCTCCATTATGAACAGCGGGGCTTGGGGGAACCAGTGTAGCGTTGTAGTACGGCTCCAGATTACTATTTGGAGGGAAGAGGTTAGGGTCAGGCTGCGGGTAGGGGGGATTAGGATTAGACTACAGGGGGTGTGAGGGTTAGTATGCATGGGTAGGAGGGTTAGGGTTATTCTGCAGGGGTGGGAGGGTTAGGGTTAGGCTGTGGGTAGGGAAGATTAGGGTTAGTCAGCAGTGGTGGGAGGACTAGGGTTAGGCTGCGGGTAGGGGGAGCTAGGGTTAGGCACCCCCAGTTAGGGTTAGGCTGCGGGGGGAGGAATGGTTAGGAGGGATAGGGATCAGGGTTAGTTTACTTAATTAGTAAGTGTTGGGATTTTAATCTAGGGTCTTTATTTTGACAGCCGGCATCCCAATCGCTGGGATATTGTTTGTAATCCATACGTATATTATATACTGTGTATATATATATATATATATATATATATATACACACACCTCTCCCTAATAATAACAACCCTTAACCTTGACCCACATTGGGAAATCAGCCCTAATATACTATTGATGATACCCTAACCCAAATCGCAAAATTATCAGGCGGTGGCTATGGAACTTATAAAATTGCGTGTCCGCATGGGGGGTCGGGGGGTCGGGGCGTCTGCCACTGACTATTTGCCTAGGGTGCTGAGAAACCTTGCACCGGCCCTGCTCTCCCCCTATTACTGATTGCAGCAGCCTAATAGGTTCCCCATCCCTTAAAATACCCATTATTACACCTCTCAGTCAGTGTGACTGTATTTATTATATAAGAGTGCCCCACTGATTGTAGCAGGCATCTCTCAGACACGGTAGTACTTAAAATAAGAGTATTATAGCATATTTTGATATATCACCAGTCAGTGTGTGCCTTCTCCCCAGCCATGATTGTAGCAGGCGGGTGTTAGACACTATACCTAAAAAATATAACACTGTCCACCCCCCATCCCCCACTCCCGCCTGATTGGAATTTGAAGTAGGTGGATGTTATATAAAATAAAATAAAAAATACTGTAATAAAGTACACTGGAAGACCTCATGTTTTTTTCTGTGCACATCCTGGCTCCTCTCACATACACATGTGTCATGACGGGTCAAACGCATAGCCAGATTAAGGGAGGGGTGCAGGGGATACTGTACCCCGGGCCCCCCTCTGTCAGCCCCCCCCCCCCCCCCCCCCCGCCGGTGCACACTGACATCACTAGCTCTCTCTCTTGTGCAGCATCAGAACCAGGCAGCCAAAATGTGAGAAGAACAGTATGCAGTGCAGAGAGAAACACAGAAGTATCATGTTTCAGTAACTACCGACGGAGCTTCCCGAACAGAGTGGGGTTGGGAGGGGGAAGCGAGGTATAAATGGCCCAGGGATCCCAGCTTCTCCTCATCTTCTGTGTGGAAATACTGTACCTATGTTATCAAATAAATAATACAACACAGGTGACGCCAATCATTTATTAAGAGGTAAGTCGAGATAGAGCATTTTGTCCCCCCTGGAATGGGTCATGTTGGGAGGTATGCACAATCTCAGAGCCGTAACTACGTGTGTGCCAGGTGTGCGGCCAGCAACTATGTCAGTGGCTTGTAATGAGTCAAATTGACTCATTACAAGCCGCCATGCTGTGTGCGCCGCCGGAGGAGAAGAGGAGCAGCATCAGGGGAGGACCCAGAGGAGGAGGAGGGAGGGGGACTGGAGCTGCAGCAGCGCTATGTAATTGGTAGCGGGGCCGCTGCAACAGTCCCTCTCCTTCTGCATTGGCTGGCCGGCGCTGCTGTGAATGCTGGGATGAGGGAAGCAATAATGTGTAAAAAGGGGGCGCTGTCTGCCGTAATATGTAAAAAGGGGACGCTGCCTGCCGTAATGTGTAAAAAGGGGGACGCTGTCTGCCGTAATGTGTAAAAAGAGGCACGTTGTCTGCCGTAATGTGTAAAAAGGGGGACGCTGTCTGCCGTAATGTGTAAAAAGGGGGACTGTCTGCCATAATGTGTAAAAAGGGGGACTGTCTGTCGTAATGTGTAAAAGGGGCTCTACCTGGTGTAGTGGCGCTACTGTGCGGCGTAATTTGAGTAATGGAGACTACTGTGCACCGTAGTATGAATTGGTATTATTTTGTGGCCACACCCCTTCCCCATGAAGCGCACTGCCCGTATTTTACATAAGGGGGGGGGGGATGCCAATGCCGTTTCTTGCACACAGTGTTAAAATACCTAGTTATGGCACTGCACAATCTAATATACACCCCATCCCCACAAGGGAGCATCCTTGTCTTAAATGCCCCAGGCCCCTCGGAGGCTTAATCCGGCTCTGGTCACATGCAGGGTACTGCAGGACTGGAGACACAGGCATGCACTGAAGCCAGCATCCAACAGCTGTCTAATCACTGACAGCCTGCTGGGAGTATTCAGCCAGCCCAGCACTCAGACAATTTCGGTGAAGCTCGTGGTCTGCCAGAAGTGCCTTTTATACAGCCTTGTCCGCGGGCCCCTGTGACCAGCAGGGCCTCCTGTGACCAACAGGGCCCTAAGCAGCTGCTTTGGTTGCATTGTGGTAAATCTTCCTCTGCTCCTACCACTTCACAAGTATTTTTATAAAATCACTTTTTACTTTTTGATTTTTTCACTTGTCTGCTGGCACCAGCATCTCTTCATCCCCTGGCTGCTGCGGGCAGAGCCGGATTAAGGGGGGGGCTCCGGGGTTAAGTACCCCGGGCCCCCCTGTCTGAAGGGGCCCCCGTCACGCGCCACAGATCGGATCTGTAATCCGATCCGATCTGCTGCACTGCACTGCGCTCCCCTCCCCACTATGAGCCCAGCAGCAGCCGCCGCTCACACAGCCGCCGGCGCCGCTGAGCGCTTCCTGGGCTGCTTGTGCTGAGCGACGGCTCAGCTGCCTAATAATGTGTCACGCTGCAGCCTGCTGCTCAGCGACTGGCTGAGCATGCAGGCTGCAGGAAACAAGGAAGCTCCCTGCCAGCGCGGGTGAAGAGACAGGCTCTAGTCCTGTCTTTAAGGTCAGGATGGGCTGTTCATTTTTTCTTAAATTTATGTAGTAAACTTAAACGTAGGTTCTGGGTTGTGTGTATATATATATATATATATATATATATATATACATACACACACACATACACGGGATATATATTATATATATATATATATATATATATATAAAATACATATATACACACACTGTATATGTATGTATGTGTATGTATATATATATATATATATATATATATATATATACCAATGTACACATCCGGCACTCTATGCAGCAGAAGAAAAGTCTGGGTGCCCTCCTAAAGATAATGCAGTATCTATTCCTTCCCCACCTGTGGCTCAGGTGTATCTGGCAAAGGACAAGAGGCGGCACTCCAAGGTCTTGAAAAACTTTTATATTCAAAACATGGTGCAAAACAGAGCAATGATGTGCGAAAAATAGAAAAACATGGAGGTCTTACGACGTTTCAAGGCATCAAGCCTTTTCCTCAGGTAAGGATACCCATGTGCAGTGTAGTGTGCAGAGAGAAAGAACCAAACCCACAGAGTGAATCACTCACCTTTTAAAGCTGTGCAGGAGCAGGTGTTCCCGGCGTCTGTGTCCGGGACTTCCGGGTACGTCACACGGGCGGCACATAGCTGACGTGTCCGTTGCCAAGCAACGGTTGCGCAAACAGGCGCCGGGGAGACCCGTCAGAGCTGTGAGAGAAATGTGAACAGTGATCGTCAAGTGTGTGCTAGACGTAACTTATGACACCCGTGCGGGGTGAATAATGAGTGAAAGTGAATTACATTAAAAACATGTAAGAGGATAAAAGTTACTTATAATCAGCTGAGGAATATATAGAAAAAGCCCAAATAGTTGTTATAGCAGCATATGAAGCAAAAGAAATTAAAATACACAAATTGCAACTAATCACACAATAAGATAATAAGATGGTAAGAAGATAGGTGGGCTAACATGCGATAGCTGGGCAATTAGATTGGATCCCGACTAAGTTACTACACGTCAACGCAGGGAGAGAAGAAAGGAAGGGAGGGGAAGGGATAGGGAAAGAAAGGGGGAGGGGGGAAGGAAAGGAAAAAGGGAGGAAGGGGAGATGGAAGGGGGAAAAAGGAGGGGGGGGGGAGGGGAAAGGGGGGAAGGGGGGAGGGGAAAGTAGGGGGAAAAACTGGGCCGGGACCGACTAATGTATAGGCGAATACTAAAGAAATACATTCCAAGTGAATTTTTCATTTAGTCCATTTGGTGATAATGTATCCAATAGGAAAATCCATTTGGATTCACATTTGGATAATGCTGTATGTCGGTCGCCCCCTCTCACAGGGCTTGGAATGTGGTCGATGATCTTATATCGCAGGCTAGATAGTGGATGGCCCTTTAATTTAAAGTGGCGTGCGACCGGTTGGTCCACGGGTTTGCCATCGAGCGATGCTTTGATGGCAGATCGATGTAACGCCATCCTGTCCCTAAGGTTTCTAATAGTCTGTCCGACGTATAATAAGCCACATGGGCAGATAATGGTATATACAATAAATGATGTCGTACACGTGACTACGTGTTTAATTTTGTATTGCTTGCCCGTATGTGGGTTATTGAAGCTGTGACCGGTTTCCAGATATTTGCATGTGGTGCAGAATGCACATCGATAGCACCCTGGTTTTTTAACTTGTGTAGAGGCATTCAGAGTTGGAGTGATATTTGTTTTCACTAAAAAGTCCCTGAGGTTAGGTCCCCTCTTGTAGCTAGGCATCAAAGAGGTGCCTTTGAAACAGGGTAATTCTTTGTCACCCGTCACAATAGGCCATAAACCTTTGGTGGCACGTGAAAGAACTTTACTGACAGTTGAAAACCGGGTAACAAATGGAATCCGTGATTGTAGTGGTTGTTGTGGGACTTTATAAAGCAGTTGTTCTCTGGGAATATTAAGTACTTCGTTCCTGGAACGCATAAGTTCCCGTAACTTATAGCCTCTATGAGCAAATTTTTGGATCATGTGATCCAGCGTCGTGACTAGAGTGGTACGGTCACTCGAAATACGTGCTGCCCGAAGCATTTGTGATCTGAGTAAACCGCGTATAAGTGCAGGAGGATGACAGCTACTATGATGTAGAAGCGTGTTGCGATCCGTGGGTTTTGAAAATAATTTGGTGTGAATGCACTTATCCTTTATCTCGATGGTGACGTCCAAGTAATTGATGCTTGTAGAGCTGATCTGATACGTGAATTTGATAGGTGAGTTGGCTGTGTTGATGTGTTCGATGAGGGCGATTAATTCCTGTTCGGTGCCAGACCAGAGGATTAGCAGGTCGTCTATATACCGTGTATATAGCACTATTTTGTTTACTGTCTCCATGGATGAGAAGAAGAATTCATCTTCTTGCTGAAACATATATACATTGGCGAACGATGGGGCCACTGAGGACCCCATCGCACACCCAGTGGTTTGGATAAAGTACTGTCCATTATGCATAAAATAATTTTGTTTTAAGGTTTTGGACAACAATTAAAGAAACAAAGGGATAGGAATAGCATCAAAATGGTGTCGAAACAAAAACAATTCCATAGCTGCTAGGCCACTGTCGTGAGGGATCACCGTGTAACGGTTTTTGACATCCAAAGTACATAACAGCATATTGGTCGGTACTGTTTTAATGCAGTTTAATTTGTTAAGAAGTTGTGTGGTATCTTTAAGGAACGTAGGTTGTTCCATGATGTATGGCTGAATTAACTGGTCCAGAAACTGTGAAATTGGCTGAAGTAGTGACCCCCTGGCTGAAATAATCGGTCGGGGGGGAGGGTCCACAGGATTTTTGTGAAGTTTGGGAATTGTGTATAACACTGGAGTGATAGGGAAAGGGGTGATTAATGAATTATACATTTTTTTGTCAAGATGTCCTGCTTGATGGGCTTCCAAAAGAACGGAATCCAGATCACGTTTAAATCCCTCCGTGGGGTTCTGGGAAAGCTGTTGGTAGGTGGATTGATCTTGAAGAAGCTGGTCAATGTAAGAAATGTATTGTGTGGAATCCTGTATGACGATGCCACCGCCCTTGTCGGCGGGGCGAAAGATGACATCCTGGTACTGTGACAAATCTCGTAAGGCTTTGTGTTCAGCTCTAGTCAAGTTGGTGAGAACTATAGGTTGAGCTGCATGAAATTTGGTGACTGCTGTGTCCAGCAGACGGTTGAATGTCTTTAATGAAGCGTTTGATGAAACGGGGTCAAACGACGTTTTTTTGTGCACGGAAGATGTTTTATAAACAGGCGCATTGTCGCGTTGATGTTGGAAGAATTCCCTAGTTTTCAGGGATCTGTGTAGCCCATATAGGTTAATCTTCCAATCAAGGTCCCGATGAGGGTAAGTGGGGACAAAGGATAATCCTTTGTTTAAAACATTTAATTCAGTGGATGAAAAGTTACGGGATGACAGATTGAACGTTACTTCCTCCCCTTGTTGATGGGAGGTTTGGAAGATCCTTTGATTTTGGCCCCCACGTCGCGTTCTTCCCGGTCGCGCATGTCGACTTTTGAACGTGTGGCCCTGGCTAAAGGGACCGTCCGTGTTGTCTGAGGATCCTCCGAGTCTGTGACTAGAAAATCACTGTCGCTGTTGGACTGTGAACGATTCCTCCTAAATGATGGATTTCTATCTGTCCAAGAGATACGGGATCTGGAGCGGAATGATGGATCTGTTCCATTCAGCCACCGGTACACCCTCTGGTCTTCATAATCGGATTGAACCGTTGTGAATTTCTTTTGTTTGAATTTTAAAAGATCTTGTCTATAAGTAATACACTGTTGTTCCAACCGGTCCCATTGTGCTTGAAGCCTTTTATCTTCTAATTGATGTTTAAATTTCAAGGTGGCTGCCGCAAGTTTAGACCTTGTATCTATTAGTATGGTACGTGCCTCATCGATGACCAGCAGCATCAAATCTGAGCTGCATTTATTAAGGATGGATATCCATTTGCGGCAAAAGTCAGCACTGTTGCGACCAATAGTTGGCATATTTCTTATTCTAAAGCCGCGTGGGATCATTTTGGCACGGAAATAGTCCGATAATGATGTTCCATGTAGGAGGTAGTCAGTCTCTTTATTGCGTAATTTCAAG
Source organism: Pseudophryne corroboree (assembly GCF_028390025.1). NCBI lineage: Eukaryota > Metazoa > Chordata > Amphibia > Anura > Myobatrachidae > Pseudophryne > Pseudophryne corroboree. The sequence goes on from NC_086447.1 coordinate 365,794,690, forward strand.
AGTGTCTGGAAGATCTCATCAGTAGAAGATGGTTCTGGTTGAACGCTGAGGTCGGTGCCAAACAGGATCTGATTAGCTTGTTCTTCATTATAGCTGAGTGTCTCTGCCAGATGTTGTTTAAGATCAATGAATGACAGAGTTCCCGAAGCTGTGGGAGATGACATGGTAACCTGTGAGGAGATCCAAGCTGGGCCCAAAAACCGCTGCTGGTGAGACTGCAGCTGAAGTAACGGTGGCGTGGACTCACAAATTGGTTCGGAAAAAACAGGGAAAAATTGCAGGTAAAATAGATCAAGCAGAAAAAATATAGTTACCCAGCATAAGGTGTAACTAAGGTGCCTTGATACATAGGGAACGAGGCCAATTCCCAATAAAATACCAATGTACACATCCGGCACTCTATGCAGCAGAAGAAATGCCTGGGTGCCCTCCTAAAGATAATGCAGTATCTACTCCTTCCCCACCTGTGGCTCAGGTGTATCTGGCAAAGGACAAGAGGCGGCACTCCAAGGTCTTGAAAAACTTTTATATTCAAAACATGGTGCAAAACAGAGCAAATGGGCTTTTCTACATATTCCTCAGCTGATTATAAGTAACTTTTATCCTCTTACATGTTTTTAATGTCATTCACTTTCACTCATTATTCACCCCGCTCGGGTGTCATAAGTTACGTCTAGCACACACTTGACGATCACTGTTCACATTTCTCTCACAGCTCTGACGGGTCTCCCCGGCGCCTGTTTGCGCAACCGTTGCTTGGCAACGGACACGTCAGCTATGTGCCGCCCGTGTGACGTACCCGGAAGTCCCGGACACAGACGCCGGGAACACCTGCTCCTGCACAGCTTTAAAAGGTGAGTGATTCACTCTGTGGGTTTGGTTCTTTCTCTCTGCACACTACACTGCACATGGGTATCCTTACCTGAGGAAAAGGCTTGATGCCTTGAAACGTCGTAAGACATCCATGTTTTTCTATTTTTTGCACATCATTGCTCTGTTTTGCACCATGTTTTGAATATAAAAGTTTTTCAAGACCTTGGAGTGCCGCCTCTTGTCATTTGCCAGATACACCTGAGCCACAGGTGGGGAAGGAATAGATACTGCATTATCTTTAGGAGTGCACCCAGGCATTTCTTCTGCTGCATAGAGTGCCGGATGTGTACATTGGTATTCTATTGGGAATTGGCCTCGTTCCCTATGTATCAAGGCACCTTAGTTACACCTTATGCTGGGTAACTATATTTTTTCTGCTTGATCTATTTTACCTGCAATTTTTCCCTGTTTTTTTGCGAACCAATTTGTGAGTCCACGCCACCGTTACTTCAGCTGAAGTCTCACCAGCAGCGGTTTTTGGGCCCAGCTTGGATCTCCTCACAGGTTACCATGTCATCTCCCACAGCTTCGGGAACTCTGTCATTCATTGATCTTAAACAACATCTGGCAGAGACACTCAGCTATAATGAAGAACAAGCTAATCAGATCCTGTTTGGCACCGACCTCAGCGTTCAACCAGAACCATCTTCTACTGATGAGATCTTCCAGACACTCTTGAAATTACACAATAAAGAGACTGACTACCTCCTACATGGAACATCATTATCGGACTATTTCCGTGCCAAAATGATCCCACGCGGCTTTAGAATAAGAAATATGCCAACTATTGGTCGCAACAGTGCTGACTTTTGCCGCAAATGGATATCCATCCTTAATAAATGCAGCTCAGATTTGATGCTGCTGGTCATCGATGAGGCACGTACCATACTAATAGATACTAGGTCTAAACTTGCGGCAGCCACCTTGAAATTTAAACCTCAATTAGAAGATAAAAGGCTTCAAGCACAATGGGACCGGTTGGAACAACAGTGTAATACTTATAGACAAGATCTTTTAAAATTCAATCAAAAGAAATTAACAACGGTTCAATCCGATTATGAAGACCAGAGGGTGTACCGGTGGCTGAATGGAACAGATCCATCATTCCGCTCCAGATCCCGTATCTCTTGGAAAGATAGAAATCCATCATTTAGGAGGAATCGTTCGCAGTCCAACAGCGACAGTGATTTTCTAGTCACAGACTCGGAGGATCCTCAGACAACACGGACGGTCCCTTTAGCCAGGGCCACACGTTCAAAAGTCAACATGCGCGACCGGGAAGAACGCGACGTGGGGGCCAAAATCAAAAGATCTTCCAAGCCTCCCATCAACAAGGGGAGGAAGTAACGTTCAATCTGTCATCCCGTAACTTTTCATCCACTGAATTAAACGTTTTAAACAAAGGATTATCCTTTGTCCCCACTTACCCTCATCGGGACCTTGATTGGAAGATTGACCTATATGGGCTACACAGATCCCTGAAAACTAGGAAATTCTTCCAACATCAACGCGACAATGCGCCTGTTTATACAACATCTTCCGTGCACAAAAAAACGTTGTTTGACCCCGTTTCATCAAACGCTTCATTAAAGACATTCAACCGTCTGCTGGACACAGCAGTCACCAAATTTCATGCAGCTCAACCTATAGTTCACATCAACTTGACTAGAGCTGAACACAAAGCCTTACGAGATTTGTCACAGTACCAGGATGTCATCTTTCGCCCCGCCGACAAGGGCGGTGGCATCGTCATACAGGATTCCACACAATACATTTCTTACATTGACCAGCTTCTTCAAGATCAATCCACCTACCAACAGCTTTCCCAGAACCCCACGGAGGGATTTAAACGTGATCTGGATTCCGTTCTTTTGGAAGCCCATCAAGCAGGACATCTTGACAAAAAAATGTATAATTCATCACCCCTTTCCCTATCACTCCAGTGTTATACACAATTCCCAAACTTCACAAAAATCCTGTGGACCCTCCCCCCCGACCGATTATTTCAGCCAGGGGGTCACTACTTCAGCCAATTTCACAGTTTCTGGACCAGTTAATTCAGCCATACATCATGGAACAACCTACGTTCCTTAAAGATACCACACAACTTCTTAACAAATTAAACTGCATTAAAACAGTACCGACCAATATGCTGTTATGTACTTTGGATGTCAAAAACCTTTACACGGTGATCCCTCACGACAGTGGCCTAGCAGCTATGGAATTGTTTTTGTTTCGACACCATTTTGATGCTATTCCTATCCCTTTGTTTCTTTCATTGTTGTCCAAAACCTTAAAACAAAATTATATTATGCATAATGGACAGTACTTTATCCAAACCACTGGGTGTGCGATGGGGTCCTCAGTGGCCCCATCGTTCGCCAATGTATATATGTTTCAGCAAGAAGATGAATTCTTCTTCTCATCCATGGAGACAGTAAACAAAATAGTGCTATATACACGGTACATAGACGACCTGCTAATCCTCTGGTCTGGCACCGAACAGGAATTAATCACCCTCATCGAACACATCAACACAGCCAACTCACCTATCAAATTCACATATCAGATTAGCTCTACAAGCATCAATTACTTGGACGTCACCATCGAGATCAAGGATAAGTGCATTCACACCAAATTATTTTCAAAACCCACGGATCGCAACACGCTTCTACATCATAGTAGCTGTCATCCTCCTGCACTTATACGCGGTTTACCCAGATCACAAATGCTTCGGGCAGCACGTATTTCGAGTGACCGTACCACTCTAGTCACGACGCTGGATCACATGATCCAAAATTTGCTCATAGAGGCTATAAGTTACGGGAACTTATGCGTTCCAGGAACGAAGTACAGGTTGAGTATCCCATATCCAAATATTCCGAAATACGGAATATTACGAAATACGGACTTTTTTGAGTGAGAGTGAGATAGTGAAACCTTTGTTTTCTGATGGCTCAATGTACACAAACTTTGTTTAATACACAAAGTTATTAAAAATATTGTATTAAATGACCTTCAGGCTGTGTGTATAAGGTGTATATGAAACATAAATGAATCGTGTGACTGTACACACACTTTGTTTAATGCACAAAGTTATAAAAATATTGGCTAAAATGACCTTCAGGCTGTGTGTATAAGGTATATATGAAACATAAATGCATTCTGTGCTTAGATTTAGGTCCCATCACCATGATATCTCATTATGGTATGCAATTATTCCAAAATACGGAAAAATCCCATAACCAAAAAACCTCTGGTCCCAAGCATTTTGGAAAAGGGAGACTCAACCTGTACTTAATATTCCCAGAGAACAACTGCTTTATAAAGTCCCACAACAACCACTACAATCACGGATTCCATTTGTTACCCGGTTTTCAACTGTCAGTAAAGTTCTTCCACGTGCCACCAAAGGTTTATGGCCTATTGTGACGGGTGACAAAGAATTACCCTGTTTCAAAGGCACCTCTTTGATGCCTAGCTACAAGAGGGGACCTAACCTCAGGGACATTTTAGTGAAAACAAATATCACTCCAACTCTGAATGCCTCTACACAAGTTAAAAAACCAGGGTGCTATCGATGTGCATCCTGCACCACATGCAAATATCTGGAAACCGGTCACAGCTTCAATAACCCACATACGGGCAAGCAATACAAAATTAAACACGTAGTCACGTGTACGACATCATTTATTGTATATACCATCATCTGCCCATGTGGCTTATTATACGTCGGACAGACTATTAGAAACCTTAGGGACAGGATGGCGTTACGCCGTTACATCGATCTGCCATCAAAGCATCGCTCGATGGCAAACCCGTGGACCAACCGGTCGCACGCCACTTTAAATTAAAGGGCCATCCACTATCTAGCCTGCGATATAAGATCATCGACCACATTCCAAGCCCTGTGAGAGGGGGCGACCGACATACAGCATTATCCAAATGTGAATCCAAATGGATTTTCCTATTGGATACATTGTCACCAAATGGACTAAATGAAAAATTCACTTGGAATGTATTTCTTTAGTATTCGCCTATACATTAGTCGGTCCCGGCCCAGTTTTTCCCCCTACTTTCCCCTCCCCCCTTCCCCCCTTTCCCCTCCCCCCCCCCTCCTTTTTCCCCCTTCCATCTCCCCTTCCTCCCTTTTTCCTTTCCTTCCCCCCTCCCCCTTTCTTTCCCTATCCCTTCCCCTCCCTTCCTTTCTTCTCTCCCTGCGTTGACGTGTAGTAACTTAGTCGGGATCCAATCTAATTGCCCAGCTATCGCATGTTAGCCCACCTATCTTCTTACCATCTTATTATCTTATTGTGTAATTAGTTGCAATTTGTGTATTTTAATTTCTTTTGCTTCATATGCTGCTATAACAACTATTTGGGCTTTTTCTATATATTCCTCAGCTGATTATAAGTAACTTTTATCCTCTTACATGTTTTTAATGTAATTCACTTTCACTCATTATTCACCCCGCACGGGTGTCATAAGTTACGTCTAGCACACACTTGACGATCACTGTTCACATTTCTCTCACAGCTCTGACGGGTCTCCCCGGCGCCTGTTTGCGCAACCGTTGCTTGGCAACGGACACGTCAGCTATGCGCCGCCCGTGTGACGTACCCGGAAGTCCCCGACACAGACGCCGGGAACACCTGCTCCTGCACAGCTTTAAAAGGTGAGTGATTCACTCTGTGGGTTTGGTTCTTTCTCTCTGCACACTACACTGCACATGGGTATCCTTACCTGAGGAAAAGGCTTGATGCCTTGAAACGTCGTAAGACCTCCATGTTTTTCTATTTTTTGCACATCATTGCTCTGTTTTGCACCATGTTTTGAATATAAAAGTTTTTCAAGACCTTGGAGTGCCGCCTCTTGTCCTTTGCCAGATACACCTGAGCCACAGGTGGGGAAGGAATAGATACTATATATATATATATATATACACAGTTCTGGCGTGGACCGGCACTCCCACTGTTGAAGAACAATGTGCCCCGGTGCCCTCAGGTACAAATAAGTAAAACGAAAAGCAATGAAGCAGTCAGCGGCACTAAGGGTCTTGTTGTAGCAATCAGGTGTATTGAAAAAATCACTACATGAATCCCAACGTTTCGGGACAAACACGTCCCTTTGTCAAGGTGAATAACAAGTGGAAAGTGGAAAAGAAACTTTATACCAAGAAGTGGAGGCCCCTCAGGTGCTCGTGCGTCCGGCGTCGCCCGCTGCTCCCCGGCTGGACCCGGCGTCTTCCGCTTACGTCATCCAGCGGCGTCCGCCGGTGCCATGGAAACCGGACAACGCCGGCGCTCCGCGTGACGTGCTATAGTAAACAGACGGAGAAAGCAGAGAACAGGCGCACAGATGCTGTGATTGATTGTGCTCCTTACCAAAAAGCTGTTGTGGCCATGCAGGTCAGACCAAACGAGTGTCTACATCATATTATAAAGGGTGTACACTTAGTGCTCTGGGGCAGAAGTAGACCTTTGTACATTGTAAGTGATGTGTATATGTCTGAAGGCAAGGATAAATAAATGCATGCGGGGCAGATGAGTAGCCCTGCTGTGATAAGTCCTAAATAGAACCGCAGTGGTCAGTGGTAATAAAAAGAACATGAGTGTGAGTGCTGTGAAAGTCAGTAGAGAAAAATAAATGAGAATCATAACGTGTAGGAGGACCGTAGCCTGTTCATATGGTCCGTCTGCATGGCCAGTAAATAACAAAATTGAATGAAATATTACGCACTAATAAAAGTGATAAGGGTGCACATAGATTAAAAAGAGTGCTAAAAGATATCCCGGGTACCGAAAAGAAAGTGACTAGAGGGCAGAGACTAATAGAAAAAACAGCACATCACTGACTAAGAGTTGTAGCTAATGATTTTATAGTCAAAATGTCCAGAGTTACACTTCGGATAGATAGGGGTAGAGATTCCCAGTACGGGAAATTTCTGGTCTTGGAGGGGTTTCTTCTACGCCTCCTGGATCATCCCGTTCATTTCTGCAGGAACAAATTCCACGGCATCAATTCGTTTAGGCCTTTAGGACTAATGGTGTCGAGCTTGAAGATCCATTTGGCCTCAATACGCAGCAGTTTCTTCTCCCTGTCGCCACCTCTTATGGATTTGGTCACATGATCGATCATAATATGTTTGAAGTCGTTGATGGAGTGTCTTTTTTCAGCGAAATGCCTCGCTACTGGTTGGTCTGAGGGCTTGCCAGCTAATGCCTGTTTTATAGCTGACCGGTGAAGGGCCATCCTTTCTCTGGCTGTCCGAATTGATTTGCCGACGTAGTACAGATTGCATGGGCATATTATCAGGTATATAATGTATGAAGAAGTGCATGTTAAAACTAGAGATGAGCGGGTTCGGTTTCTCTGAAACCGAACCCGCACGAACTTCATGTTTTTTTCACGGGTCCGAGCAGACTCGGATCCTCCCGCCTTGCTCGGTTAACCCGAGCGCGCCCGAACGTCATCATGACGCTGTCGGATTCTCGCGAGACTCGGATTCTATATAAGGAGCCGCGCGTCGCCGCCATTTTCACACGTGCATTGAGATTGATAGGGAGAGGACGTGGCTGGCGTCCTCTCCATTAGAAATTAGATTAGAAGAGAGAGAGAGATTGTGCAGAGTCAGACAGAGTTTACCACAGTGACCAGTGCAGTTGTTGTTAGTTAACTTTTATTTATTTTAATATATATCCGTTCTCTGCTATATCCGTTCTCTGCCTGAAAAAAAACGATACACAGCAGCAGCCAGTCACACAGTGTGACTCAGTCTGTGTGCACTCAGCTCAGCCCAGTGTGCTGCACATCAATGTATAAAAGGCAAAGCTTATAATAATTGTGGGGGAGACTGGGGAGCACTGCAGGTTGTTATAGCAGGAGCCCCCAGGAGTACATAATATTATATTAATTTAAAATTAAACAGTGCACACTTTTGCTGCAGGAGTGCCACTGCCAGTGTGACTAGTGGTGACCAGTGCCTGACCACCAGTATAGTAGTATATTCATTGTTGTATGTATTGTATACTATCTCTTTATCAACCAGTCTATATTAGCAGCAGACACAGTACAGTGCGGTAGTTCACGGCTGTGGCTACCTCTGTGTCGGCAGTCGGAACTCGGCAGGCAGTCCGTCCATCCATAATTGTATTACAATATATACCACCTAACCGTGGTATTTTTTTTTCTTTCTTTATACCGTCATAGTGTCATACTAGTTGTTACGAGTATACTACTATCTCTTTATCAACCAGTGTACAGTGCGGTAGTTCACGGCTGTGGCTACCTCTGTGTCGGCAGTCGGCAGGCAGTCCGTCCATCCATAATTGTATTATTATTATAATATATACCACCTAACCGTGGTTTTTTTTCCATTCTTTATACCGTCGTCATAGTGTCATACTAGTTGTTACGAGTATACTACTATCTCTTTATCAACCAGTGTACAGTGCGGTAGTTCACGGCTGTGGCTACCTCTGTGTCGGCAGTCGGCAGGCAGTCCGTCCATCCATAATTGTATTATTATTATAATATATACCACCTAACCGTGGTTTTTTTTTCCATTCTTTATACCGTCGTCATAGTGTCATACTAGTTGTTACGAGTATACTACTATCTCTTTATCAACCAGTGTACAGTGCGGTAGTTCACGGCTGTGGCTACCTCTGTGTCGGCAGTCGGCAGGCAGTCCGTCCATCCATAATTGTATTATTATTATAATATATACCACCTAACCGTGGTTTTTTTTCCATTCTTTATACCGTCGTCATAGTGTCATACTAGTTGTTACGAGTATACTACTATCTCTTTATCAACCAGTGTACAGTGCGGTAGTTCACGGCTGTGGCTACCTCTGTGTCGGCAGTCGGCAGGCAGTCCGTCCATCCATAATTGTATTATTATTATAATATATACCACCTAACCGTGGTTTTTTTTCCATTCTTTATACCGTCGTCATAGTGTCATACTAGTTGTTACGAGTATACTACTATCTCTTTATCAACCAGTGTACAGTGCGGTAGTTCACGGCTGTGGCTACCTCTGTGTCGGCAGTCGGCAGGCAGTCCGTCCATCCATAATTGTATTATTATTATAATATATACCACCTAACCGTGGTTTTTTTTCCATTCTTTATACCGTCGTCATAGTGTCATACTAGTTGTTACGAGTATACTACTATCTCTTTATCAACCAGTGTACAGTGCGGTAGTTCACGGCTGTGGCTACCTCTGTGTCGGCAGTCGGCAGGCAGTCCGTCCATCCATAATTGTATTATTATTATAATATATACCACCTAACCGTGGTTTTTTTTCCATTCTTTATACCGTCGTCATAGTGTCATACTAGTTGTTACGAGTATACTACTATCTCTTTATCAACCAGTGTACAGTGCGGTAGTTCACGGCTGTGGCTACCTCTGTGTCGGCAGTCGGCAGGCAGTCCGTCCATCCATAATTGTATTATTATTATAATATATACCACCTAACCGTGGTTTTGTTATACCACCTAACCGTGGCAGTCCGTCCATAATTGTATACTAGTAAACTATCCAATCCATCCATCTCCATTGTTTACCTGAGGTGCCTTTTAGTTCTGCCTATAAAATATGGAGAACAAAAAAGTTGAGGTTCCAAAATTAGGGAAAGATCAAGATCCACTTCCACCTCGTGCTGAAGCTGCTGCCACTAGTCATGGCCGAGACGATGAAATGCCAGCAACGTCGTCTGCCAAGGCCGATGCCCAATGTCATAGTACAGAGCATGTCAAATCCAAAACACCAAATATCAGAAAAAAAAGGACTCCAAAACCTAAAATAAAATTGTCGGAGGAGAAGCGTAAACTTGCCAATATGCCATTTACCACACGGAGTGGCAAGGAACGGCTGAGGCCCTGGCCTATGTTCATGGCTAGTGGTTCAGCTTCACATGAGGATGGAAGCACTCAGCCTCTCGCTAGAAAACTGAAAAGACTCAAGCTGGCAAATGCACCGCAAAGAACTGTGCGTTCTTTGAAATCCCAAATCCACAAGGAGAGTCCAATTGTGTCGTTTGCGATGCCTGACCTTCCCAACACTGGACGTGAAGAGCATGCGCCTTCCACTATTTGCATGCCCCCTGCAAGTGCTGGAAGGAGCACCCGCAGTCCAGTTCCTGATAGTCAGATTGAAGATGTCAGTGTTGAAGTACACCAGGATGAGGAGGATATGGGTGTTGCTGGCGCTGGGGAGGAAATTGACCAGGAGGATTCTGATGGTGAGGTGGTTTGTTTAAGTCAGGCACCCGGGGAGACACCTGTTGTCCGTGGGAGGAATATGGCCGTTGACATGCCAGGTGAAAATACCAAAAAAATCAGCTCTTCGGTGTGGAGGTATTTCACCAGAAATGCGGACAACAGGTGTCAAGCCGTGTGTTCCCTTTGTCAAGCTGTAATAAGTAGGGGTAAGGACGTTAACCACCTCGGAACATCCTCCCTTATACGTCACCTGCAGCGCATTCATAATAAGTCAGTGACAAGTTCAAAAACTTTGGGTGACAGCGGAAGCAGTCCACTGACCAGTAAATCCCTTCCTCTTGTAACCAAGCTCACGCAAACCACCCCACCAACTCCCTCAGTGTCAATTTCCTCCTTCCCCAGGAATGCCAATAGTCCTGCAGGCCATGTCACTGGCAAGTCTGACGAGTCCTCTCCTGCCTGGGATTCCTCCGATGCATCCTTGCGTGTAACGCCTACTGCTGCTGGCGCTGCTGTTGTTGCCGCTGGGAGTCGATGGTCATCCCAGAGGGGAAGTCGTAAGCCCACTTGTACTACTTCCAGTAAGCAATTGACTGTTCAACAGTCCTTTGCGAGGAAGATGAAATATCACAGCAGTCATCCTACTGCAAAGCGGATAACTGAGTCCTTGACAACTATGTTGGTGTTAGACGTGCGTCCGGTATCCGCCGTTAGTTCACAGGGAACTAGACAATTTATTGAGGCAGTGTGCCCCCGTTACCAAATACCATCTAGGTTCCACTTCTCTAGGCAGGCGATACCGAGAATGTACACGGACGTCAGAAAAAGACTCACCAGTGTCCTAAAAAATGCAGTTGTACCCAATGTCCACTTAACCACGGACATGTGGACAAGTGGAGCAGGGCAGGGTCAGGACTATATGACTGTGACAGCCCACTGGGTAGATGTATGGACTCCCGCCGCAAGAACAGCAGCGGCGGCACCAGTAGCAGCATCTCGCAAACGCCAACTCTTTCCTAGGCAGGCTACGCTTTGTATCACCGCTTTCCAGAATACGCACACAGCTGAAAACCTCTTACGGCAACTGAGGAAGATCATCGCGGAATGGCTTACCCCAATTGGACTCTCCTGTGGATTTGTGGCATCGGACAACGCCAGCAATATTGTGTGTGCATTAAATATGGGCAAATTCCAGCACGTCCCATGTTTTGCACATACCTTGAATTTGGTGGTGCAGAATTTTTTAAAAAACGACAGGGGCGTGCAAGAGATGCTGTCGGTGGCCAGAAAAATTGCGGGACACTTTCGGCGTACAGGCACCACGTACAGAAGACTGGAGCACCACCAAAAACTACTGAACCTGCCCTGCCATCATCTGAAGCAAGAAGTGGTAACGAGGTGGAATTCAACCCTCTATATGCTTCAGAGGTTGGAGGAGCAGCAAAAGGCCATTCAAGCCTATACAATTGAGCACGATATAGGAGATGGAATGCACCTGTCTCAAGTGCAGTGGAGAATGATTTCAACGTTGTGCAAGGTTCTGATGCCCTTTGAACTTGCCACACGTGAAGTCAGTTCAGACACTGCCAGCCTGAGTCAGGTCATTCCCCTCATCAGGCTTTTGCAGAAGAAGCTGGAGGCATTGAAGAAGGAGCTAACACGGAGCGATTCCGCTAGGCATGTGGGACTTGTGGATGCAGCCCTTAATTCGCTTAACAAGGATTCACGGGTGGTCAATCTGTTGAAATCAGAGCACTACATTTTGGCCACCGTGCTCGATCCTAGATTTAAAGCCTACCTTGGATCTCTCTTTCCGGCAGACACAGGTCTGCTGGGGTTGAAAGACCTGCTGGTGACAAAATTGTCAAGTCAAGCGGAACGCGACCTGTCAACATCTCCTCCTTCACATTCTCCCGCAACTGGGGGTGCGAGGAAAAGGCTCAGAATTCCGAGCCCACCCGCTGGCGGTGATGCAGGGCAGTCTGGAGCGACTGCTGATGCTGACATCTGGTCCGGACTGAAGGACCTGACAACGATTACGGACATGTCGTCTACTGTCACTGCATATGATTCTCTCAACATTGATAGAATGGTGGAGGATTATATGAGTGACCGCATCCAAGTAGGCACGTCACACAGTCCGTACTTATACTGGCAGGAAAAAGAGGCAATTTGGAGGCCCTTGCACAAACTGGCTTTATTCTACCTAAGTTGCCCTCCCACAAGTGTGTACTCCGAAAGAGTGTTTAGTGCCGCCGCTCACCTTGTCAGCAATCGGCGTACGAGGTTACATCCAGAAAATGTGGAGAAGATGATGTTCATTAAAATGAATTATAATCAATTCCTCCGCGGAGACATTGACCAGCAGCAATTGCCTCCACAAAGTACACAGGGAGCTGAGATGGTGGATTCCAGTGGGGACGAATTGATAATCTGTGAGGAGGGGGATGTACACGGTGATATATCGGAGGGTGAAGATGAGGTGGACATCTTGCCTCTGTAGAGCCAGTTTGTGCAAGGAGAGATTAATTGCTTCTTTTTTGGGGGGGGTCCAAACCAACCCGTCATATCAGTCACAGTCGTGTGGCAGACCCTGTCACTGAAATGATGGGTTGGTTAAAGTGTGCATGTCCTGTTTTGTTTATACAACATAAGGGTGGGTGGGAGGGCCCAAGGATAATTCCATCTTGCACCTCTTTTTTCTTTTCTTTTTCTTTGCATCATGTGCTGATTGGGGAGGGTTTTTTGGAAGGGACATCCTGCGTGACACTGCAGTGCCACTCCTAGATGGGCCCGGTGTTTGTGTCGGCCACTAGGGTCGCTAATCTTACTCACACAGCTACCTCATTGCGCCTCTTTTTTTCTTTGCGTCATGTGCTGTTTGGGGAGGGTTTTTTGGAAGGGACATCCTGCGTGACACTGCAGTGCCACTCCTAGATGTGCCCGGTGTTTGTGTCGGCCACTAGGGTCGCTAATCTTACTCACACAGTCAGCTACCTCATTGCGCCTCTTTTTTTCTTTGCGTCATGTGCTGTTTGGGGAGGGTTTTTTGGAAGGGCCATCCTGCGTGACACTGCAGTGCCACTCCTAGATGGGCCCGGTGTTTGTGTCGGCCACTAGGGTCGCTAATCTTACTCACACAGCTACCTCATTGCGCCTCTTTTTTTCTTTGCGTCATGTGCTGTTTGGGGAGGGTTTTTTGGAAGGGCCATCCTGCGTGACACTGCAGTGCCACTCCTAGATGGGCCCGGTGTTTGTGTCGGCCACTAGGGTCGCTAATCTTACTCACACAGCTACCTCATTGCGCCTCTTTTTTTCTTTGCGTCATGTGCTGTTTGGGGAGGGTTTTTTGGAAGGGACATCCTGCGTGACACTGCAGTGCCACTCCTAGATGGGCCCGGTGTTTGTGTCGGCCACTAGGGTCGCTTATCTTACTCACACAGCGACCTCGGTGCAAATTTTAGGACTAAAAATAATATTGTGAGGTGTGATGTGTTCAGAATAGGCTGAAATTAGTGTAAATTATGTTTTTTGAGGTTAATAATACTTTGGGATCAAAATTACCCCCAAATTCTATGATTTAAGCTGTTTTTTAGGGTTTTTTGAAAAAAACACCCGAATCCAAAACACACCCGAATCCGACAAAAATAATTCGGTGAGGTTTTGCCAAAACGCGTTCGAACCCAAAACACGGCCGCGGAACCGAACCCAAAACCAAAACACAAAACCCGAAAAATTTCAGGCGCTCATCTCTAGTTAAAACGTGTTGAATCTTCAATGAAGAATCGTTGTGTGGATGTTTAAATGTGGTACCCGTCAGCATGTGGCCACATGTAGTGCATTTAGGGCACTTATACTAGCCGGTAGGTCTAGTTAGAAACCCTTTTGCTCGTTCTGAATGTAATCTGAAACCTGAGATGTCTGTATGTACTACTATGTCTTTGATGTTGCGGCCCCTAGTAAAACAGGGCATGGGGCGCCGGTCTCTAAATGTGGACAAGGACTTGTCGGTTGCAACAATGGGCCATAACGCTCTTGAGGCCCGGGGAATGACCGAGCTTGCGGTGTTGTATCTGGTTACAAACGGAATGATTTCTTCCTGGGGCTTAGCTTTAGTCATCATTAGACTATCCCTAGGCATCTGGAGTACTTCCTTCTTGTGTTGTTGTAACAAGTTCCGGTCGTAGCCCCGTTGTAAGAATTTGTTTATTAATTTGTCCAGCTCGTCTTCCAGGGTTGATCTATCGCTAATTATCCTGGAAATTCTGATCATTTGAGCCCGGGGAAGCCCCCTAATGAGACCCTTGGGATGATGGCTGTTGGCCCTTAAAATGGTATTCTGATCTGTCGGTTTAACATACAGTCCTGTTTGTAGTTGAGTACCAATGATGGACACACAGACGTCCAAGTAGTTAATCCTCTCCTTGCTGATTTGATAGGTGTATTTAATCGGTGAGTCCCGTGTGTTGGCCAAGGTCATCAGGTGTTCAAAGACTTCTTGTGGTCCTGTCCATAATAGGAACAAATCGTCTATATACCGGGTATAGAGAAGAATGTGGCTGGCTATTGCTGGATCCTGGAAGAATACCGTATGTTCTTCCTTAAACATGTAGACATTAGCGAAGGAAGGGGAGACACTGCTCCCCATCGCACACCCGGTCCTCTGTCTAAAGAAGCGCCCGTCGAATAGGAAGAACTTTCTGGTAAGTATCAGTTCCAGTAACTGAAGAAATAGAGTATGATCCAAGGCATCCATTTTCTCGGTTTTCAAGAACTCTTCCATAGCTAACAGGCCCTCCTCATGGGGAATACTGGTATTAAGACTGTTTACGTCAATCACACACAATAGTGTGTCTTCAGGTATTGCTTGAATGGATGTCAACAGCTGCAGAAAGCAAGTAGTGTCTTTGATGAAATATTTTTGTCTCACTACCATAGGTTGTAGGATTTTGTCCAAAATCACTGAGATTGGCTGATAGATAGAATCTCTGGCCGAGATTATTGGGCGCCCAGGTGGGTGCTCCAAGTTTTTATGTATTTTTGGTACAGTGAAAAACAGCGGGACTACCGGAGAGTCTTGGTGAGTGCCTTCAGTAAATTGGAGGATATCAGTCCGTCTGTACATGCCTCCTTCAGGATGGAATCTAGCTCTCGTTTGTAGGTGTCTGTCGGGTCGTACAGCAGTTCCTCATAGACTTGAGTGTCCGAGTGCTGTCGCTGTGCTTCCAGTAAGTAGTCAGTAAGGTTTACGACTACGATACCACCCCCCTTATCGGCGGGGCGGATGATGACATCCTTATACGACCCCAGGTCCTTCAGAGCTTTGCGTTCCGCTCTGGACAAATTATAGTTGATGTTGGTGCTAGCTTTTTCAAATTTAGAGACAGACTCCTCCATTAGCCGGATGTATGTTTTTATCGATGAATTGGTAGAAGGAGGGTCAAAGGAAGACATGGTTTGAGACCTGATGAATTCTTGATGGGCTGCCGGCTGGTTCGAAGGTGGAAAGGTAGTAGATTGCATTTGGAAAAATTCCTGAAGTCTGAGTTTTCTGGCAAATCGATGAGTATCAATCTGCCATGTGAACTCATCAAATTTGGTAGTTGGAACAAACGACAGGCCTTTCTCCAATACTGACACCTCATGCATTGTGAGGACCCTATCCGACAGATTGTAAATTACCGATTTCTTCTTGTTGAGGACCCTCTGGTTCCTCGTGCATTGCCCGCCCCTGCGGGTGGGCGTCCTCGTCTACCTTTTTCTTTTCCGGCTGTTGCCGCCTGGGAGGTCCCTAAAGGGACATTGGGTGTAGTTAAGGGGCCCTCGCTTTCCTGCGGTGTAGTGTCGTTGTCGCTGTTAGAAGTAGCGGACAGAAGGCTCTGGGCTTCCCTTCTCTTGCGCCAGCTATGTCTAGCCCGTGCATTGTAGGGTTTATGCTCCCCTGGTTCTCCTCCCATTAGCCAACGATAGACACGGTTTGAGTTGTAATCATCTTTAACTGTCTGATGTTTGTTCCTTTTAAATTTGATGAGATCCCTGCGATAATTGTCACACTGGACCTGTAGTTTAGCAAGCCAGTCGTGCTGTACATCATTTTGTAAGATATGTAAATGCTCCGTTTCCATTGAATTGATTTTACCCCGGGTGGTTGCTAGTTCTTTCCCCGCCTCTTCCACCACAAGGAGCATCAAATCCAGACTGCATTTATTAAGGATACCAATCCATTTCCTGCAGAATTCTGGATTGAATCGGCAGATCGTCAGGACATTGCGAACCCTGAATCCTCTGGGTATCATCTTCTCTCTATGGTAATCCGAGAGGGAGATGCCATGCAAGAGGAAGTCGATTTCCCGACGTTTAAGTTTCAGGAGCTGGTGATAAATGTCCTCGGTCGAACCTACTTTCTCGGAGTAGTCAAGTTGTTCTTTGAAACGCAGCCGTTCTGCATCGTCGTCTGTGAAGCTATATAGCTCCCCCTGTGTCGAGGACATGCCTCTGCAGCCTGGGTCCCCTTCAGGGTTTGAACCTGAGGACATCGTGATGTAAGGGCTGCCTTGTAGCCCCTGGTGAATCAAAGTGAATGGTGAATGTGCAATAAGCACATGAGGAAGACTTCACATTGGCTGAAGGTAAAATTTGAAAATTGAGGGGAGGGGTGCCTTGTCCCAGGATGGCACAATGTAGAAGAAATCCACACGTCCAAATGGAGATACAGTTCTGGCGTGGACCGGCACTCCCACTGTTGAAGAACAATGTGCCCCAGTGCCCTCAGGTACAAATAAGTAAAACGAAAGGCAATGAAGCAGTCAGCGGCACTCAGGGTCTTGTTGTAGCAATCAGGTGTATTGAAAAAACCACTACATGAATCCCAACGTTTCGGGACAAACACGTCCCTTTGTCAAGGTAAATAACAAGTGGAAAGTGGAAAAGAACATACCTTTATACCAAGAAGTGGAGGCCCCTCAGGTGCTCGTGCGTCCGGCGTCGCCCGCTGCTCCCCGGCTGGAACCGGCGCCTTCTGCTTACGTCATCCAGCGGCGTCCGCCGGTGCCATGGAGACCGGACAACGCCGCCGCTCCGCGTGACGTGCTATAGTAAACAGATGGAGAAAGCAGAGAACAGGCGCACAGATGCTGTGATTGATTGTGCTCCTTACCAAAAAGCTGTTGTGGCCATGCAGGTCGGACCAAACGAGTGTCTACATCATATTATAAAGGGTGTACACTTAGTGCTCTGGGGCAGAAGTAGACCTTTGTACATTGTAGGTGATGTGTATATTAGAGATGAGCGGGTTCGGTTTCTCTGAATCCGAACCCGCACGAACTTCATGTTTTTTTTCACGGGTCCGAGCGACTCGGATCTTCCCGCCTTGCTCGGTTAACCCGAGCGCGCCCGAACGTCATCATGACGCTGTCGGATTCTCGCGAGACTCGGATTCTATATAAGGAGCCGCGCGTCGCCGCCATTTTCACACGTGCATTGAGATTGATAGGGAGAGGACGTGGCTGGCGTCCTCTCCGTTATAGTAGAAAAGAGTAAAGACTGAGTGACTTAGTTATAATTGTGGGGAGGATTGGGGACGGGGAGCAGCTGTTAGGGAGTACAGTGATTTAGATTAGGAGAGAGAGAGAGAGAGAGATTGACCTGATTTACTGGAGCTTAGGAGTACTGTAGAAGAGAGTGCAGAGTTTACTAGTGACTGACCACAGTGACCACCAGACAGTGCAGTTTTATTTAATATATCCGTTCTCTGCCTGAAAAAAACGATACACACAGTGACTCAGTCACATACCATATCTGTGTGCACTGCTCAGCCCAGTGTGCTGCATCATCTATGTATATATTATATATCTGACTGTGCTCAGCTCACACAGCTTATAATTGTGGGGGAGACTGGGGAGCACTGCAGTGCCAGTTATAGGTTATAGCAGGAGCCAGGAGTACAAGACAGTCACATACCATATCTGTGTGCACTGCTCAGCCCAGTGTGCTGCATCATCTATGTATATATTATATATCTGACTGTGCTCAGCTCACACAGCTTATAATTGTGGGGGAGACTGGGGAGCACTGCAGTGCCAGTTATAGGTTATAGCAGGAGCCAGGAGTACATATTATATTAAAATTAATTAAACAGTGCACACTTTTGCTGCAGGAGTGCCACTGCCAGTGTGACTGACCAGTGACCTGACCACACTGACCACCAGTATAGTTAGTAGTATACTATATTGTGATTGCCTGAAAAAGTTAAACACTCATCGTGTGACTTCACTTGTGTGGTGTTTTTTTTTTTATTCTATAAAAAACTCATTCTGCTGACAGACAGTGTCCAGCAGGTCCGTCATTATATAATATATATACCTGTCCGGCTGCAGTAGTGATATATATATATTTTTTATATCATTATTTATCATCCAGTCGCAGCAGACACAGTACGGTAGTTCACGGCTGTAGCTACCTCTGTGTCGGCACTCGGCAGTCCGTCCATAATTGTATACCACCTAACCGTGGTTTTTTTTTCTTTCTTCTTTATACATACATACTACGACATCTCTTTATCAACCAGTCTATATTAGCAGCAGACACAGTACAGTACGGTAGTTCACGGCTGTGGCTACCTCTGTGTCGGCACTCGGCAGTCCGTCCATAATTGTATACCACCTAACCGTGGTTTTTTTTTCTTTCTTCTTTATACATACATACTACGACATCTCTTTATCAACCAGTCTATATTAGCAGCAGACACAGTACAGTACGGTAGTTCACGGCTGTGGCTACCTCTGTGTCGGCACTCGGCAGTCCGTCCATAATTGTATACCACCTAACCGTGGTTTTTTTTTCTTTCTTCTTTATACATACATACTACGACATCTCTTTATCAACCAGTCTATATTAGCAGCAGACACAGTACAGTATGGTAGTTCACGGCTGTGGCTACCTCTGTGTCGGCACTCGGCAGTCCGTCCATAATTGTATACCACCTAACCGTGGTTTTTTTTTCTTTCTTCTTTATACGTACATACTACGACATCTCTTTATCAACCAGTCTATATTAGCAGCAGACACAGTACAGTACGGTAGTTCACGGCTGTGGCTACCTCTGTGTCGGCACTCGGCAGTCCGTCCATAATTGTATACCACCTAACCGTGGTTTTTTTTTCTTTCTTCTTTATACGTACATACTACGACATCTCTTTATCAACCAGTCTATATTAGCAGCAGACACAGTACAGTACGGTAGTTCACGGCTGTGGCTACCTCTGTGTCGGCACTCGGCAGTCCGTCCATAATTGTATACCACCTAACCGTGGTTTTTTTTTCTTTCTTCTTTATACGTACATACTACGACATCTCTTTATCAACCAGTCTATATTAGCAGCAGACACAGTACAGTACGGTAGTTCACGGCTGTGGCTACCTCTGTGTCGGCACTCGGCAGTCCGTCCATAATTGTATACCACCTACCCGTGGTTTTTTTTTCTTTCTTCTTTATACATACATACTACGACATCTCTTTATCAACCAGTCTATATTAGCAGCAGACACAGTACAGTACGGTAGTTCACGGCTGTGGCTACCTCTGTGTCGGCACTCGGCAGTCCGTCCATAATTGTATACCACCTAACCGTGGTTTTTTTTTCTTTCTTCTTTATACATACATACTACGACATCTCTTTATCAACCAGTCTATATTAGCTATATGTCTATATGTGCTGATTGGGGAGGGTTTTTTGGAAGGGACATCCTGCGTGACACTGCAGTGCCACTCCTAAATGGGCCCGGTGTTTGTGTCGGCCACTAGGGTCGCTAATCTTACTCACACAGCTACCTCATTGCGCCTCTTTTTTTCTTTGCGTCATGTGCTGATTGGGGAGGGTTTTTTGGAAGGGATATCCTGCGTGACACTGCAGTGCCACTCCTAAATGGGCCCGGTGTTTGTGTCGGCCACTAGGGTCGCTAATCTTACTCACACAGCTACCTCATTGCGCCTCTTTTTTTCTTTGCGTCATGTGCTGATTGGGGAGGGTTTTTTGGAAGGGACATCCTGCGTGACACTGCAGTGCCACTCCTAGATGGGCCAGGTGTTTGTGTCGGCCACTAGGGTCGCTTAGCTTAGTCATCCAGCGACCTCGGTGCAAATTTTAGGACTAAAAATAATATTGTGAGGTGTGAGGTATTCAGAATAGACTGAAAATGAGTGGAAATTATGGTTTTTGAGGTTAATAATAATATGGGATCAAAATGACCCCCAAATTCTATGATTTAAGCTGTTTTTTAGGGTTTTTTGAAAAAAACACCCGAATCCCACAAAAAAAATTCGGTGAGGTTTTGCCAAAACGCGGTCGAACCCAAAACACGGCCGCGGAACCGAACCCAAAACCAAAACGCAAAACCCGAAAAATTTCAGGCGCTCATCTCTAGTGTATATGTCTGAGGGCAAGGATAAATAAATGCATGCGGGGCAGATGAGTAGCCCTGCTGTGATAGGTCCTAAATAGAACCGCAGTGGTCAGTGGTAATAAAAAGAACATGAGCGTGAGTGCTGTGAAAGTCAGTAGAGAAAAATAAATGAGAATCATAACGTGTAGGAGGACCGTAGCCTGTTCATATGGTCCGTCTGCATGGCCAGTAAATAACAAAATTGAATGAAATATTACGCACTAATAAAAGTGATAAGGGTGCACATAGATTAAAAAGAGTGCTAAAAGATATCCCGGGTACCGAAAAGAAAGAGACTAGAGGGCAGAGACTAATAGAAAAAAAACAGCACATCACTCTTAGTCAGTGATGTGCTGTTTTTTCTATTACTCTCTGCCCTCTAGTCTCTTTCTTTTCGGTACCCGGGATATCTTTTAGCACTCTTTTTAATCTATGTGCACCCTTATCACTTTTATTAGTGCGTAATATTTCATTCAATTTTGTTATTTACTGGCCATGCAGACGGACCATATGAACAGGCTACGGTCCTCCTACACGTTATGATTCTCATTTATTTTTCTCTACTGACTTTCACAGCACTCACACTCATGTTCTTTTTATTACCACTGACCACTGCGGTTCTATTTAGGACCTATCACAGCAGGGCTACTCATCTGCCCCGCATGCATTTATTTATCCTTGCCATCAGACATATACACATCACCTACAATGTACAAAGGTCTACTTCTGCCCCAGAGCACTAAGTGTACACCCTTTATAATATGATGTAGACACTCGTTTGGTCCGACCTGCATGGCTACAACAGCTTTTTGGTAAGGAGCACAATCAATCACAGCATCTGTGCGCCTGTTCTCTGCTTTCTCCGTCTGTTTACTATAGCACGTCACGCGGAGCGCCGGCGTTGTCCGGTCTCCATGGCACCGGAGGACGCCGCTGGATGACGTAAGCAGAAGGCGCCGGGTCCAGCCGGGGAGCAGCGGGCGACGCCGGACGCACGAGCACCTGAGGGGCCTCCACTTCTTGGTATGAAGGTATGTTCTTTTCCACTTTTCCACTTTCCACTTGACAAAGGGACGTGTTTGTCCCGAAACGTTGGGATTCATGTAGTGATTTTTTCAATACACCTGATTGCTACAACAAGTCCCTGAGTGCCGCTGACTGCTTCATTGCCTTTCGTTTTATATATATATATATATATATATATATATACACACATATATCATGGAAAAGAGGCACTCAATCAATAATGGTATATGAAAAAAAGTCTTATAAATTTTATTTTCACCCAACAACGGGCATTTCAGGTGGAATCACATTGATGGTGGTGGCTCAGCAAAAACTCTTGAATAAAATATACAGCATATGCAGCATCATAAAGTGCTTTTTGGTAAACAAATGTTTGCTTGTAAAGAGGATATGAAAAGATCAAACCAGTACGTACTGGTTTGATCTCTTCATATCCTCTTTACAAGCAAACATTTGTTTACCAAAAAGCACTTTATGATGCTGCATATGCTGTATATTTTATTCAAGAGTTTTTGCTGAGCCACCACCATCAATGTGATTCCACCTGAAATGCCCGTTGTTGGGTGAAAATAAAATTTATAAGACTTTTTTTCATATACCATTATTGATTGAGTGCCTCTTTTCCATTATATATTTTTACTGGACCATCAAGGAACAGATTATAGGGAGCACCTGGATTTACTAGTATTTAAAAGTCTGCAAATGTTTATATATAGCTTTATATATACATATACATATACATATACATACATACATACATACATACAACAGAGGCGGCACTCCCGGACTCGGCACTTGGTGAAAGATAAAGTGCTTTACTTCGACGTTTCGGGATACTTCCCCCCGTCATCAGGACAAGTGGGTCCTGATGACAGTTGGGGGAATAACCTCAAAACGTTGCAGTACAGTAAGCAAAAACTGTATTGAACAAGTCACATACAAGGTTTCGAGGCTCGCAGACCTTTTTTTCCCCTTATTCACACCTTGAAAAAGGGTCTGCGAGCCTCGAAACGACGGTTGTATGTGACTTGTTCAATACAGTTGCCGCTGATTATTCTGTAATATATATATATATATATATATATATATATATTAGTGATGAGCGGGTTCGGTTTCCGAGAAACCGAACCCCCCCGAACTTTACCCTTTTTACACGGGTCCGAGCCATACTCGGATTCTCCCGTATGGCTCGGCTAACCCGAGCGCGCCCGAACGTCATCATCCCGCTGTCGGATTCTCGCGAGATTCGGATTCTATATAAGCAGCCGCGCGTCGCCGCCATTTTCACACGTGCATTGAGATTGATAGGGAGAGGACGTGGCTGGCGTCCTCTCCGTTTATATAGTTATAGTTAGTTGATCTGATTGCTACTGCTTAGCTTATTGTGGGGAGGATTGGGGAGCAGCTGTTAGGAGGAGTACAGTGCAGAGTTTTGCTAGTTTTTTTTTATCCGTTCTCTGCCTGAAAAAAAACGCTCCATACCATATCTGTGCTCAGCCTCAGTGTGCTGCATGATATATCTGACTGTGCTGAGTGCTCACACTGCTTAATTGTGGGGGAGACTGGGGAGCAGCTATAGAAGGAGTACAGTGCACAGTTTTGCTGACAGTGACCACCAGTATACGTTTGTCTGCCTGAAAAACACTCCTGTGGTGTCTTTTTTTCTTTATACTATAAGTATAAACGCAGTCTGCTGACAGTGTCCACCAGGTCCATTATACTGTATATAGCAGTACGGTAGGCCACTGCAGTACCTACCTCTGTGTCTTCAGTTACTCGTCGTCATACATAGAGTATACTATCCATCCATCTACATTGTATACCTGTGGTGCCTTTTAGTTGTGCGCATTAAAATATGGAGAACAAAAATGTGGAGGTTAAAAAAATAGGGAAAGATCAAGATCCACTTCCACCTCGTGCTGAAGCTGCTGCCACTAGTCATGGCCGAGACGATGAAATGCCATCAACGTCGTCTGCCAAGGCCGATGCCCAATGTCATAGTACAGAGCATGTAAAATCCAAAACACAAAAGATCAGTAAAAAAATTACCCAAAAATCTAAATTAAAAGCGTCTGAGGAGAAGCGTAAACTTGCCAATATGCCATTTACGACACGGAGTGGCAAGGAACGACTGAGGCCCTGGCCTATGTTCATGGCTAGTGGTTCAGCTTCACATGAGGATGGAAGCACTCATCCTCTCGCTAGAAAAAAGAAAAGACTTAAGCTGTCAAAAGCACAGCAAAGAACTGTGCGTTCTTCGAAATCACAAATCCCCAAGGAGAGTCCAATTGTGTCGGTTGCGATGCCTGACCTTCCCAACACTGGACGGGAAGAGCTTGCACCTTCCACCATTTGCACGCCCCCTGCAAGTGCTGGAAGGAGCACCCGCAGTCCAGTTCCTGATAGTCAAATTGAAGATGTCACTGTTGAAGTACACCAGGATGAGGATATGGGTGTTGCTGGCTCTGGGGAGGAAATTGACAAGGAGGATTCTGATGGTGAGGTGGTTTGTTTAAGTCAGGCACCCGGGGAGACACCTGTTGTCCGTTGGACGAATATGGCCATTGACATGCCTGGTCAAAATACAAAAAAAATCAGCTCTTCGGTGTGGAATTATTTCAACAGAAATGCGGACAACAGGTGTCAAGCCGTGTGTTGCCTTTGTCAAGCTGTAATAAGTAGGGGTAAGGACGTTAACCACCTCGGAACATCCTCCCTTATACGTCACCTGCAGCGCATTCATCATAAGTCAGTGACAAGTTCAAAAACTTTGGGTGACAGCGGAAGCAGTCCACTGACCACTAAATCCCTTCCTCTTGTAACCAAGCTCCTGCAAACCACACCACCAACTCCCTCAGTGTCATTTTCCTCCTTACCCAGGAAAGCCAATAGTCCTGCAGGCCATGTCACTGGCAAGTCTGACGAGTCCTCTCCTGCCTGGGATTCCTTCGATGCATCCTTGAGTGTAACGCCGTTGCCTACTGCTGCTGGCGCTGTTGTTGCTGCTGGGAGTCGATCGTCATCCCAGAGGGGAAGTCGGAAGACCACTTGTACTACTTCCAGTAAGCAATTGACTGTCCAACAGTCCTTTGCGAGGAAGATGAAATATCACAGCAGTCATCCTGCTGCAAAGCGGATAACTGAGGCCTTGGCAGCCTGGGCGGTGAGAAACGTGGTTCCGGTATCTATCGTTAATTCAGAGCCAACTAGAGACTTGATTGAGGTACTGTGTCCCCGGTACCAAATACCATCTAGGTTCCATTTCTCTAGGCAGGCGATACCGAAAATGTACACAGACCTCAGAAAAAGAGTCACCAGTGTCCTAAAAAATGCAGTTGTACCCAATGTCCACTTAACCACGGACATGTGGACAAGTGGAGCAGGGCAGACTCAGGACTACATGACAGTGACAGACCACTGGGTAGATGTATTGCCTCCCGCTGCAAGAACAGCAGCGGCGGCACCAGTAGCAGCATCTCGCAAACGCCAACTCGTTCCTAGGCAGGCTACGCTTTGTATCACCGCTTTCCAGAATACGCACACAGCTGAAAACCTCTTACGTCAACTGAGGAAGATCATCGCAGAATGGCTTACCCCAATTGGACTCTCCTGGGGATTTGTGGCATCGGACAATGCCAGCAATATTGTGCGTGCATTACATCTGGGCAAATTCCAGCACGTCCCATGTTTTGCACATACCTTGAATTTGGTGGTGCAGAATTATTTAAAAAACGACAGGGGCGTGCAAGAGATGCTGTCGGTGGCCAGAAGAATTGCGGGCCACTTTCGGCGTACAGGCACCGCGTACAGAAGACTGGAGCACCACCAAAAACACCTGAACCTGCCCTGCCATCATCTGAAGCAAGAGGTGGTAACGAGGTGGAATTCAACCCTCTATATGCTTCAGAGGATGGAGGAGCAGCAAAAGGCCATTCAAGCCTATACATCTGGCCACGATATAGGCAAAGAAGGTGGAATGCACCTGACTCAAGCGCAGTGGAGAATGATTTCAACGTTGTGCAAGGTTCTGCAACCTTTTGAACTTGCCACACGTGAAGTCAGTTCAGACACTGCCAGCCTGAGTCAGGTCATTCCCCTCATCAGGCTTTTGCAGAAGAAGCTGGAGACATTGAAGGAGGAGCTAAAACAGAGCGATTCCGCTAGGCATGTGGGACTTGTGGATGGAGCCCTTCATTCGTTTAACCAGGATTCACGGGTGGTCAATCTGTTGAAATCAGAGCACTACATTTTGGCCACCGTGCTCGATCCTAGATTTAAAACCTACGTTGTATCTCTCTTTCCGGCAGACACAAGTCTGCAGAGGTTCAAAGACCTGCTGGTGAGAAAATTGTCAAGTCAAGCGGAACGTGACCCGTCAACATCTCCTCCTTCACATTCTCCCGCAACTGGGGGTGCGAGGAAAAGGCTATGAATTCCGAGCCCACCCGCTGGCGGTGATGCAGGGCAGTCTGGAGCGAGTGCTGACATCTGCTCCGGACTGAAGGACCTGCCAACGATTACTGACATGTCGTCTACTGTCACTGCATATGATTCTCTCACCATTGAAAGAATGGTGGAGGATTATATGAGTGACCGCATCCAAGTAGGCACGTCAGACAGTCCGTACGTATACTGGCAGGAAAAAGAGGCAATTTGGAGGCCCTTGCACAAACTGGCTTTATTCTACCTAAGTTGCCCTCCCTCCAGTGTGTACTCCGAAAGAGTGTTTAGTGCCGCCGCTCACCTAGTCAGCAATCGGCGTACGAGGTTACTTCCAGAAAATGTGGAGAAGATGATGTTCATTAAAATGAATTATAATCAATTCCTCCGTGGAGACATTCACCAGCAGCAATTGCCTCCAGAAAGTACACGGGGACCTGAGATGGTGGATTCCAGTGGGGACGAATTAATAATCTGTGAGGAGGGGGATGTACACAGTGAAAGGGGTGATGAATCGGACGATGATGATGAGGTGGACATCTTGCCTCTGTAGAGCCAGTTTGTGCAAGGAGAGATTGATTGCTTCTTTTTTGGTGGGGGCCCAAACCAACCAGTCATTTCAGTCACAGTCGTGTGGCAGACCCTGTCGCTGAAATGATGGGTTCGTTAAAGTGTGCATGTCCTGTTTATACAACATAAGGGTGGGTGGGAGGGCCCAAGGACAATTCCATCTTGCACCTCTTTTTTCTTTCATTTTTCTTTGCGTCATGTGCTGTTTGGGGAGTATTTTTTTGAAGGGCCATCCTGCCTGACACTGCAGTGCCACTCCTAGATGGGCCAGGTGTTTGTGTCGGCCACTTGGGTCGCTTATCTTAGTCACACAGCTACCTCATTGTGCCTCTTTTTTTCTTTGCGTCATGTGCTGTTTGGGGAGTATTTTTTTGAAGGGCCATCCTGCGTGACACTGCAGTGCCACTCCTAGATGGGCCAGGTGTTTGTGTCGGCCACTTGGGTCGCTTAGCTTAGTCACACAGCTACCTCGGTGCAAATTTTAGGACTAAAAATAATATTGTGAGGTGTGAGGTGTTCAGAATAGACTGAAAATGAGTGGAAATTATGGTTATTGAGGTTAATAATACTATGGGATCAAAATGACCCCCAAATTCTATGATTTAAGCTGTTTTTTAGGATTTTTTGAAAAAAAACACCCGAATCCAAAACACACCCGAATCCGACAAAAAAATTTCGGTGAGGTTTTGACAAAACGCGTTCGAACCCAAAACCAAAACACAAAACCTGAAAAATTTCCGGTGCACATCACTAAATATATATATATATATATATATATATATATATATATATAAAAGCAGGGTGGGGATCCTGGCAGTCGGGATCCCAGCATTCGAAATACAGACACTGGAATTACGACACTGCTCGGATCCCTGACCGCTGGTATCCCCAACGAGTGTTTGCCAGGCCCACGGAGAGGTAACATGCGGGGGGGAGTGGGGGGGAATTAGGTTTAGGCTGCAGTGGGAGTATTAGGGTTAGGCTGCGGTGAGTGTGTGTATATATATATATATATATATATATATGTGTATATGTAAAATAGCTAATTTATCCAAACTACCCGATACTCCCCTAGTTCAAACGATACATTGTGTATGTATATATATATATATATATATATATACACACAATTTTAGACCTTAGGGGCCCCCCTGTCTTAAGAACCCCGGGCCCCCCAATGCCTTAATCCAGCTCTGGCTGCGGGTGGCTGTAACTCTGAGCAGCTGTGGTCCCTATAGGGGTGTGCAACACTTTGGCTGGAATTTAAAGTGATAGACATGCTAATTTAGATTTGCTCTGTGTGGTATTGGCCAAGATTATGTATCCAAGTTACAGAACTGGCTTGGGTTCAGAGACATTTTCAACAGGAGTAGCAAAGAACCAGGAGTAGCCATCAGCCTTGCCGTCCTTGGCTTGTGAGCAAAACGTGATGACCAGATAAAACCAGGGGAAAAAAACAGTGTTTATTTTGTTTGATGTGGATTCAACAAAGGAACGGGCTGTAAATATAAAAGGCTTCTTCCAACAAATGGCACCACTCCACCAGGGCTAGTTTCATAGCCAATGATTCTTTATCCCGATTCCATAATACTTTTCTAAATTACAAATGCCTTTGAGAAAAATCTACAAGGGTGTAGTTTGCCATCGGATGACATTAAGAGAACACTGCCCCCTACACTGCCTCATCTGTTCAGACCTTTGGATTAGTACCTGTTCATGTGAGAACAGTGATGGGAGCAATGACGAATGAATTGTTTGTATTAATTTGCAAATCCAGGGAAATGTTAAATGGAATTTAGTCCAGAAGATTTAGGCCATTTTAACTTTTTATGGATCCAGACAGGATGTGCCCCAAAATGGGACTTAATATGCATTTTTCCAACTGGAAAAATGGTTCATTCACAGATGCTGCAACACCTCTTGAAGCTGGAGAGGATGAAAGTAGTGAAACACTCAAAAAGTTTAGAGATAAAGGGTAAACAGTACTGCTATAGCATCCCAGAGCATGGTTCCTACTTAGCGCGTCCAGCGACACTGGAACCTTGGTGTTCTGTTCTGGGTATTGGGGGTAATTCTGAGTTGATCGCAGCATCAAATTTGTTAGCAATTGGGCAAAACCATGTGCACTGCAGGGGGGACAGATATAACATTTGCAGAGAGAGTTAGATTTGGGTGGGTTATTTCGTTTCTGTGCGGGGTTAAAAACTGGCTGCTTTATTTTTACACTGCAATTTAGATTTCAGTTTGAATACACCCCACCCAAATCTAACTCTCTCTGCACGTTATATCTGTCCCCCCTGCAGTGCACATGGTTTTGCCCAACTGCTAACAAATTTGCTGCTGCGATCAACTCAGAATTAGGCCCATTGTGGTAAAATGTCCTCCTTGCTGGCCGGTGGTCCTTCTCCCCGTCAGTGTCGGCAGCCAGCTTACCACTCTCTCTCGTCTCCTGGCACCAGCATCTCTTCTACCAGCTGTGGCTGTAACTCTGGATTGCTGTGGTTTCCATAGGGGTGCACCCCACTTTGGTTGAAATTTAAAGTGACAGATATGCTAAATTTGAATCTCCTCCCTATGAAAGGGAGTCCATGGGCACTGGTCAAGTGCTAGATTATTAGGCTCATTTCCTGTACTTCAGTGCCTGTTCTATTAGAGCTCTCAGTGTGATTCCCTGAGTTCTGATCCAGTCCATCTAACAATTCTCCTTGCCTGCTCCATTTGTATTGCTGACCTCCAGGTTCTGACTTTGATTATTCTTCTGACCTGATTCTGCCTGTTCCCTGAATGCCCCTCTGGTTCTGTCCCATTTCTGTCGACTAAGCTTCAGTAAGCCTCACAGTGACTAGTCTCACTGTCTTTAGTTCCTCCTAAGTCCACCAGCCTCGTACAAAAGAACAGAGTCAGAGGGCCAAGTCTGTTTATCAGGTGCAGCAAAGCCCAAACCCTGGTGAAAACCACCTGGTTAGACTTCGTGCATCTGCTCAGGGTATTAGCAGATCCTACAACTACTGTATGGTCAACATCCATACCATTCCTTGTGAGAGTTGTGACAGTTACTTGTTCTTGATGGTAATTGCATTCAAGCCCCTGTAGTCAATATAAGGACAGGGAGCCCTATCCTTCTCAACAAAAAATAACCCATCCCCCACAGGGGAGGAGGTTTCCTTATGAAATCATGGGCCACGTAGTCCTTTATGTAATTGGACTTTCATAGGACAATCCCAAGGCCTGTGATAAGGAAACTTTTCTGCCTTTTTGCTTGTTAAAGACATCAGCATATGCCAGACACTGAGGAGAAATAACGACTTTATTCACAGAAGAACTGACTGTAACTATACTACAGGTAAAGATTTCCTTAAGATAATGACCATGCCTAGCAAGACTTCAAGACAGTCACTAACAGTGACTAAGGGAAGTCTGGGTAATGTATAAATATTAAGTACCATTGCATACTAATGAGTTTTATTCTTTATGTTTATCTTTAAAGTAAGGATGTGACTACATATTTCATTTTTGCTCCGCATAGGCAGCTTTTTGCACAAACATTGTATACCATCTGTATTGATATAACTTGACCTTTCCTCCAGCCAGATTTGGGGAGTGTAGTCAAAACTAGGATAAAACCAGGATGATGGGACTTACGGCTCTATTCTACATTCCATGCCCCAATCATCATGATAACGGGCTCAAAATGGAAGTGTATTGTACCTTCCAAGAGCTCTATGCTGATTAGAGATACTGGTTGCATGTAGGCCGTCTTTTTGCCAGTTGAACACTGATATAGTTACCAGTTGCTCCAGAATACAGAAACACTGAATGTTCAGAGATACACAGGCAACAAACTGGGAAGACAAGTTCAAAGATGGAAAGTTGTAGATAGAACCTAGAATAGCCTGTCCCTTACTATCTAGGCTCTCCCATTTTCTGAATCCTTAGGACATTAGACCATTATGTTATCCAGAGTTCTACAGTATAGACAAAGATTGTTCTTCAAATAATTTTCTCTCTCCTGGTTGGTATAATTTGGAGTGACTCAACTGTATGGGGTCCTCAAAGTTAGCAGTAGAAACAGAAGATCATGGCATCATTATGGGTTTAAAAACTTAACTAGAATTCGGTCACTGAAATGCACCAATTTGTTACATGAGAAGATCAGTTCTTCCAGAGACGTGGTCAAATCCCTGGAGGTCAATTAATTTTTTATTCTCTGTTAGGCCTTGCCAGAAAGTGGGCACTTAGGCCTCACTGTTCCAATTTAGGTCAGAACTCATGGTACGAAACTGGATAGCATATTGACCCAATGTAGAACTCTCTTGGTATATACTGGAAAAGCCATGAGGCAGCAGACAATATCCATCCAGACTTACTGAATATTTTGCAGAAAGTGTCCAGGAAGGCAGAACAGTTATGCTGAAGTTGATAATTCTGCTCCCATAAGGGAGATGCCCTGGACAGGGCTTGATCAAAGAATCAGAGAATGAGATTATGAAAGCTACTTTAGGGGGACATTTATTAAGCAGTGATAAAAGTGGAGAAGTGAGCCAGTGGAGAAGTTGCCCATGGCAACCAATCAGAATTGACGTAACATTTATAATTTGCATACTATAAAAGTATACAGAGCAGCTGATTGGTTGCCATGGGCAGCTTCTCCACTGGCTCACTTCTCCACTTTTATCACTGCTTAGTAAATGTCCCCCTTAGTCTTCTCAGATTTGAAGTTTCCTGATGAGCTGTGAAGAGGAGCTGCCAGTCCAGAAGTGAAATACTGAAGTACAGTTAGAAGAACAGGGTAAGGGAAGAAAAATGAAAGAGAGGAGGCAGAGGCCAGAAACAGAGTTTCAGCAACTGAGAGGCGCATAGTCAACATGGAGAACGTATTACAACAACTAAAATTGGAAAAAGTGGAAGATGAATCCTGTGCGGTTTTCTTTGAAGACTCATTGGGCTAGTTCTGAACTTGATCTTTTCTAACCAGTGCATATTGTTGAATGAGATGACTGGCTCCCTACTTTGCCCTCTGTTAGCAAAACTGCTTAATTTCAGAGATTGGAATGCAATTCAGCAGGTAGCCAGGAAGGCAGGTAAAGTGTTTCAGTAAACTCACCATTTTCCCAGATTTCTTGATGGCAATAAGAAAGCAGCAATGATAGTTTGCACTGATTAAGAAGAACAATCAAAATAGATACATAGAATATATGATTTCCTCGGGTTGGGTATGCGTGACCGGCGGTCAGGAGATCGCCTATCAGCATCGTCCGCCGGTATCCCGACAGCGGAACCCCTTGTGGGCTTGGTGGTGACACGGGTTCTATTCCCACTCCATGGTTCTATTCCCACTCTATGGGTGTCGTAAACACACACGAGTGGGAATAATCCCTGCTAGTCAGCATGCCGACTGTCGGGATTCTCAGGGGGCGGGATGTAGGGGGAAGTGTACAGATGGGTCCTCCGTTATCTTGACTGTTTCTGCGCCTAGACAGAGGTTTAGTCACACCTAGGCGATAGCTTAGTTTGCTGAGTTTAATCACGAACAGGCTCGTTGAGGCACGACTAGATACCCAGCATGCAATACACATCTCCACCACTGGGTGGCTAATGCTTCGCTAATCCAGTACTTTAGTTTGAATAGCGGCGGATTGATCTATAGTACAAGCTCTGGTAAATGGTCAGTGACGACTGTAATGTTAATATACAGTCCTGTACTGCATAGTGTACACACAGATGGTGACCAATGTCAGACGGACAGAGTAAAAAAAAATGTTTATTCAGACGCAAACAAATGTGTTAAAACACTTGTGTATGCAGACGCAACTAATGTGTGAACACTTGTGTATGCAGACGCAACTAATGTGTGAAAGGAATAATGTAGCTCATTGACTTTACAGTATGTACAGTGCACTAAGCGTCTAGTGCACTAAGTGCACTAAGCGTCTGAGCACTAAGTGCACTAAGCGTCTAGTGCACTAAGCGTCCGAGTCCCCTAACGGCATAAACAAACACCAATGGGTAGGAATTGCTCTTTGCAGTACTTTTACACATGAACTTGAGAATCTTCCATGCAGTGTTGTGGGCTAGCAATGAAGGCTCCCGTCTGCCACACTGAGAATCCTGGGTTCGATTCCCAAAGTGCAAATCTTTTTTTGTGTGTGTGTGTGTGTTCCCGTGACATTCACTTTATTATTATTTTTTCTGTGTAATCCATTGTAAAACATTCAAAGGAAGGGTGCACACAGGTTTCACACAAATCGGGGTAAATCTGCAGGAGTGACTCATTCGCTATCTAAAATACACAGCGGCAATGAGCACCTATAGACATACCAGTAAATATAAATTAGTGTATTCTGACGCAACTAACTGTTCGAGCAACACAGTACTGTAGATCGTTGGAGTTAGAGAATCTGTGTTGTGAGAATCTGTGTTGTACATTATAAGCTATTTGTGATAATTAGTACACTAATAGAACATACTGTACAGAGATACTGAGGACGGTGATTTGGCATCCAGGAACTTAGGGAGGAGCTTTTACCTCTCTCAATTGTAATCTTTCTAAGTATAGCAGAGAGAGATAAAAGCTCCCCCTAAGTTCCTGGATGACAAATCACCATCCTTAGTATCTCTGTACAGTATGCTCTATTAGTGTACTAATTAACACGAACAGCTTGTAACATACAGCGGCAAGTTTAATCTTTCTATTTATAATGGAGAGAGATAAAAGCTCCTCCCTAAGTTCCTGGATGCCAAATCACCGTCCTTAGTATTTCTGTACAGTATTTTCTATTAGAGAACTACTTAGCACGAACAGCTAATTAGTACCCTAATAGAACATACTGCACAGAGATACTAAGGACAGTGATTTGGCATCCAGGAACTTATGAGGAGCTTTTATCTCTCTGCATTATACATAGAAAGATTAAACTTGCCACTCTACATTACAAGCTGTTCGTGCTAATTAGTACACTACTAGTGCAGCAAGAGTAAGTGCTGCTGCTCTTTGTGAAAGTTGTGTGAGGGGCTGCAATCCTGAGAGTGTATGAGAGGGGCTACATTTTGTGGGAGGGGCCAAGATACTGTGTGTGTGTGTGTGTGTGTGTGTGTGTGTGTGTGTGTGTGTGTGTGTGTGTGTGTGTGTGTGTGTGTGAGGGGCTGAGATATTGTGTGAGTATGTGAGTGGCTGCATTTTTGTGTGTGTGTGAGGGGCTGAGATAGTGTAAGTGGCCGCAATTTTGAAAGTGATTGAGGAGCAGCGCTTTGTGTGTGTGTGAGTGTGTACCAGGGGCTGCCCGGTGATGCTACTGCAGCCGAGCCACAATCTGCTGCCCCCACAGCCTGCCTAAGGGATCAGAACCTACTGCTGCTGCCAGAAGGAGCTACATAAGGGGGCCGGAGATTCCTGCTGCAGGTATCAGAGGAGCGTGGCGAAGGGGGCCGGAGACTGCTGCCGTTGCTGCTGCTACTACTTGAGGAGCTCAGAGCTGCAGAGAGCCGAGGACTACTGCTGTGAAAAAGAAAAAGATCAGGGGGCGCACAAGGATAGATAAGTATAAGCTTAACTACATTACTGTATAAGTGACTGGTTTTTCTTATTTTTTTTCTTTGTCTGTCCTTCTGTATCTCCCCTTGTCCTTGATTGTATTGTTTTATCAATTATTGTTCTGTTGTTGAATATTGTTTCTCTTCACAGCTAGGCTATATTACTGTATTGTATTGTATTGTATTGCATAGATTGAATTGTTTTTTTCTAAAGGTAAAAGGCAGCTAGACTTTACAAACAAAATGGGTGGGGCCGTGATTGAGAATCTCACTCAGTGCATGTCCCAGTGTGAATACAACAATACAACTGTGCGGGGTGTGTGCGAACGGCTGCCCTGGAAGCCCAGGTAACTGATCTAGAGCAAAGTGTTGCACGACTGAGGGGTATTCACAATCTCGAGCAGAGCTTAGATAGAACGGTGGAGGAGTTGCCGGGGGGGGGGGGGGGGGGACACCGGTAGATGAGGACAACCAGGTAGCCAGCTGGGTCACAGAAGGAAGAAAAAGAGGGGAAGGCACGACATCTCTGCACTATCAACCCCCAATAAATTTGCCCGATTGGACGAAGATTAGGAGGATGGTAGTGAGGAAATGACGGCGCTGGAGGAGGCTGTTCGCTCTAGCAACAAGAGGAGCAGTACCTTCGGCACAAATGGTACATAAGAAAGCAAGTCTAGTCATATTGGGGTTGTAAGGGATTCTATTATCAGGAAGACAGATAGGGCAATCTGCTACCGGGATCATGATCGCCGTACAGTTTGTAGTCTCCCAGGTGCTCGGGTACGGCACATCGCGGTCCGGGTAGAAAGATTGCTGCGAGGGGCTGGGAAAGACCCGGCGGTCTTGGTGCAAGTTGGCACCAACTACAAAGTTAGTGGTAGGTGGGATGTCCTTAAGAAAGATTATAGAGACTTAGGTCAGAAACTAAAGGCAAGGACATCTAGGATAATATTCTACAAAATATTACCCGTGCCTCGCACTAGCCCAGGGAGGCAGAGGGAGATTAGGGAGGTAAATGTGTGGTTTAGAGACTGGTGTAGGAAAGAGGGGTTTGTGTTCCTGGAACACTGGGTGGACTTCTCAGTCAGGCGCCATCTTTTTTGTCGCGATGGATTGCACCTGAATGAGGAGGGGCAGCAGTGCTGGGGGGGGGGGGATGGTTAGAAGGTTTGAGAAGTTTTTAAACTAGGTGCCTGTGATGATGGAGGTAGTGAATGAAATGGGGGTGGAGAAGGGGGGAGGTAAAGAGCAGTCGGCAAGGGTATTAACATGGGTACTAAAAAGGGTATTAACAAAAGTATTGCCAAAACACTAACGACGATTATGGGTCATCATTACTGCATATAGAAAATGATGTCCATAGCACAAGGGAAAATACTTATCTTAATTGTATGTATGTAAACACTAGAAGCCTTACAGGCAGCAAACAGTATGATATTATAGGCATTACTGAACGTGGTGGGACAAATCTCATGATTGGACAATCAATCTAGAGGGTTATACGCTATTCAGGAGAGACAGATTAAGTAAACGGGATGGAGGGGTATGTCTTTATGTAAAGCGATTTTTTAAAAACCAGATATACGGGAAGATATTCATGAGGGGACTGGAAATACTGTTGAGACGTTATGGGTAGAAATTGCATGTGGGGGAAAGGGAACAAAAAAGATAGGATTGGGGCTATGCTACAAGCCACCTGGTATTAATGTGTCTGATGAGGAAATGTTACTGAAACAAATTGTAAAAGCAGCAGGAGTAGGTAACGTAATAGTGATGAGAGATTTTAACTATCCGGAGATAAATTGGACAAATGATTCATGTGATACTGCCAGGGATAATATGTTTTTAAACACACTAAATGACAATTACTTACTTCAACTAATCGAGGAACCAGCTAGGTACAATGCAATCTTAGACCTGATATTAACTTTCAATGGGGAATTGATATCAAATATTATAGTAGGGGAGCCCATAGGAAACAGCGACCACAATATGGTCACATTCAATATCAGTTATCATAAGCAGTCCTATATTGACTCAACTAGGACTCTAAACCAGCCGTGGCCAACGCGTGGCTCTTGAGCCGCATGCGGCTCTTTATTCAAATGTGGCTCCCAACACTCAAAGTCACCTGACCACAAAAGATCCTGGAAACCAGTGCACTCCAGCCAGACACACAGCAGCACTATGGCGACTGAAAACTGAGGGAGCCAGATACTGGGCTGTAGTGACATATGAGGGTGGGCTGGAGTGACACAAGGGGGAGCTGGCTGGAGTGACACAGAAGGATCCTGGCAGGAGAGACATAATGGGGGAGATGACTGGAGTGATAAAGGAAGGTGCTGGCAGGAGTGACACATGGGGGATCTGGCTGGAGTGACACATGGGGAAGCTGGCTGGAGTGACACGGGAGGGTACTAACAGGAGTGACACATTCACACATGGGCTGGCTGGAGTGACACAGGAGGGTGTGGCCTGGAGTGACACATGGAGGAGCTGAAGTGTATTATGTGAATATGGCTGTTGCAATATGTGTTATGTGGATCTGGATTTTTTTAAATTATTTTATGTGGAAGTGTCTTTTTCAATGTATTTTATGTTGGGTCTGGCTTTAAAATATATTTTATGTGGATCTGGCATTTTCATTGTATTTTATACCAGGGGTTTGGCCTAGCAGGCACACCCTATTTTTGCACGCGCGCCTTCGGCTTGATGTCGGCTCTTTGATGTACCTAACAAGATGTTTTGGCTCTTTGTCTCTGACTGGTTGGCCACCCCTGCTCTAAACTTTAGCAAAGCCAACTTTGACATGATGAGGGAAGCTTTAAGGGACATTGAATGGGAAATTTTGTTTCAAGGAAAAAAATACTACGGAGAAATGGGTGGTATTAAAATCACTGCTCGTTAGTAATACTCGCAAATTTATTCCCATAGGCAGCAAACAAAGAACTAAAAATTCCAAACCAATGTGGCTTAACAAATAGATTAAGGAAGTAATTGGCAAAAAAAGGCGATCATTCAAAAAATATAAATCAGACGGGAAAGCGGAGTCATTCTATCACTATAAGGATTGTAACAAAATATGCAAAAAAGAAATGAGCGGCTACAGTAGAAACTGAAAAGCTAGTAGCAAAGGAAAGCAAATCAAACCCCAACTTTTTTTAAAATATATCAACAGCAAAAGATTAAAGAAGGAGAGTATAGGCCCTTTAAAGGACTAGCTGGGAGTCTTAATCAAAAACGATAATGACATTGTGGATAAATTAAATTAGTTTTTGTCATCGGTATTCACAAGAGAGGACTAGATGCAAGGATTAACACACAATCTCAACAAAGATAATGTATCACTGCTAAATGCTTATTTAAGTGAGGAGGTAGTCTGTGACCGATGCAAAAAAAATATGATTAATAAGTCACCTGGTCCCGACGGAATTAACCCAAGGGTTCTCATGGAGCTTCACTCTGAACTAGCAAGACCGCTATTTTTGATCTTCAATAACTCACTTACATCAGGCATGGTTCCCAAAGACTGGCGTATAGTGGAAGTAGTGCCGTTATTCAAAAAGGGAAGTAAAGCCGAACCGGGTAATTATAGACCAGTAAGTCTCACATCTATTGTGGGGAAAGTACTGGAAGGTATTCTGAGGGATAGTATACAGAAATTAATTGAAGCCAATAAGGTTATTAATAGGAACCAACATGGATTTGTGAAGGACAGATCATGTCAAACTTACTAGGTTTTTATGAAACGGTTAGTGCGAACCTTGATCAGGGTAAGGAGGTGGATGTAATCTTTTTAGACTTTGCTATAGCTTTCGACACAGTACTGCACATGACACTTATCTATAAGTTAGAAGAGCTAGGGCTAGGAAGCACAATATGCACTTGGGTCAGAAATTGGTTAGATAATAGGGAGCAGCGCGTTGTGGTAAATGGAACTTTTTCAAATTGGACTGAAGGACTAAGTGGTGTGCCACAAGGGTCGTTACTTGGACCACTATTGTTCAACATATTCATTAACGATCTAGCAGTAGATATAGAGAGCATGGTGTAAATTTGTGCAGACGATACCAAATTGTGTTAGGTTATAAATACGGAGGGAGATGCTGAGTCTCTTCAGAATGACTGAGTAGTAATGGTGGACTCGGTCAACACCTTTAAGAATGGGCTAGATAAGTACCTAATGGATAA
The DNA here is from genome assembly GCF_028390025.1 of Pseudophryne corroboree. Classification (NCBI taxonomy): domain Eukaryota; kingdom Metazoa; phylum Chordata; class Amphibia; order Anura; family Myobatrachidae; genus Pseudophryne; species Pseudophryne corroboree. The sequence goes on from NC_086447.1 coordinate 365,832,994, forward strand.
GGATATACAGGGTTATGGTGCATAGTCACGCACTATAGTTATAAAAATAAAAAAGGAATAAACACAACGGCAGACATTAGAAACAGATAAAATTAGTCCTAAAAATAATACAGCGTAGGAGACCACAAATAGGTTGATTTGGATGGACATTTGGATGGACAATTGTCTTTTTTCAACCTCAGAAACTATGTTACTATGTTACCCAAAAACATAACTCAAGGCTATATTAGAACTACCTTTGAGAAAAGGAACAGTAGGTTTCAAATCCCGGAATACCCGACACCACTCAGGAGACCAGTGATGGAAGACCAACAGACGCATCCTGAAGGTGAGTATCATGGTACGGGTTGCCTACAGGGGAGGAGTAAGGTTTGGTACTAGGGATGGTTAGGGTTAGCAACTAGGGTTGTGGTTAGCCATAGCCGCCTGATAAAGCTAAATATTTATCTTATAACATTCACTATATGTGGGTAAGAGACTCAGTACGCACTTGGCGTATGGGGTACCGTAAGGGTACGCACTTAGTGTAGCAGACGCTTAGCCGTAGTCGAAACGCACATGCGGCACGCTCGCTCACAGCTTAACGCTTGGTGTCGAGCACGCTATAGGCAGCCGACTACCGTAATGCTACGCAAACAGCGTAGCATACGCTCGTGACCACGAGGGGAACACGAGCGGTGCAGACGCTCACGGGATGACACTCAGTAAACCTTGTATGCAACACAATGAAAGATTGAATTTGTACTGTAAATCTTACTACTGAAATACCGTAGCGATATAACGCTGCTTAACCTTGTTAATACAAAAGCTGCTTGAGCGATTGAGACGCTCCGAATACCCTCAGTAATGTAATAAACACACAATACCTTGCTAAGGTTCCAACACCTTTACTAACAATATCTAGCTATGTGAAAAAGGGTAAACAGTTAACAGTTCATACACTACAGGCTAACATCAATATCTAAGCAGAATAACTACACATAAATATACAATAGCGTCTTAATCCTATACAATAACAGAGAGAGAGAGAGAATATGGCAAATACAAACAGGGAACAAGTTGGTTACAGAGAATTACTTACACACACTGGGGAATGATTCGCTGCGCAGTCCTGGTACCAGCTCCGAGTTAGTCAAGATGAAAACCGTTTATGGAGTGAGAGACTGAGCTGGCCAGGCTGGCTTTTCTTTTATACACTGCGTACAGTACACTACAAAGGGACCTATAATCTCATTGTTCATTGGACACAGGAATGTCTCCCCGCATCATAACAAAAGGTCATAGGTTAGTTTGAACAGGTGGGCTGTGACTATATCAAACTGCTCAGGTGGGAGGGAATCTCAGAATTCTGGCCGCATGGATAATGAACCGCAAATATAGTAAATGTCCAGAAACTACTAATAGACATAACTATACGCAGGAGCGATTAATCTCTACCTAACCAGCACCAGATTGTTTCTAATAAAATGTTCTTTAGTTAGGTACCAAACACAACTGCTCAAACCCTGTCTGACCCTTCGTATCATGCAAAGAGGAATTCCTCTGTCCAGCGACCAGTTACAATAAACAAACTTACAGTTATTATTAAGGGGAACATTACCTATAAAACATACTATTTGGATTTACTATGTAACATTTGAGTCGCCCGCTAGACGCACACAAACTCTACCGTAAATGCACATACCACACGTTAATGCGCACGGCCGTAGAAACTACATTACGCAACTGCGAATATGCGCACGCACGGGAGAGAATGTGCACGTGCAACGGGCAAGCGCATGGGGTGAATATATGGCAGTGTGTAGCATAATATTTTTCGACTTTGGCAGTCATCAATAACTGCCACTTCCTAAAACAGTTAAAAAAAGAAAAATATATGTCATCATGTAAATACCTTTTTATGAATGGGTAAAGGGAGGAGAGGAGAAGGTGGGAAAATGATATGACCTAGTGAGATAGTAGAAGCATGTGTGTATGAATCCATGTTTGAGGGGTCATGTATCATCGTGCCGTACGTGTTTTAAATCAAGCTACGAGGTATTGCGAAGTATACATTTGAATCCTTCTTATCCCTTATCAGGGATCTGTGGATGGGCTGTCAAACTCTACCGAGCTCTTTTCGGCTTTTGGTTGCAACAAATGGGGAGCACATTTAGTTGATGATACATGAAGGGGGGGGGACAGGTGAATGCTGATATATGTGTCTATATTCCCTGTCGACTATGTGTGTCATTACCTGGAGGTTGTAGAGATGAAGATAAGAAACAATCGTTATAAATGCAGTTGTAAACTATGTGAGTTTAAATAAACAGTCGTTGATTGAAGTCTTGTCTTGTCTTGTCTTGATGTACATGTTGTCTGATGTCTCTCGGTGCTTTTGCTATAAATATCGAGCAAAAGTTGTTCCATTGTCCATAAAGTTACAGTCTCTAAAGTATTGGGCTATCGTAAAAATTAAAGTCACTAGGGATATTGGGGCTTGTAGCATAGTTCATCAATGGTCTGTATAAAAGAGGTCGTCAAATTCTTCCTCCAAGCGGATGTCTTTGTACCTTAGAGGAAAACAAAGGAGAAACGGGTGAAAAAAACGGACCGTGGAATCACATTTTCATCACAACATTGTCTCTATCGTTGGGTCATACATCAAATTTGTTGTTGTTATTATAGTGTCTTCGCTCCTTAGACTCATCACTCTAGTACTACCTTTACACTTCGTCAAAACCCGAACGCATCTAAATATCAGGCCAACCAATATGGCGACTCCCAGAATACACAAGAGAAATTTCCCTACATCCATAATAATACCTTGGGCCCATTCTCCTAAGCCCGAGAACCAATTTCGTGGGTTCAACCATGACACCCAACTGGTCAGCTCATTACCCACAGCAGCGAGTGTGAGATTGTGTTTCCTTCGAAACTCCCACTTTAATTGTAAAATGTCATCCATCTTTTGGTCTATGACCTCGGCAGGGTCCTCCGTGCTGTTTGTAATGTATGTGCAGCACTTTATTCCATATTGAGTTGCTAAGGTAACACAATACCCGCCTGTCACTGCTGTGAGATAATTGAGAATCATCCTATGCTGAACCAGTTCTGTTTTGTAGGCCTGTAACTCTCTCCCAGTATACCTGAATGTGTCGTCATACATTTCGGTGATATTGTCTAACAAATTTGCAAGCGCGGATATATACTTATAATTTATCACTCCTCTGGCGGTACGAGTAATATCTAACGCGAGTAGGAATTGAATCCCGGTGGATTCATGGATCAGATCAGAGGCCGGATGCTCTGTCCTCTCTATCAGGTGCCTTTTAACGATGTGCTCGTAATGAGTGTGAGTATAAGGAGCTTGGGCACCGCGGTGAATGTCTTTCATTTTGTTATGGGATACAGTCATTACTTCAGGCAGTACTTTTCCAATGTAACACAATCCCTCTGAGTTTGAGGCAAGCCATTTATACGCCTTTCTCCCACATATGAAATATGCGTCATCGGGGAGAACATATGGGACGGAGTATGACATTACCATGTTACAAATTTTCCATGTGAAATCTCCTAACCCTAACTCTCCCATCTGTCTAGTACACGTATCAGGTTGTACGATATGTGCACAGTATCCTGGTGATACTTCTCCAACTCGCATGGTCCTACTTCCTAGAGTATACCTATACCGGAAATATTTTCCATGGTCGGCTATCTGGCGTATAAGTTCTGTGTCTATGGGCATTCTGTCGGCTCTGTATGAAAAGGTCATGGTTTGATTACTCCATGACACTTCCCAATTTCCCGGCTTTCGGGGATTGGAAATGTTAAAGCACACTAAGGACCTATCCACATGATATTGGTGGAGCTTCAAACTAGGAGGACTAGAGATATTAAACCTCTTGTCCACCGGCCTCCCACCACTTAGCTCAAGTACCTCTCCTACAGTTAAAGGAAAGGGTACTAGTCCTGATTTGCTATGACCTTGAGGTACTTGAGAGCATACCCAACAGTCTGTCTGATTTAACACTTTACCCACTAAGGAGTGATAGTCACTCAATGGATGCCGGTCCATGTTGACATTAAAACTGGACTGACATTTCTTGATGCACCCATCCTCAACTATATTGTCACAATGCCTACAGATGCAGTTCTCTTCAGCTATCAATCCTTCACAATTCCTTCTATTGTCAATGCTACCAGATCGTTTTCTGATACTCGCCTTTACTCGGTGATTGTGTTACTCTTGGAAATCTACGCCTCCGTCCTGGTCATCGGAACCCATTCCCGATCCTTTCTCGACCTCCATGGTACTCTCACCGAAACAGACTGCTCTGGTCAACATCATGGTCAACAGGAAAATCCGTATCACAGTCTCTTGGGGCAAGTCCATCTTAGAGGAGTAAAAGGAGAAAAATAAGAAGGGGGAAGGGAAATAGGAGGGAGATGGGAACTGGAGAAAATAACAAATGGGAAAAAGAAATCTGGCTCGACAAACGCCTCCGATCTTATTATTCTCAGCGCTCAGGTGTCGTCTCAATCTTCCCGGAACAGACACTCTAGTGATCCAACCTCTACCGTCTGTTCTTTATCACGGGACCTCTCGGGGTCAGTGACCTTTTTACAATGAGACGAATGGACCCAAGTCTCTCTCTCGGCAACCTTCAATGCTGTTGTGCTGGTCAATAAGACTTGATATGGTCCTTCCCATCTGTCAATAAGGCAACATGAGCGTAGAAAATTCCGTATCATTACATAATCCCCAGGTTCAATGTCATGACAATTACTGTCTGGCAAATCAGGAATCACCAACTTTAGATTATCATTCTGATTCCTCAATTGCTTACTCATCTTAACCAAATACTTTACGGTTACTTCATTGTTACATTTCAAATCATCCTGGGGGTTAATCATAACATGGGGTTGTCGACCAAACAGAATTTCAAAAGGAGACAGATTAAGAGGGGACCTGGGAGTGGTTCTGATGCTGTATAATACGATTGGCAAAGCTTCGGGCCACAACAATCCTGTTTCAGCCATTACCTTGCTTAATTTATTTTTAATAGTGCTGTTTACTCTTTCCACCTGGGGGCGGTACGGAGTGTGCAGCTTACTATTAATTCCCATCAATTTACATTGCTTGAAAAACTTCACCTGTAAAATGGGTACCCCTATCACTCTCAATGATTCTAGGGATACCATACCTACACACAAATTCCTGCACAATTTCCTTTGCAGTAAACACAGCGGTATTTGTGGCCGCGGGAAATGCTTCAACCCAATTTGAGAACACGTCAATACAAACCAATACTTCTTTTAAATTTCTACAAGGTGGCAATTGTATAAAATCAATTTGTATTACCTGAAAAGGGCCATCTGTCGGGGGGATATGGGATGGCTCTGTCGGTATTGCCTTTCCGATATTCTTCCTCAAGCAGGTGAGACATGTCATCGCTCTTTTACCCGCATGGGAAGAAAATCCTGGGGCGCACCAATAAGCTTTTACCAACTTACACATTCCTTCTTTGCCTAGATGAGTCAGCCCATGTGCCGCTTCCGCTAGACTTGGACGGTATGCTCTGGGTGCCACTGGCTTACCCTGTCCATCTGTCCAGAGTCCTGAGGACCCCTGGCCATATCCTTTTGACCTCCAAACTGCCTTTTCCTGTGGGGAACACAAGTTTTGCATTTCACACAATTTCTGTGTATTTACAGTATTAAATACCATCAGTTGTGTGCTGTCTGTCTGTATGGGGGTACTGGCTGCTGATTTAGCAGCTTCGTCTGCTCGGCTGTTACCAAGTGATACCGGGTCTTGGCTATACGTGTGAGCTTTACACTTGATAACAGCCACTCTGTCGGGTTCCTGTATCGCTGTTAGAAGTCTTTTGATGTGGGCTGCATGCACTACGGGTGTGCCGGCTGCCGTCATGAAATTTCTGAGGCGCCATAGGGCCCCGAAATCATGGACTACTCCGAAGGCGTACCTAGAATCTGTGTAGATATTGGCTGACTTGCCCTTAGCCAATTCGCATGCTCTGGTTAGGGCAACCAGTTCAGCAACTTGTGCTGAGTGTGGTGGGCCTAGCGGTTCCGCTTCTATGGTACCTTGGTCATCTACGACTGCGTATCCAGTACACAAGTCTCCTGAGTCCATCTGTCTATGACAACTACCGTCAGTGTAGAAAGTAAAATCTACATCTTCCAGTGGGTTGTCACTGATGTCAGGCCTTGCCGTGAAATTTTGGGCCAAATATTCCATACAATCATGCGTGTCATCCCCTGTATTAAATCCTCCTTCACCATCACTCTCATCCTCCACCCTTTGTGCCTGTCCAGGCACACCTGGGAGATACGTTGCAGGATTTAATGCGCTGCATCTCCTTATGGTGATGTTTACGGGGGCCATCAATGCCAATTCCCATCTTGTAAACCGCGCTGATGAGACGTGTCTGGTTTGGGACGAATTCAGTAAGGCTGACACTGCATGTGGTGTATGAACTGTGAGGTTGTGTCCTAGCACTACATCTTCGCTTTTACTTACTAGCAATGCTATCGCTGCAACACTTCGCAAGCATGTGGGGAGGGATCGCGCTACCGTATCTAGCTGAGCGCTATAGTAGGCTATCGGCCTGCTGGCATCACCATGCTTCTGGGTTAAGACACCTGCTGCGCACCCAGCACTCTCTGTTCCGTACAGTTCAAAGGGTTTTCCATAATCTGGCATACCTAATGCTGGTGCCTGCGTTAGGCACTGTTTAAGTCTCTCAAATGCCATCTCAGACTCGTCTGTGTGCGAAATTCGATCAGGTTTGTTTGATGAGACCATCTCCTGTAAAGGTAGGGCCAGTATGGAAAAACCTGGGATCCAGTTATGGCAATACCCACACATTCCTAAAAACGTTCTAATTTGTTGCTGGGTTTGTGGCAGGGTCATGTCACGAATTGCTTGAATTCTATCAGCGGTAAGGTGTCTCAGTCCTTGTGTTAGACAGTGTCCCAAATACTTCACACGGGTCTGGCATAATTGTAACTTGTCCTTGGAAACCTTGTGTCCTGTGTCTGAAAGATGAAACAGGAGTTGTTTCGTATCTCTCAGGGACGCTTCCAGTGAATCTGAACACAGCAGTAAATCATCCACATACTGTATCAATATTGATCCACTCTCTGGTTGGAAAGACTGTAAACATCATGCAGGGCCTGTGAGAAAATACTTGGACTATCTATGAAACCTTGTGGTAAGCGAATCCAAGTGTACTGAACTCCTCTGTATGTGAATGCGAATAAGTATTGACTGTCAGGGTGCAGAGGTACCGAGAAGAAGGCGGAGCAGAGGTCAATCACAGTGAAAAATGTGGCAGTGGGAGGGATTTGCATAAGGATGACAGCTGGATTTGGCACTACAGGGAATTGGCTCTCAACTATTTTGTTGATCCCTCTTAGATCCTGCACTAATCTGTAACCCCTCCCCCCACTCTTTTTAACAGGGAAAATGGGACTAGTGGCAGTGCTAGACGTCCTTACCAGAATGCCCTATTGTAGCAAGCGCTCTATTACAGGGTAAACTCCTAACTCCACCTCTGGCTTCAGTGGGTATTGTGGGATTTTTGGAGCTATCCTACCATCTTTTACTTGTACAACTACTGGGGCTACGTTTGCCATTAATCCAGTGTCTTGTCCATCCTTGGTCCAAAGTGATTCCGGTATCTGGGAAATCATTTCCTCTACCTTGGACGGACACCTATTTACAACAACAGTGTGGGACATTAATCTTGTTGGGGAGTCTAGCATATCCTGTACTTCCTGAGCGTGGTTTTCGGGTATGTCCAAGAACACACCTTCAGGAGTACAATATATGACACATCCCATTTTGCACAGTAAATCTCTCCCTAGGAGATTAGTCGGGGCCGATGCAGCCAGCAGAAAAGAATGCTTGGTATGCAAAGGCCCTATCGTAATCTCTGCAGATTTGCTTAAAGGGTAGTGCTGTACTACTCCTGTTACTCCCATGGCTGGAATTGTTTTACCAGTGGTTCTCATGCCCACGGTCGAATTTATCACTGACTTGGCCGCCCCCGTATCTACAAGGAAATTTAGAGATTTACCAGCTACATCAATTGTGACTTCGGGTTCATTTCCAAGGCTCGCAATTAATTTCACTGGCTGCAGACTACAGGTGTGGCCCCACCCCTATTGTGTGTGGTGGCCTCCCTGCATTGCGCTGGCAGCTATTACCTGTGAAGGGGGTAAATGGGAACTATCAGAGACTTGCCAGTCTCTTCTTGGGTGATACCTTTTTGTTTCCCCTGCGTGTGGCTCATAACTCCGTCTCTGCGGTCCTTGATCCCAATTTCGTGTGTCATGTCGTTGTCTAGGGGGTTGATATGATTTTTGTGCATTTTTCGATCTACAGTCTCGTGCAAAATGTCCCTCTTTATGACAGTAATAACAAGTTACCACATTTGACTTACCAACAGGGGTCGGGGACTTATACTGAGGTGGCCTTGTGGTCAGGGCCTGTATACTTACGGCCATTAACTTATCACTCTGTGACTCCCTGTGTCTGGTGATGTTTCAATCATGATCAATAGCGGCCTCTCTCAAAGTAGCCACCGACAAACCTCGCCAACATGGTTGGGTGGTCTGTACCCTCGTCCTCAATACTTCCTTTAAACCATCCATTAACACAGATACTGCTACTTCTCTATGATTCACATTTGTCTTAATGTCTTCTATTCCTGTATACTTAGCCATTTCCTGTAGTGCCCGATGAAAATACTCAGCAGCTGTTTCTCCCTCTTTTTGTTTAATGGAGAAAATCTTGTTCCATTTAGCAACAGCTGGGAAATACTCTCTTAACTGTAAATTTATTCTCTTTACATTATCTTGGTTGTACACATCCGTAAGGGGTACCTCTTCGTCTAATTTACAGTCAGCTATAAATCTCGCTGAGTCTATATTGGAGGGTAAACATGCCCTCAGCAACATCTGCCAGTCTTTGTTATTAGGCTTCACAGTATTTCCCAGATCTCTAATGTACTTCTGGCTTGCATCTAGATCTTTCCTAGGATCAGGGAATTCAGACACCATTGATCTTAATTCCATTCAGGAAAAGGGGCAGTGCATGGCGATGTGTCTGACAGGAGTGACTCCTGAAGTGTCAGTTTTCCCATTTGGTACTGCAATTACCCTAACGGGATTAAGCTCAATAACATCATTCTGAGTAGATTCTACAGCATGTGGTGCAATGGTTTCAGCATAGTGTACAGTGCCGTACTTACCAGTTGATACGACCTCACCTGTCCCTCCACTAGGGGCCTTTGATACTGCTCTTACTGGTTGGGACGTGCCCACTGTTGTTTCTGCTATGGTGGCTGCTAGAGAGAGTGCCGATATTGTTGTGGGTTCATCCTCTTGGTCACAATCCTGGGGAAAGTTTAAACAGGGTACAGCTTGCACGAGTTAGTATTAGCATCAACAATCTTAGTTACATTATTCTTAACATTTATACAGTTACTAAGTGCATGTTTATCATACACCAGTGTGCCATTCTCTGTAACCACCTTCTCTCCCGTTATGTATGGTGGTGGTGGAGCGGTGGCTATCAGTTTTCTGATAGGGTTAGATCCAGCCGCTTGAGCCAATCCTCTCTGTATTTCACCTTCCTGTTGCCATAACTGTAAATAATCATAATGTTTGATCCGTCTCTTTGCAGATTTAATGAGACATATCCTTCTCCTTAGATTTTGTAACACCTCGGGACTAAAACTGCCTACCCGTGGGAACTTTTCCCCGTCATGCACAGTCATTCTTTCCCATTCATCGCACAAAACCTCTGTGTGTGAACCGTATTTCTCACACATGATAGTAAACCGACCAATCGGGTCGGCAAGGTATAAGTCAACCTGAACCGAGGTTGATCGCCCCCTACCTGAACAACTGGCCCCCATCTTTGCAGGTGTTGCTTTCACTACCTCTGACCTTCAAATCAGGGTCTTCAGCGAACCCTTACAAAAACCAAGATGTCCGGGGTAGGCCGGCGGCGGAAGTTTACCGAGTACCTCCACTCACTCGCCCACATTGACCAATACGCCCACACACTGCCTTAGCGCTGGCGTACTCAACCTAGGGCCCCTGCGACCTGAACCTCTATTTACTGGAACATGTGGGTGTGATCCGCAGAGCACTTAACCCTTTCCTGTAACTATTGGTTGTTAGAGAATTCCCGAGTGACCAGCGAACCCCCCTTAAAATATAAAAAATTACACAAATCACGTTAGAATGTACAAATAGCGTTTATGACCCCTCTAGCGTACGCAAATGGTACTGGGTCAAGTTACTAACTAATGCACACAATTACGTGCGGTACAATCGTTCTGCACATAAGCAACTAATCTTATGTGCGGAGCGACCAGTGGAATCGAAAATTGTGGCTGCGAATTCCTTTAGCCGGAGCTTAATGGCCTATATGGGTTCCGCACCAACCCTTCCTGGTGTTGTGCTTCTTGACTTTTATATAGCGGACTTCCTAGTCTGCTGTACCTGGACCTCCTGGTCCGTGACCTCCTGGTCTGTACTACAGTAGACCTCTTGGTCTGCTATACTCTAATGCTCTTCTTTTAATATGTTTAACAAGGGATGCCTCCCAAGCCACCGTGCCGTCACTTACACGTATGTACCTCACGAGAACTCGATGATTTCCTGTGGTTCTACCCAAAAATTAGAAACTTATATATATGTATACACACTCTTTCAACTCATATACTCTTTACTTTCGTTTCTGCGCAGAAATCCCTTTCATTCAGTATCGCAGGCTAATCCCGAGGAGTTGCAACTAGAGAAGGATCTATTAGCTTAAAATTTAGGACACTGAGATTGATTTGCGCTATTATCGCGTTGCCTCCGTATCGCCTACTAAAACAATACTATCGTGTGATTTGTATTATGTGGGCGTACCCAGACGCTCCGTTGCGTAATATACACTCCGTGCGTCGGCCCTTGTGTCGCGTACGCTAGTCCCGCCCTTTGTTAGAGACACAAGTACGCAAGCCAGGTATATCCACAGAAATACAACTAACACGTTTATATCAATGTAAATGATCTTTAACTGTAATCATCTACCGAGCACCACACAAAACTTCCTTGTATCTTAGGCAAGCCGTGCGCGTGTTTTACAAATTACTCCTTAACGTATTAATATTACTTTTAACTACCAATAGCAACAAATCTTTCTCAGCACGTTATCAATGATAAATGGCAAGCAGGAAGGTGAGACGTGAAAATACACAAATAAAAGAAATGCAGGTGTGTGCGTGTGTTGCGTACGCAAAACAGAGATAAACAGTTTTAAAAGACAATAGCGTTTTGTTCTTACCTTCCGGTTCCGGATTCCACCAGCACTCCTACAGCGTAGCGATGCAGGCGCTTATCTAGTCAGCACTACTGTATCCCTCACCACTGATACGGATACAAAGGGATACTGCCTTCCCGCCCTTGCTGACAGATAAAGTCTGCATTCGCTAGTGCGGATATGTGGAGGACGGACAAGCCGCCAATTGATAAAGCTAAATATTTATCTTATAACATTCACTATATGTGGGTAAGAGACTCAGTACGCACTTGGCGTATGGGGTACCGTAAGGGTACGCACTTAGTGTAGCAGACGCTTAGCCGTGGTCGAGACGCACATGTGGCACGCTCGCTCACAGCTTAACGCTTGGTGTCGAGCACGCTATAGGCAGCCGACTACCGTAATGCTACGCAAACAGCGTAGCATACGCTCGTGACCATGAGGGGAACACGAGCGGCGCAGACGCTCACGGGATGACACTCAGTAAACCTTGTATGCAACACATCGAAAGATTGAATTTGTACTGTAAAGCTTACTACTGAAATACCGTAGCGATATAACGCTGCTTAACCTTGTTAATACAAAAGCTGCTTGAGCGATTGAGACGCTCCGAATACCCTCAGTAATGTAATAAACACACAATACCTTGCTAAGGTTCCAACACCTTTACTAACAATATCTAGCTATGTGAAAAAAAGTAAACAGTTAACAGTTCATACACTACAGGCTAACATCAATATCTAAGCAGAATAACTACACATAAATATACAATAGCGTCTTAATCCTATACAATAACAGAGAGAGAGAGAGAATATGGCAAATACAAACAGGGAACAAGTTGGTTACAGAGAATTACTTACACACACTGGGGAATGATTCGCTGCGCAGTCCTGGTACCAGCTCCGAGTTAGTCAAGATGAAAACCGTTTATGGAGTGAGAGACTGAGCTGGCCAGGCTGGCTTTTCTTTTATACACTGCGTACAGTACACTACAAAGGGACCTATAATCTCATTGTTCATTGGACACAGGAATGTCTCCCCGCATCATAACAAAAGGTCATAGGTTAGTTTGAACAGGTGGGCTGTGACTATATCAAACTGCTCAGGTGGGAGGGAATCTCAGAATTCCCGCCGCATGGATAATGAACCGCAAATATAGTAAATGTCCAGAAACTACTAATAGACATAACTATACGCAGGAGCGATTAATCTCTACCTAACCAGCACCGGATTGTTTCTAATAAAATGTTCTTTAGTTAGGTACCAAACACAACTGCTCAAACCCTGTCTGACCCTTCGTATCATGCAAAGAGGAATTTCTCTGTCCAGCGACCAGTTACAATAAACAAACTTACAGTTATTATTAAGGGGAAAATTACCTATAAAACATACTATTTGGATTTACTATGTAACATTTGAGTCGCCCGCTAGACGCACACAAACTCTACCGTAAATGCACATACCACGCGTTAATGCGCACGGCCGTAGAAACTACATTACGCAACTGCGAATATGCGCACGCACGGGAGAGAATGTGCACGTGCAACGGGCAAGCGCATGGGGTGAATATATGGCAGTGTGTAGCATAATATTTTTCGACTTTGACACGCCACACCCTGAGGGTTAGCCCTAGCTGACACCCCCAGACGGTTAGCCAGGGTTAGGGTAAGTGAGGGTAAAAATACTTACCCCATCCATCATAATCTTCTGTGTTGGAATGCCGAAGGCGGTCAGGTGACCACCAGCATCCTGACCACCGATATTAAATACCGAACACCATGGAACGAACAGAACAGTCTCCAATCTTAAAGCACATTGATCTGCTTTGCAATAAACTGGACAGAAGTGTAAAGGCAAAGCAACCTTCAAATATAACACATTTGTGGGAACTGTAGATTACTGTATATCTGCAAAAGGAGGCTACTTTAAAAATTGGTTCTGATTTCTTTTTAATCTCCAATTTTTTTTGTTCTATGCTTGAATAGAACATTAAAGAGACATTAAACCGTAAATTTCAATAAAAAATGGAAAATGTGGGTGTTCGAAGACTCTGGGGGGACATTCCGACCTGATCGCACGCTGCAGTTGTTCGCAGCGGTGCGATCGGGTCAGAACTGCGCATGCCAGACGGCCGAAGGCCGTTGTTGCCTAGCGCTCACCTCTGCCTGATTGACAGGCAGATGCGTTCACTGAGCAGGAGGGGGCGGCGCGGAGGCATTTGACCGCCGTTTTAGGGGCGCAGTCCAGCCAACGCAGGCATGGCCGGACCGTGCGGGGGGCGGGCCGCAGCGGCTGCATGATGTCACACGCAGCCGCTGCGACCCAGGACAGCGACGAGTAACTCCCGGCCAGCCGCAGGAGCTGCGCTGGCCGGGAGTTACTCTTCAAGTACAAAAGCATCGCCGCTGTGCGATGCTTTTGTACTTATGTGGGGGACGGGACGGCCTGACATGCGGGGCGGACTAGCCCTATGCTGGGCATCCCCCCGCATGTCAGGGAAGTTGATCGTAGCTGTGCTAAATTTAGCACAGCTACGATCAACTCGGAATGACCCCCTTTGACTGGTTGTCTGGCCGACACATAGCCTTATTCCCTTGTGTTTCACCATTCTCATCCCCTTATGTTCTTTTCAGCATCAAGCTCCCCGTCTCTCTAGCCTCATACCATAATTTCTGTTTCTCCGGCTTAATACTCCCACCCTGCATCTCTCCAGCCTAATACCCCCATCACTACCACCAACTGCTTCTCGGGCCTCATGTTCCCACTGTTTCCCTCCATCCTAATGCCCTATGTTTCTTCAGCTTCATAGCCCATTTTAGCCTCATCTCCGCAGACTCATTCCACCATTTCTTTAATCTCGGTCCCCCCCATCTCTTTTATCTTTGCAGGCAACCTTGAGTGGTCGGGTGCAATGGAAGGTTTCTATGAGTGGGGCAGTGGCAGTTCCAGAAGCTGGCATGATGTCAGGCTGTGTCTAGCAGGCAGCCAGTGAGAACTGACCATGTCATTCCAAATGGCAATTGCACACCATGCCAGAGAAGAAGGTTTGAGAAGCGCAGTGAACATCCCTGACAGTTGTATCCCACGCTGAATGAGAAACCATACAGTGGGAAGCCATGCAAGTGGCACACAATGCCAGAGGAGAAAGCTCAGACCACATAGTGCAGGGTCCTGCCAGTTGCACAACACCCCGAATAAGACTCAGACCAAAGAATGAAGGGCCCTGACAGTTGTACCCCACACTGTAGAAGGCTCACTTTGAAGACATTTTTGTAAAAAAATTGTATACAATTACCTTCAGGTGTGTATATGAAACATAAATGCATTTCATGTTTAGACCTGGGTCCGATCCCCAAGATATCTCATTATGGTATGCATATAATACTTAAATATCCAAAATATTTCTGGTCCCAATCATTGCAGATATGGACTCAACCATTATGTTGACAAAAGTGATTGAACACTGACAGCAAATAGATCAAACTTTTATTGACAATACTTTCAGTACTTTGTAGGGCCACCATGTTCAGTGATTACTGCAGACACCCTTCTTGGCAAACTGTTTACAAGTTCATGGACAATAGCAGATGGTATGTTTTACCATAACGCCTTAAGGGCCTTATTCAAGTTTGTTAGCAAACCAAAAAAAGTAAGCAATTGGGCAAAAACCATGTTGCACTGCAGATGGGGCAGATGTAACATGTGCAGAGAGATTTGCACATGGAAGAGGAAAATTTTGCTTTTGCGATCAACCTTGAATTAGGCCGCAGGTTAGAAAAAAGTTTGTGGCTCAAGTTAGAAAAAACTATGTTCCCCTTACAGCACATTTAGTTCCGGCACATGCATGCAAGGCAATCTGGGGCGCAATTTCAGAAGTGCAGAATGGATTTCCTCCATACAGAGGGGAGGTGGGGGGCAGCAAGGCTTGCTAGCCATATGCGATTTGTTCTGGCCAGGTAATGGACTCCTGGGTGCGGTTGCATCACTTAGTGCCAGGCAAGTGGTTAACACTTAAGAATGTTGGTGTCAGTTCACTAACAGATACAATATCATACAGGTACTTAATATCAATTAACTTCTATAATTAAGAATTACAATCTTTCTATAACAATTCATGTACATCATCTTTCTTGAAATACACATGAAATTCTCCCCACCTGGTAAAGCTCCAAGCCTATATTGTGTACAGATGGACTCATCTCATAGAAACTAGCACGCCCAATGTTGTTTCTACAGCAGCCACTAACCATATCTGTGCCTGGCATTTGGGTGCATGGCATACGGGTGGAGGGAGGGGGGTGTAAACTTGAGCACCACTTAGCTGGCTCCAACAAGATGAGTTGTATAAAAATAACCCAACATTTTCGCTCCTTAAAACCCCCCACAAAAGAACAGCGCTGGCACTTTTACATTAGAAACTTATTGATTTAATATCACATGTAAAATACATCATACACAACCAATACCATATAAAACAATTAAAATATATGACAATTAGAATGTATGACTTGCAGGATAAACTCTGCTTTATATGCCCAGCCAGAGCCCCTCAATAGTTTATTCTATATGCGCAGCTAAGTATTTGAACTGAATGGTACCATTCGATACATATGTCCCACTTGTAACTCTGTTTCTTTAATTGTTACAATAGTAGCTTGTCCGGTCACTCAGCAAGCCTGGATTAATCTCACAGGTTACAGTTCTTTAGCATGCAGCCAATTAGGTATACTTTCCAAATAAAGTTCCTCACAACATTAGGTTGTCAGCCAGTGTGTTCTCCACTTAAAATATACCATAATTATGGCTCTTGAGTTTAGCAAGGATAATTGTCTGTGCAAGAATGTTCAGCTTTACACGCATCACATTGATACCTCTCCCGGCTGTTGCTTCCAAATACAGCCTTATCCGGAGTCCACTGCCTGGTGGATATCAGGTTTAGTGTCGGATATTATCCGTATGTGTAGCTGTCTCTGGCCGGCCAGTAATTAATTAGGAATGTCCCGTAAATAACGCCTCAGCAGTATGTCCGACAAACGCGTTTCCCCGCATTGATATACCACTCAGCGGCTTCCTCAGTGTTTATACCTGCACTGCAATTACACAGAGTTTAAATCTTGCGCCACTCAATTTGCGTGTGTGTATATGTTGCGGTCCATGACTCAATTTGATTTTATCTCTGCACTTGCATACTAGAGCTCTATGCGTTTCATACAGAAATGATGTTTTTTATTTATTTTTATTATTTTCGATCTAGCTATATATTAACTTTGTAATGGGCTCACTGGACGATATAACTTCATATACTTTATATTATGTATTCTATAGCTATTTATCACATAAAAGAAGCATATATCTATATATACATAAAATACATATCCCAAAAAACAATCTTAAAACTAATACACATTCAGTGCTGCACACATATCTACCCACATAATGCTTCTTCACATCTAACTTAATAGATAAGATTACAGACATATATAGATATATAAATATATGAATCTAGTGTATCAAACTTTTATTAATAGATCACCATTTACATATTTCTATAATATTCCCTCTTCTACACACAATACAATGACAATGTCCTCACTTATTTATTTATATCCATATCTCATTTCTATTTTATTTCTATTTATTTTTATTTTTATTATTATTATTATTATTATTATTATTTTTATTTATATTGTTATTTCTTATTGTCATAAGTATCATAAATATAATCTCATATCTTCCACATTATAACATTGTTCTTCAGTCTTGTGACAAAACATATTTCTTACAATCTCATACATGGTAATAACTAACCTCTAGGCATATAGATCTATTAATATTCATCAATATATACCATATACAAAAAGAAAAAATGGACAGTAAGAGAAAATAGACCAAAAAACCATCAATCTCAATAACCACTGTAGAATATATACCATAGCAATAATAATAATATGTATTTTTCTTTTTCAACTATATCCTTTTATACGTTCATTTATTTGTTTATTTCCTCATATTTCCCCACATCCTTAATATCTTCATGATGAAGTCAAACAACAAATATTATTATTATTACTGCCCCTTGATCTACAATAACAATCTCCACGTGGAGAAAAAGGAGAATAAAACAAAAAGGAGAAGAAAAGAAGAAAAAAGGAACAAAGGAAAGGGAACAAAATACCTTATAAAATAGGTTTTGTTCATCATTCCACCCATTATTATATATCTTATACTCCATTCAATTCCACAGTATCATTTAATCCCCCCGGCACTAAAGAATCCATCCTGAAAATCCAGTATGCCTCGCATCTGCAAAGCATACTGTATCTATCCCCACCTCGTTTAGTCGCCCTAATCTGTTCAACCGCTAACGTTTTGATGTCATTGAAATCTGCATCCTGGCAATTTACTATATGACTTGACAATGGATATTTTGCTTCCTTTATAACATTTAACATTAGGTTTTAATAATACGCTTCTATCCATCTGCTCCACTTCCTTATATGCTTTTACCAATAAGTCCGGTGGATATCCCTGTTCATGAAATGATTCTATTGGCTTGTATTTTAAATATCTCTATTGATGTACAATTACGACGTATACGGATAAGTTGACCCTGGGGGATGTTATCCTTCCAGCATGTTTTATGTGAACTGTTATAATGTAAGTATCGATTTTGATCGACTGGTTTAACATATGTTTTGGTGTTTAATACACCATATTCAACAGACATTTCAATGTCAAGGAAGGTTATTGTATTTAAACTATATTATGCCATGAATTTAAGTCCAAAAGTGTTCTTATTTAAACTCTCCGTAAATGATATCAATGATTCTATGCCTCCACCTCATATAATAAATAAATCATCTATAAATCGGCCATAGTATACCAGGTCCATGCCGAATCCGCCCCCCCATATGTGCATGTCCTCAAACACGCCCATATAAAGGTTTGCGAAACTCGGCGCGAACCTGGCACCCATGGCCGCACCCCGTGTCTGTAAATAATATTGTGAATCAAAAGTAAAATAATTATGTGTCAACATAAATTGAATTGCATCCAAAATAAAGGCCCGTAGAGAGTCTGACAAATCATCTTGCCGTAAATATCCAATTGCCTCTACACCCTGATCATGAGGAATATTAGAGTATAGAGATTCTGCGTCACAAGTTATTACATAATAATCCTCCTTCCACACAATATTATTAATTCTATTTAAAAAATGCTGTGTATCTTTAATTTGTGATTGTAGACTCTCTACGTGCCTTTGTAAAAAATGATCAACAAAACAAGATAAAGTATTAGTAAGTGAGCCCACCCCTGAAATAATGGGACGCCCCGGTGGATATGTGAGTGTTTTGTGTATTTTGGGCAAATAATAAAAAGTGGGTGTGATGGGATGTGTACAAATCAAAAAATTCATTTCTTCCTTAGAAATAGCTCCTCCTGTATATCCCGTATCAAGAAGATCATTATACTGTCTTTGAAATAGGGTGGTGGGATTGTAAGTCAGTCTACTATAGAAGGAGATATCACTCAACTGTCTAAGAGATTCCCTGACATAATCCTCAATATCAAGGACCACAATCCCACCGCCCTTATCTGCTGGTTTTATAACTATATTTTTATCTGAGTGTATCTGGGATATCCACCAGACTTATTGGTAAAAGCATATAAGGAAGTGGAGCAGATGGATAGAAGCGTATTATTAAAACCTAGGGTAGTATCACAAAAAAAGAAAGAAAATAAATATGGAAAAAAGTATGTGTTTTTCTACTCAGTATAATAACTGTGCTGATCGAATTAAACATATAATAAAGAAAAATACTTCGCTCCTATTGTTAGATGAATTACTTCACGATAATATTAATCCCATGGGACCCACATTGTTTCGAAAGGCAGAGAATCTGAGATCTAAACTTGTACCTAGCCATTTCTATAAGAGACCTGAAGTGACATCAGTGAAGTCATGGCTCCCAGAAAGACCTGTAGGGTTCCACAAATGTGGAAAAGTGAATTGTTTATCCTGTAAATCTATGCCAAGGAAAAGTACGGAATCTCAATAAATAAGAACAAATGAGGTATTTAAAATTAAGGATTTTCTAAACTGTATGTCGACATATGTGATTTATGTGATCACCTGTCAATGCGGCTAACAATATGATGGCCGCACTACTCGTACTCTTTATATAAGATATATGGAGCATAGAAGAAATGTTATAAAGGAAGCAAAACATCCATTGTCAAGTCATATAGTAAATTGCCAGGATGCAGATTTCAACGACACCAAAACATATGTTAAACCAGTCGATCAAAATCGATACTTACATTATAAAAGTTCACATAAAAAATGCTGGAAGGATAACATCCCCCGGGGTCAACTTATCCGTATACGTCGTAATTGTACATCAATAGAGACATTTAAAATACAAGTCAATACTTTATTGGAATCATTTCATGAACAGGGATATCCACCTGACTTATTGGTAAAAGCATATAAGGAAGTGGAGCAGATGGATAGAAGCGTATTATTAAAACCTAGAGTAGTATCACAAAAAAAAAAATAAGATTTTAAACCTACCGGTAAATCTTTTTCTCGTAGTCCGTAGAGGATGCTGGGGACTCCGTAAGGACCATGGGGATAGACTGGCTCCGCAGGAGACATGGGCACTTTAAGAAAGACTTTAGGTATGGGTGTGCACTGGCTCCTCCCTCTATGCCCCTCCTCCAGACCTCAGTTAGAGAAACTGTGCCCAGAGGAGACGGACAGTATGAGGAAAGGATTTTTGTTAAACCAAGGGCAAGATTCATACCAGCCCACACCATTCACACCGTATAACTTGTGATAAACTAACCAGTTAACAGTATGAAAAAACAACATAGCATCAGTCGGAGACCGATGAAAATTATAACATAACCCTTATGTAAGCAAAACTATATACAAGTCTTGCAGAAGTAGTCCGCACTTGGGACGGGCGCCCAGCATCCTCTACGGACTACGAGAAAAAGATTTACCGGTCCTAGAGGATGCTGGGGACTCCGTATGGACCATGGGGATTATACCAAAGCTCCCAAACGGGCGGGAGAGTGCGGATGACTCTGCAGCACCGATTGAGAAAACAGGAGGTCCTCCTCAGCCAGGGTATCAAACTTATAGAACTTTGCAAAGGTGTTTGAACCGACCAAGTAGCAGCTCGGCACAGCTGTAGTGCTGAGACTGCTCGGGCAGCCGCCCAAGACGAGCCCACCTTCCTAGTGGAATGGGCCTTGACCGATTTTGGTAACGGCAATCCAGCCGTCGCATGTGCCTGCTGAATCGTGTTACAGATCCAGCGAGCAATAGTCTGCTTTGAAGCAGGAGCGCCAACCTTGTTGGCTGCATACAGGACAAACAGTGCTTCTGTTTTTCTGACTCTAGCCGTTCTGGCCACGTAAATTTTCAAAGCCTTGACCACATCAAGGGACTCGGAATCCTCCAAGTCTCGTGTAGCCACAGGCACCACAATAGGTTGGTTCATATGAAAAGTGACACCACCTTAGGCAAAAATTGAGGACGGGTCCGCAATTCCGCTTTATTCATATGGAAAACTAGATAGGGGCTTTTATGAGACAAAGCCGCCAATTACGACACTCGCCTAGCCGAAGCCAAGGCTATAACAACATGACCACTTTCCAAGTGAGATATTTTAACTCCACCGTTTTAAGTGGTTCAAACCAGTGCGACTTAAGGAAACTCAACACCACGTTAAGATCCCAAGGCGCCACCGGAGGTACAAAAGGAGGCTGAATATGCAGCACTCCCTTCACAAAAGTCTGTACTTCTGGGAGAGAAGCCAATTCTTTTTTAAAGATAATGGATAAGGCCGAAATCTGACCCTTAATGGAGCCTAATTTTCACTCCAGTCTGTAGGAAGTGAAGGAAATGGCCCAGATGGAATTCTTCCGTAGGAGCATTCCTGGCCTCACACCAAGAAACATATGTTCGCCATATACGGTGATAATGTTTAGCTGTCACGTCCTTCCTAGCCTTTATCAGAGTAGGAATGACCTCCTCCGGAATGCCCTTTTCCGCTAGGATCCGGCGTTCAACCGCCATGCCGTCAAACGCAGCCGCGGCAAGTCTTGGAACAGACAGGGCCCCTGTTGCAACAGGTCCTGTCTTAGAGGAAGAGGCCACGGATCTTCTTTGAGCATCTCCTGCAGATCCGGATACCAGGCCCTTCGTGGCCAATTGGGACAATGAGAATTGTCTGTACTCCTCCTTTTCTTATTATTCTCAACACCTTTGGGATGAGAGGAAAAAGAGGAAACACATAGACCGACTGGAACACCCACGGTGTCACTAGGGTGTCCACAGCTACCGCCTGAGAGTCTCTTGACCTGGCGCAATACCTCTGCAGCTTTTTGTTGAGGCGGGACGCCATCATGTCTATCTGGAGCAGTCCCCACTGACTTGCAATCTGTGCGAAGACTTCCTGATGAAGTCCCCACTCTCCTGGATGCAGGTCGTGTCTGCTGAGGAAGTCTGCTTCCCAGTTGTCCACTCCCGGAATGAACACTGCTGACCGTGCGCTTACATGATTTTCTGCCCAGCGAAGAATCCTGGTGGCTTCCGCCATTGCCACTCTGCTCCTTGTGCCGCCCTGGCGGTTTACATGAGCCACTGCAGTGATGTTGTCTGACTGGATTAGAACTGGTAAGTCGCGAAGCAAGGTCTCCGCTTGACGAAGGGCGTTGTATATGGCCCTCAGCTCCAGGACGTTGATGTGAAGACAAGTTTCTTAACTTGACCAAAGACCCTGGAAGTTTCTTCCTTGTGCGACTGCTCCCCAACCTCGGAGGCTCGCGTCCGTGGTCACCAGAACCCAGTCCTGAATGCCGAACCTGCGGCCCTCTAGAAGGTGAGCACTCTGCAGCCACCACAGGAGAGATACCCTGGCCCTGGGGGACAGTGTGATCAACCAACGAATCTGTAGATGTGACCCGGACCACTTGTCCAGTAGGTCCCATTGGAAGGTCCTCGCATGGAACCTGCCGAAAGGAATGGCCTCGTAAGATGCCACCATCTTTCCCAGGACTCGAGTGCAGTGATGCACTGACACCTGTTTTGGTTTCAATAGGTTCCTGACCAGAGTCATGAGTTCTTGAGCCTTTTCCGTTGGAATATAAACCCTTTTCTGGTCCGTATCCAGAATCATGCCCAAGAAGGTCAGACGAGTCGTAGGAACCAGCTGCGACTTCGGGATATTGAGAATCCAGCCGTGTTGCTGTAACACTCTAAGTGAAAGTGACACGCTGCTCAGCAACTGCTCTCTTGATCTCGCTTTTATGAGGAGATCGTCCAAGTACGGGATAATTGTGAACCCCTGCTTGCGCAGGGGCACCATCATTTCCGCCATTACCTTGGTGAAAATCCTCGGGGCCGTGGAAAGCCCAAACGGCAACGTCTGAAATTGGTAATGACAATCCTGTACCGCAAATCTCAGGTACACCTGATGAGGTGGATATATTGGAACATTAAGGTATGCATCCTTTATGTCTATGGATAACATAAAATCCCCCCCTTCCAGGCTGGCGATGACCGCTCTGAGTGATTCCATCTTGAACTTGAACCTTTTCAAATATAGGTTCAGGGATTTTAAATTTAAAATGGGTCTGACCGAACCGTCCGGTTTCGGGACTACAGACAGGGTTGAGTAATATCCCCTCCCTTGTTGCAGTAGGGGAACCGTAACCACCACCTGTTGAAGATACAATTTGTGAATTGCATTTAACACTAACTCCCTTTCTGAGGGAGAAGCTGGCAGGGCCGATTTGAAAAACCGGTGAGGAGGCACCTCTTCGAATTCCAGCTTGTAACCCTGAGAAACAATTCTACTGCCCAGGGATCCACCTGTGAGTGAACCCAGATGTGGCTGAAAAGTCGAAGACGTGCCCCCACTGGGGCGGACTCCCGTAGCGGAGCCCCAGCGTCATGCGGTGGATTTTGTAGAGGCCGGGGAGGACTTCTGTTCCTGGGAACTAGCTGTGTTGTGCAGCTTCTTTCCTCTGCCCTTACCTCTGGCAAGAAAGGACGCACCTCGTACTTTCTTGTTTCTCTGCGACCGAAAGGACTGCATCTGATAATGTGGCGCTTTCTTAGGCTGTGAGGGAATATAAGGCAAAAAATTGGATTTACCAGCTATAGCTGTGGAGACCAGGTCCGAGACACCTTCTCCAAACAATTCCTCACCCTTGTAAGGTAAAACCTCCATATGCCTTTTTGAGTCGGCATCATCTGTCCATTGCCGGGTCCATAGGATTCGTCTAGCAGAAATCGACATAGGGTTGGTTCTAGAACCCAATAGACCAATGTCTCTTTGAGCATCCCTCATATAATAGACAGCATCTTTTATATGTCCTAGGGTCAATAAGATGGTATCCTTATCCAGGGTTTCAATTTCCGCTGATAAGGTATCCGTCCATGCTGCTACAGCGCTACACACCCAGTCCGACGCAATAGCCGGTCTGAGTAAGGTACCCGAATGCTTGTAAATGGACTTCAAGGTAACCTCCTGCTTGCGATCAGCAGGATCCCTGAGGGCAGCCGTATCCTGGGATGGCAGCGCTACCTTCTTGGATAAGCGTGTCAATGCTTTTTCCACCCTATGGGAGGATTCCCACCGTATCCTGTCCTTTGGCGGGAAAGGATACGCCATAAGAATCCTTTTGGGGATCTGCAGTTTTTTGTCTGGAGATTCCCAAGCTTTTTCACATAACTCGTTCAGCTCATGTGAGGGAGGAAAGGTTACTTCAGGTTTCTTTTCCTTATACATGTGTACCCTCGTGTCAGGGACAGGGGGTTCCTCTGTGATATGCAAAACCTCTTTTATTGCAATAATCATATATCGAATACATTTAGCCAGTTTTGGCTGTAACTTTGCATCATCATAGTCGACACTGGAGTCAGAATCCGTGTCGGTATCTGTGTCTACTATTTGGGATAGTGGGCGCTTTTGAGACCCCGAAGGTCCCTGCGACATAGAGACAGACATGGGTTGATTTCCTGGCTGTTCCCTAGCTTCCGCTTTGTCTAATCTGTTGTGCAATAAATTTACATTAGCACTTAAAACATTCCACATATCCATCCAGTCAGGTGTCGGCGTTGTCGACGGAGACACCACATTCATTTTCTCCTCCTCCTCCCCCGGAAAGCCTTCTACCTCAGACATGTCGACACACGCGTGCCGACACACCACACACTCAGGGAATCCTCTTATCTGAAGACAGTTCCCCCACAAGGCCCTTTGGAGAGACAGAGAGAGAGTATGCCAGCACACACCCAGCGAATTATGACCCAGGAAAAAACACAATATGTTTACCTAGATAGCGCTGTAATCTGTATATTGCGCCAAATATGTGCCCCCCCTTCTTTAAAACCCTCTTTCACCGTGGAAAAGCAGGGGAGAATCCGAGGAGCTTCCTCTCAGCGTTGTGCTGTGGAGAAAATGGCGCTGGTGAGTGCTGAGGAAGAAGCCCCGCCCCCTCAGCGGCAGGCTTCTGTCCCGCTCAAATATGTAAAAAACCTGGCTGGGGCTCTTTATATAGACAGTGCCCAGCTGTATATATATACTTTTGCCAGAAAACGAGGTTTATTGCTGCCCGGGGCGCCCCCCTGCGCCCTGCACCCTTACAGTGTCTGCCTGTGTGTGCTGTGTGGGAGCAATGGCGCACAGCTTTACTGCTGTGCGTTACCTCAGTGAAGATCTGAAGTCTTCTGCCGCCTCTGAAGTCTTCTTACTTCTCATACTCACCCGGCTTCTATCTTCCGGCTCTGCGAGGAGGATGGCGGCGCGGCTCTGGGACGGACGGTGAGGGTGAGACCTGTGTACCGATCCCTCTGGAGCTAATGGTGTCCAGTAGCCTAAGAAGCAGAGCCTTGAAATTCACAGAAGTAGGTCTGCTTCTCTCTCCTCAGTCCCACGATGCAGGTGGTCTGTTGCCAGTAGGCTCCCTGAAAATAAAAAACCTAACAAAATACTTTCTTTTAGGAAACTCAGGAGAGCTCCCTGTAATGCCCCCTGTCTCCTCTGGGCACAGTAGTAAACTGAGGTCTGGAGAAGGGGCATAGAGGGAGGAGCCAGTGCACACCCATACCTAAAGTCTTTCTTAAAGTGCACATGTCTCCTGCGGAGCCCGTCTATTCCCATGGTCCTTACGAAGTCCCCAGCATCCTCTAGGAAGTAAGAGAAAGAAAGAAAATAAATATGAAAAAAGCATGTGTTTTTCTACTCAGTATAATAACTGTGCTGATCAAATTAAACATATAATAAAGAAAAATACTTCGCTCCTTTTGTTAGATGAATTACTTCAAGATAATGTTAATCCCATGGGACCCACGTTGTTTCGAAAGGCAGAGAATCTGAGATCTAAACTTGTACCTAGCCATTTCTATAAGAGACCTGAAGTGACATCAGTGAAGTCTTCGCTCCCAGAAAGACCTGTATGGTTCCACAAATGTGGAAAAGTGAATTGTTTATCCTGTAAATCTATGCCAAGGAAAAGTACGGAATTTCAATCAACAAGAACAAATGAGGTATTTAAAATTAAGGACTTTCTAAACTGTATGTCAACATATGTGATTTATGTGATCACCTGTCAATGCGGCAAACAATATGTTGGCCGCACTACTCGTACTCTTCATATAAGATATATGGAGCATAGAAGAAATGTTATAAAGGAAGCAAAACATCCATTGTCAAGTCATATAGTAAATTGCCAGGATGCAGATTTCAACAACATCAAAATGTTAGCGGTTGAACAGATTAGGGCGACTAAACGAGGTAGGAATAGATACAGTATGCTTTGCAGACGCGAGGCATACTGGATTTTCAGGATGGATTCTTTAGTGCCGGGGGGATTAAATGATACTGTGGAATTGAATGGAGTATAAGATATATAGTAATGGGTGGAATGATGAATAAAACCTATTTTATAAGGTATTTTGTTCCCTTTCTCTTCTTTTCTTCTCCTTTTTGTTTTATTCTCCTTTTTCTCCACGTGGAGATTGTTATTGTAGATCAAGGGGCAGTAATAATAATAATATTTGTTGTTTGACTTCATCATGAAGATATTAAGGATGTGGGAAATATGAGGAAATAAACAAATAAATTAACGTATAAAAGGATATAGTTGAAAAAGAAAAATACATATTATTATTGCTATGGTATATATTATACAGTGGTTATTGAGATTGATGGTTTTTTGGTCTATTTTCTCTTACTGTCCATTTTTCTTTTTGTATATGGTATATATTGATGAATATTAATAGATCTATATGCCTAGAGGTTAGTTATTACCATGTATGAGAATGTAAGAAATATGTTTTGTCACAAGACTGAAGAACAATGTTATAATGTGGAAGATATGAGATTATATTTATGATACTTATGACAATAAGAAATAACAATAAAAATAATAATAATAATAATAATAATAATAATAATAATAATAATAATAATAAATAAAATAGAAATGAGATATGGATATAAATAAATAAGTGAGGAAATTGTCATTGTATTGTGTTTAGAAGAGGGAATATTATAGAAATATGTAAATGGTGATCGATTAATAAAAGTTTGATACACTAGATTCATATATTTATATATCTATATAAGTCTGTAATCTTATCTATTAAGTTAGATGTGAAGAAGCATTATGTGGGTAGATACGTGTGCAGCACTGAATGTGTATTAGTTTTAAGATTGTTTTTTGGGATATGTATTTTACGTATATATAGATATATGCTTCTTTTATGTGATAAATAGCTATATAATACATAATATAAAGTATATGAAGTTATATCGTCCAGTGAGCCCATTACAAAGTCAATATATAGCTAGATGGAAAATAATAAAAAATAAATAAAAAATATCATTTCTGTATGGAACGCATAGAGCTCTAGTATGCAAGTGCAGAGATAAAATCAAATTGAGTCATGGACCGCAACGTATACGCATGCACAAATTGAGTGGCGCAAGATTTAAACTCTGTGTAATTGCAGTGCAGCCAGGTATAGACACTGAGGAAGCCGCTGAGTGGTATATCTAAGTGGGGAAACGCGTTTGTCGGACGTAATGCTGAGGAGTTATTCACGGGACATCCCTACCTAATTACTGGCCGGCCAGAGACAGCTACACATACGGATAATATCTGACACTAAACCTGATATCCACCAGGCAGTGGACTCCGGATAAGGCTGTATTTGGAAGCGACAGCCGGGAGAGGTATCAATGTGATGCGTGTAAAGCTGAACATTCTTGCACAGATAATTATCCTTGCTAAACTTAAGAACCATAATTACGGTATATTTTAAGTGGAGAACACACTGGCTGACAACCTAATGGTGTGAGGAACTTTATTTGGAAAGTATACCTAATTGGCTGCATGCTAAAGAACTGTAACCTGTGAGATTAATCCAGGCTTGCTGAGTGACTGGACAAGCTACTATTGTAACAATTAAAGAAACAGAGTTACAAGTGGGACATATGTATCGAATGGTACCATTCAGTTCAAATACTTAGCTGCGCATATAGAATTAATTATTGAGGGTCTCTGGCTGGGCATATAAAGCAGAGTTTATCCTGAAAGTCATATATTCTAATTGTCATATATTTTAATTGTTTTATATGCTATGGGTTGTGTATGTGTTAGGGTCTCCTGCCCTGTGCTGCCACGTCGTCATGGCAACCGGGAGACAAGTGCTAGCGGAGTAACCTGAGCGCAGCTGATACTCCGGTTCGGGTCTTTTGCTGTGCAGTGGTTACAGGCTCTGTGCACGGCAGGGGATCCGGTGCTGGTTTTTGTGCTCACAGTCTGTGAGGTCTGAGTGGGGCGTGGACAGCACCTGCTATATAAGGCCTCTTCTCAGGTTAAGCAGATGCTGCTGAATCTTTGTTGGTTAGTTAGTTCCTGAAAGTTAGCCAGTACTGTGTAGCTTTGTATTTGTTGTTGCTTACTGCATATAGGCCTTGGGATTTGGTACTACACTCTGCCAATCCAGACCTAGCAGTAAGACTGGAGTCAGTCGTTTAACTTGCTGGGGTTCTTTTGCTACTCTGTGAACTTAGCAAGTTTGCGGCTGTATTCTCAGACTTGCCTGCCTAAATCCTGTCTCACTGTGCAAGGTGTTCAGGTGTCAGTTTAGTGGCAGTAAACTGAACCTGTGCACTGCAAGTGAGGATTAGGATTGTGGAGACTCTCCTTGTGTCTATCATTCCATCTCTGACCAAGGAGTTTACTGCCACACCTGTTGGTAACCCTTTAGGGTTTTGCTGTTGCCCTTAGCAACAGCATTTCGGGTTCTCTACGTATTAAAACACAACATCTTGCTTTTTCCATCTGAGCATTCTTAATACTAGGGAGACACCCAGTTTCTTAGCCTCTGGGCTTCTCTGTTCACTTTGTGTTTATTTTGTTACCCTATCACCTTCTGTGTACGTAATGTCATATTCCCCAGTCTGTCTGTGAGTTCATTTGTTTTGCATCCCTAACAGTTCAGACACCAGTACATTCCTGCAGGCACTGGTGTGCATAACAGTTCAGACACCAGTACATTCCTGCAGGCACTGGTGTGCATAACATATTCAGCAGCCTAATACTCCTGTTGAAATTTTGTGGGGATATGGAGCATACCCCTCAAAATACGTTGCAACAGGTGGTCGATCAGGTGCAGGTCCTGACTCGACAATTTAATGATTTGTCCATTAAAATGCACACCTCCCAGGCCGCTGGCGGAGCTCCCGCAGCAGCAGTACCTTCAGGGGTTAAGGAGCCGAAAGTAAATCTCCCGGATCGTTTTTCTGGAGATCGCTCGCAGTTCTTTTGTTTCAAGGAGAGCTGCAAGCTATATTTCAGGCTTAGGCCCCAGTCTTCTGGGTCGGAGATTCAGCGGGTGGGCATAGTGATTTCCTTGCTACAAGGAGACCCACAGGTCTGGGCATATGGGTTGCAGCCTGACTGTCCGTCTCTTAAAAGTGTTGATGCTTTTTTTACGGCACTGGGCATGTTGTATGATGACCCTGACAAGACGGCCTCAGCCGAGGCTCAGATTTCGATCCTTAAGCAAGGGCGAAGGCCAGTTGAGGTTTACTGTACGGAGTTTCGGAGGTTGGCCCATGATACCCAGTGGAATGACCCAGCCCTGAGACACCAGTACCGAAGAGGTCTTTCTAACCAGATAAAAGACCAACTGGTACAATATCCCTTGCCTGATAGCTTGGATCAGCTCATGCAGTTATCCATCCGGGTGGATAGACGGCTGAGAGAGCGTAGGCTTGAAAGGGAGACCGAGGTTTCCTTCTTTCCCAAGGGAACCTCAGACTCTGAGGAATTTTCTGAGGAGCCTATGCAGATTGGGGCTACCCGCCTCTCCTCGCGTGAGAAGACGCGGAGGAGACAGCAGGGGTTGTGTTTGTACTGTGGGAATAAAGGTCATGTGGTAGTATCATGCCCAGAAAAGCCGGAAAACTTCAGGGCCTGAGGGTGATGGGAAATATCCTGTCAGGCCAGAAGTCAGAATTTCCCAAGAAGACTTTTATCATTCCGGTGACCTTGAAGATCCTCGGTCAAACTGTCAAGACTGAGGCCTTTGTGGACAGTGGGGCCGACGGGGTTTTTATGGACCGCCAATTCGCCCGGAAACACTCTGTTCCCTTAGTACCCTTGGCATCGGAAATTGAGATTTGTGGGTTAAACGGGGAACCATTATCCCAAGGTAAAATTACCTCTTGCACTAGCCAGATTTCTTTGTTTATTGGAGCCACACACTCTGAAAAATTGTCCTTTTATGTGACTGTCTGTACTTTTGCCCCATTGGTGTTGGGGTTACCCTGGTTAAGGGCCCACTATCCTCAATTTGACTGGGTCTCTGGGGAGATTCTTAGTTGGGGTACTGATTGTTTCAGGAGTTGCTTGAGCCTTCCAGTCAGGCTCTCGCAGCTAAGTTTGCCAGGATTGCCAGGGTGTTATGCAGATTTTGCGGACGTGTTCTCCAAAAAAGTTGCAGAGGTACTACCTCCCCATCGCCCCTATGACTGTGCCATTGATTTGTTGCCAAATGCTAAGCTTCCCAAGAGCAGGTTGTACTCCCTGTCACGTCCTGAGACTCAGGCTATGGCAGAGTACATTCAGGAGAACTTGGCTAAGGGATTTATCAGACCTTCACAGTCTCCAGTTGGGTCGGGGTTCTTCTTCGTGGGTAAAAAGGACGGTTCATTGCGACCCTGCATCGACTTCAGGGAATTGAACCGTATCAAGATTAAAAACTCATACCCACTGCCTCTCATTTCGGTCTTGTTTGATCAGCTTCGTACTGCCACCATTTTTTCTAAGATTGACCTACGCGGGGCGTACAATCTAATCCGAATAAGAGAGGGGGATGAATGGAAGACTGCCTTTAATACCCACTCAGGGCATTATGAATATTTGGTGATGCCTTTTGGGCTCTGTAATGCACCGGCAGTCTTCCAGGATTTCATGAACGATGTACTCAGGGAATATTTGGATAGATTCTTCGTTGTATACTTAGATGACATCCTAATCTTCTCCCATTACCTGGAGGAACATCGGAAGCATGTACGCTTAGTCCTCCAGAAACTCAGAGACCACCGGCTTGGGGCGAAGCTGGAGAAGTGCGAATTTGAAGTTCAGCAAATCGCATTTCTAGGATATATTATCTCTCCAGAAGGTTTCCAAATGGAGGGTTCCAATGTACAGGCAGTCCTGGATTGGGTGCAGCCCACTAGTTTGAAGGCGCTTCAGCGTTTCCTGGGCTTTGCGAATTTTTATAGACGATTTATCGCTGGATTTTCGTCTATAGTGGCGCCCTTGGTGGCACTCACTAAGAAAGGGGCGGATGTTGCTCACTGGTCTTGTGAGGCTAAAGCGGCTTTTGCCCGTCTCAAAAGGGCATTTGTATCGGCCAAGGTGCTGCGACACCCAGATCCAGAGCGTCCTTTTGTGGTGGAGGTGGATGCCTCTGAGATGGGTATTGGGGCAGTGCTCTCTCAGATGGGAGTGTCTGATAATCGCCTTCATCCCTGTGCTTACTTTTCCCGTAAATTTTCGCCTGCCGAGATGAATTATGACGTGGGTAACCGGGAATTGTTGGCTATTAAGGATGCACTCGAGGAGTGGAGACACTGGCTTGAGGGGGCTAAGTTTGTGGTCTCAATTCTCACCGACCATAAGAATCTG
This sequence comes from Pseudophryne corroboree, assembly GCF_028390025.1. Taxonomy (NCBI): domain Eukaryota; kingdom Metazoa; phylum Chordata; class Amphibia; order Anura; family Myobatrachidae; genus Pseudophryne; species Pseudophryne corroboree. Next base: position 365,864,555 of record NC_086447.1, read on the forward strand.
GCATATTTAGAGTCAGCGAAGCGTCTCAATGCCAGGCAGGCACGATGGGCTTTGTTTTTTGCTCGCTTTAATTTTTTGATAACATATCGCCCTGGGTCAAAAAACATCAAGGCTGATGCGCTCTCGCTGAGTTTTGCTCCAATCCAGGAGACCACCGAGGAGCCGTTGCCCATTGTGTCCCCATCATGTATTAAAGTGGGCATTACCCAGGACCTCTTATCATTAGTCCTTAGAGCACAGGAGCAGGCTCCTCCAGACCTTCCGGTAGGTCTTTTGTTTGTGCCTCCTAGGTTAAGACAGCGAGTGTTCCTGGAATTCCATGCCAAGAAGTCGGCAGGTCACCCGGGTATTGCCAGAACTCGGGAGTTGCTATCTAGGGCGGTGTGGTGGCCCTCGGTGGCTAAGGATGTGGATCAGTGGGTTCGGGCATGTGACATCTGTGCCCGAAATAAGACTCCTAGAGGGGTTCCTGTTGGCCCATTACATCCACTCTCTATCCCATCTAAGCCATGGACCCACATTTCAATGGATTTTGTGGTGGACTTGCCCAAATCCTCGGGGATGACAGCCATCTGGGTTGTCGTTGACAGGTTTTCGAAGATGGCGCACTTCGTTCCACTGGTTGGGCTGCCATCGGCCAGACGCCTGTCTGAATTATTTATGCTGCATGTTGTGCGTCTCCACGGGTTGCCACTTGATGTGGTCTCTGACCGCGGATCCCAGTTTGTGGCCAAATTCTGGAGGGCATTTTGTTCCGATCTCCAGATTTCTGTCAGCTTGTCGTCAGGCTACCATCCGCAGTCTAATGGGCAGACTGAAAGGGTGAACCAGTCCTTGGAGCAGTTCCTCAGGTGTTATGTCTCCAAGTGTCAGACTGACTGGGTTGCTCATCTGTCCATGGCGGAGTTTGCCTATAACAACGCGGCTCACTCTGCTACAGGGATCTCTCCCTTCCTTTGTGTGTATGGGCATCATCCTAAGGCCAATTCTTTTGACCCCCTGGACTCCACGCCTGGTGGTTCCTCTGTGGTTTCGGTCCTTAGAGGTATTTGGAGGAAAGTGAAGAAAGCCCTTGTGTCTGTGTCATTAGTGACCAAAAGGGTTTTTGATAAGCGGAAAAGACCCTGCAGCTTCAAATTAGGAGACTTCGTCTGGTTGTCTACTAAGAATTTGAAGTTGAGACAGCCATCTCATAAGTTAGGCCCCCGGTTCATCGGCCCTTATAAGATCACCAGGGTTATCAATCCGGTGGCATTTCAGTTAGATCTGCCCCGTTCTTTGGGTATCAATAAAACATTTCATTGTTCCCTTTTAAAACGGGCGATTAGTAATCCTTCTTCCAGTGGAAGACCTTCCCCTCTTCTGATACGTGGCCAGAGGGAGTTTGTTGTTGAAAGGATTCTTGACTCCAAGATGGTTCGGGGTCGGCTGTCATTTTTGGTGCACTGGAAGGGGTATGGCCCGGAGGAGCGGTCGTGGGTGCGCAGTTGTGATCTTCATGCCCCCAGACTGATACGCTCTTTCTTCTCGCAGTTCCCCGATAAACCCGGTGGTAGGGGTTCTTTGACCCCTCGTCAGAGGGGGGGTACTGTTAGGGTCTCCTGCCCTGTGCTGCCACGTCGTCATGGCAACCGGGAGACAAGTGCTAGCGGAGTAACCTGAGCGCAGCTGATACTCCGGTTCGGGTCTTTTGCTGTGCAGTGGTTACAGGCTCTGTGCACGGCAGGGGATCCGGTGCTGGTTTTTGTGCTCACAGTCTGTGAGGTCTGAGTGGGGCGTGGACAGCACCTGCTATATAAGGCCTCTTCTCAGGTTAAGCAGATGCTGCTGAATCTTTGTTGGTTAGTTAGTTCCTGAAAGTTAGCCAGTACTGTGTAGCTTTGTATTTGTTGTTGCTTACTGCATATAGGCCTTGGGATTTGGTACTACACTCTGCCAATCCAGACCTAGCAGTAAGACTGGAGTCAGTCGTTTAACTTGCTGGGGTTCTTTTGCTACTCTGTGAACTTAGCAAGTTTGCGGCTGTATTCTCAGACTTGCCTGCCTAAATCCTGTCTCACTGTGCAAGGTGTTCAGGTGTCAGTTTAGTGGCAGTAAGCTGAACCTGTGCACTGCAAGTGAGGATTAGGATTGTGGAGACTCTCCTTGTGTCTATCATTCCATCTCTGACCAAGGAGTTTACTGCCACACCCGTTGGTAACCCTTTAGGGTTTTGCTGTTGCCCTTAGCAACAGCATTTCGGGTTCTCTACGTATTAAAACACAACATCTTGCTTTTTCCATCTGAGCATTCTTAATACTAGGGAGACACCCAGTTTCTTAGCCTCTGGGCTTCTCTGTTCACTTTGTGTTTATTTTGTTACCCTATCACCTTCTGTGTACGTAATGTCATATTCCCCAGTCTGTCTGTGAGTTCATTTGTTTTGCATCCCTAACAATTCAGACACCAGTACATTCCTGCAGGCACTGGTGTGCATAACAGTTCAGACACCAGTACATTCCTGCAGGCACTGGTGTGCATAACAGTATGATGTATTTTACATGTGATATTAAATCAATAAGTTTCTAATGTAAAAGTGCCAGCGCTGTTCTTTTGTGGGGGGGTTTTTGTGTATTTTGTAGGCTATGAACCAAGCCTTTGGAACATAGCAGCAGGCACTTCTACAGTAACAATAGCGCAGGACTATTTCTATATTTTCGTTCCTTGGTTATGTCTGTGTATTGAACACTTGTTTTATTATGGACACCTCCTGTCTTTAGTGAAAGAAGCAGTTACTGTATAGTGATCTTTCCCAAGACAAATGCATTGTGTAATTCATACCAAGCCCATAGATTATAAACTTGCGAGCAGGGCCTTCCTTCCTCTATGACTGTTTGTTATTACCCAGTTTTGTCTTATCATTGTGTCTAGTTGTAAAGCGCAATGCAATTTACTGCGCTATATAAGAAACTGTTAATAAATAAAAAAATAAATTAAATATAGTTGATTAAAACAGATGCTGACCTGTTAGCTGACTTAGGGGTTAATTTATGAAGCATCCAGCTGTAAAACCCAGCGCTTCTGATCATGTTTTTGCCCAATATTTAAAAGAGCAATGCTTTTACTAGCCATGTCTGGCTTTTACCTATCAGGTATAATTATGATCTTTGTAACTTATGAATTATGATCTTTGTAAATAAACCTTTTAGTTGCATATTTATCACCAGGTTTTAGGACTGATAATTGTAATTTCGTAGGGCAGCATACTGTGGCAATAAAAATTTTTTTATATATATATATATATATATATATATATATATCCCACATTTGTTTAAAAACAAATCCAGGGACAAGGGATCTGACAGGAGACAGTCTCTGTGATGTATAAAAAGAGGATTTTGGTACTTATCGATAAATCCATTTCTCTGAATCCACTCGGGGACACTGGAGATATCTCAGACATCTGGGGTGTGAAGGTTGTAGACTGGAGGTAGCACAATGTAAAATAAAAAATTATGTACAGCTGGCTCCACCCCCTTCACGCCCCCCAACCCTCCAGTTTGGAAAATTGACGGAGAGAAGAGGGAACATGAAGATGAAGGCCATACGGGAGGAACCAACCATACCAACACGTCAAACAGCAACCAAGAACTAATAAACAATAACCAACTGTTTGAACTAAATTTAAAAAGAACACGCAGGCTGACAGCACCGAGGCGAGCGTCCAGTGTCCCCGAGTGGATTACCAAGTACCAAAATCCTCTTTTCTCTTTCATCCACTAGGGGACACTGGAGATATCTCAGACATCTGGGGACGTCCCAAAGATACTCCAATGGGCGGGAGTGCTGTCTGAAGCCTGAAGAACCGACCGTCCAAACCTTGCATCTCTAGATGCAAACGTATCAAACTTGTAAAAGCAAGTGAACGTGCGTGCAGATGACCACATTGCAGCTCTGCAAAGTTGGGTAGTGGAGGCTCCTCTAGCCGCAGCCCATGGAGCACCCACTGATCTGGTAGCTTAGGCGTGCGCACGGGGGGTGCCTGGTGCGCACAGGCACCCCCGCACGTCTCGCGCCTGTGATCCATTGTGCTGCCGATATGTAGATGTGGCGTCGCCAGAGGCTCTGCAATCGCACATCTGAGCAGAGTCACCTGCGGTAGCACCGGAGCGGGTGCACTGCGGGCTGCGGCGCCGGCTCTGTGACTGTTGGTGGGGCACTCTGGTCAGCGTATGTATGATAGCATTGGCTGGATGCCCCTAAGAAATATGGCGGCCGCTCCGGGAGAAGGGCTGCAGCGCATGCCCGGCTACAGCAGCTCCTCCTCCCATGGTCCTTTGCGGAGTCAGTGAGCACTGCGCCACCATTGAACCAGGACCCTGCTACCCTCCACCACAAAATGCAGGGGTGGACCAGCACACGATGACGTCTATTTTTGATAAAAGGCAGCTTACATGTATTCAAAAGTGTCTGTGTGTGTGTGTACATATATATATATATATATATATATATACAGATACAAAAAAATGTCTTCCACCCCGCGCTCAACCCACCAGCAGCAATATGGAGAAAGTCCCTGTTGGTGAACTTTCAAAGAATAACATAAACAAAACAATAACCAATTGCACTTGGTATAACTTTAAAACACTCAGATTTTAGTATTTCCAGTAGCTGTTCTTCCACAGTGTGGATTCTTATAACTGGTATCACTTGCAAGTATACACTCACACCAGAGAACACACCCGAACAAAAAGACGGCCAGAATGGCCTAACTTAGATATGATACCAATTTGTTTTTATTAAAAAAACATATAGAATTCCATAAATTCATATGAACATTTTTAAAAGAAATACATCCAGATACAGTCAAGAGCACCTGATTTTTTGTATCATGTATTAAAATACATGATACCCCCCTGCCCTCCCTTCTTACTTTCCCCGCCCTCCCTTCTCGCCCCCCCCCCTTCCGTTTCCTGTTCATCCCCTTCCCTTGTCTCACCCCCTCCCCCTCTTTCCCTTGCCCCCCCCTCCCCCCCCCCCCCTATGACGGGGTGCGGCAACCCAGCCGGGATCCATCCTGATTACACACTACCGTCTGCTGGCTTAATGTATTAATAGCTATTTTGTATGCATTACTATCTTTGTTAATAATTGCTGCTATCACTATACTATTTCCTTATTCCTTTTACTTGTCTTTATATCCCCTCAGAATCTTCAGCTGAGCCTCAATTTTTTTTAACCTCTTACATGTTTTTAAAGTATCACACTTTGATTCACCATTCACCCTCTTCGGGTGTCATACATTTTGTCTATCACTCTCATGACGTTTGTTGTTTACATTTCTCTCCAGACACGACGGGTCTCCCCGGCGCCTGCTTGCATCCCCGTTGCCAGGCAACGACTACGTCAGCTATGCACCGCTCGGGCGCCGCACCCGGAAGTCCCGAACACAGACGCCGGGAACACCTGTCTCTGCACGGCCTTAAAAGGTGAGTTTCTCTCTTGGTGAGTTTGGTTCTCGCTGTTTTGCACATCACATTCTACATGGGTTAACTTACCTGAGGAAAAGGCTTGCTACCTTGAAACGTCGTAAGACCTCCATGCTTTTATCACTGTTTGCATTTTTTTGCCCTGCCATGTTTTGCACATAAACTAATCTTTTTTCAAGTCCTTGGAGTGCCGCCTCTCGTCCTTTTCCAGACACACCTGAGCCACAGGTGGGGAAGGTATGGAATCTATATATATATATATATATATATATATACTCAGTATGTATATATATATATATATATATTAGAGATGAGCGGGTTCGGTTCCTCGGAATCCGAACCCGCCCGAACTTCAGGTTTTTTTACACGGGGCCGAGCGACTCGGATCTTCCCGCCTTGCTCGGTTAACCCGAGCGCGCCCGAACGTCATCATCCCGCTGTCGGATTCTCGCGAGGCTCGTATTCTATCGCGAGACTCGGATTCTATATAAGGAGCCGCGCGTTGCCGCCATTTTCACACGTGCATTGAGATTGATAGGGAGAGGACGTGGCTGGCGTCCTCTCCGTTTAGACTAGAGTACTAGAGAGAGACACAAATTTTGGGGAGCATATTATTAGGAGGAGTACTACTTGCTGCTGATAGTGTGACCAGTGACCACCAGTTTAATTAATCCGTTCTCTGCCTGAAAAAAAACGATACACAGTGTGCCACAGTCACATACCATATCTGTGCTCAGCCCAGTGTGCTGCATCATATGTAATACTGTATATCATTATCTGACTGTGCTGAGTGCTCACTGCTCACACAGCTTAATTGTGGGGGAGACTGGGGAGCAGTTATAGCAGGAGTACATATTTTAAGTACAGTGCACACTTTTGCTGCCAGAGTGCCACTGCCAGTGTGACTGACCAGTGACCACTGACCACCAGTATTGTGATTGTCTGCTGACCACCAGTATATTGTGATTGTCTGCCTGAAAAAGTTAAACACTCGTCGTGTGGTGTTTTTATAAACGCATTCTGCAGACAGTGTCCAGCAGGTCCGTCATTACATAATATATACCTGTCCGGCTGCAGTACTAGTGTGATATATATATATTTTAATTTTATCTCATTATCATCCAGTCTATATTAGCAGCAGACACAGTACGGTAGTCCACGGCTGTAGCTACCTCTGTGTCGGCAGTCGCTCGTCCATCCATAATTGTATACCACCTACCCGTGGTTTTTTTTTTCCTATCTTCTTGATACTAGTAGCTTACTTTAGGAGTCTGCAGTGCTGAGTCTGACAGACAGTGTCCAGCAGGTCCGTCATTACATAATATATACCTGTCCGGCTGCAGTACTAGTGTGATATATATATATATATTTTAATTTTATCTCATTATTATCCAGTCTATATTAGCAGCAGACACAGTACGGTAGTCCACGGCTGTAGCTACCTCTGTGTCGGCAGTCGCTCGTCCATCCATAATTGTATACCACCTACCCGTGGTTTTTTTTTTCTATCTTTTTGATACTAGTAGCTTACTTTAGGAGTCTGCAGTGCTGAGTCTGACAGACAGTGTCCAGCAGGTCCGTCATTACATAATATATACCTGTCCGGCTGCAGTACTAGTGTGATATATATATATATTTTAATTTTATCTCATTATCATCCAGTCTATATTAGCAGCAAACACAGTACGGTAGTCCACGGTTGTAGCTACCTCTGTGTCGGCAGTCGCTCGTCCATCCATAATTGTATACCACCTACCCGTGGTTTTTTTTTTTCTATCTTCTTGATACTAGTAGCTTACTTTAGGAGTCTGCAGTGCTGAGTCTGACAGACAGTGTCCAGCAGGTCCGTCATTACATAATATATACCTGTCCGGCTGCAGTACTAGTGTGATATATATATATATATATTAATTTTATCTCATTATCATCCAGTCTATATTAGCAGCAGACACAGTACGGTAGTCCATAAGTATACTAGTATCCATCCATCTCCATTGTTTACCTGAGGTGCCTTTTAGTTGTGCCTATTAAAATATGGAGAACAAAAATGTTGAGGCTCCAAAAATAGGGAAAGATCAAGATCGACTTCCACCTCGTGCTGAAGCTGCTGCCACTAGTCATGGCCGAGACGATGAAATGCCAGCAACGTCGTCTGCCAAGGCCGATGCCCAATGTCATAGTACAGAGCATGTAAAATCCAAAACACCAAATATCAGTAAAAAAAGGACTCAAAAATCTAAAATAAAATTGTCGGAGGAGAAGCGTAAACTTGCCAATATGCCATTTACCACACGGAGTGGCAAGGAACGGCTGAGGCCCTGGCCTATGTTCATGGCTAGTGGTTCAGCTTCACATGAGGATGGAAGCACTCAGCCTCTCGCTAGAAAAATTAAAAGACTCAAGCTGGCAAAAGCACAGCAAAGAACTGTGCGTTCTTCGAAATCCCAAATCCACAAGGAGAGTCCAATTGTGTCGGTTGCGAAGCCTGACCTTCCCAACACTGGACGTGAAGAGCATGCGCCTTCCACCATTTGCACGCCCCCTGCAAGTGCTGGAAGGAGCACCCGCAGTCCAGTTCCTGATAGTCAGATTGAAGATGTCAGTGTTGAAGTACACCAGGATGAGGAGGATATGGGTGTTGCTGGCGCTGGGGAGGAAATTGACAAGGAGGATTCTGATGGTGAGGTGGTTTGTTTAAGTCAGGCACCCGGGGAGACACCTGTTGTCCGTGGGAGGAATATGGCCATTGACATGCCTGGTGAAAATACCAAAAAAAATCAGCTCTTCGGTGTGGAAGTATTTCAACAGAAATGCGGACAACATTTGTCAAGCCGTGTGTTGCCTTTGTCAAGCTGTAATAAGTAGGGGTAAGGACGTTAACCACCTCGGAACATCCTCCCTTATACGTCACCTGCAGCGCATTCATAATAAGTCAGTGACAAGTTCAAAAACTTTGGGCGACAGCGGAAGCAGTCCACTGACCAGTAAATCCCTTCCTCTTGTAACCAAGCTCACGCAAACCACCCCACCAACTCCCTCAGTGTCAATTTCCTCCTTCCCCAGGAATGCCAATAGTCCTGCAGGCCATGTCACTGGCAATTCTGACGAGTCCTCTCCTGCCTGGGATTCCTCCGATGCATCCTTGCGTGTAACGCCTACTGCTGCTGGCGCTGCTGTTGTTGCTGCTGGGAGTCGATGGTCATCCCAGAGGGGAAGTCGTAAGCCCACTTTTACTACTTCCACCAAGCAATTGACTGTCCAACAGTCCTTTGCGAGGAAGATGAAATATCACAGCAGTCATCCTGTTGCAAAGCGGATAACTGAGGCCTTGACAACTATGTTGGTGTTAGACGTGCGTCCGGTATCCGCCGTTAGTTCACAGGGAACTAGACAATTTCTTGAGGTAGTGTGCCCCCGTTACCAAATACCATCTAGGTTCCACTTCTCTAGGCAGGCGATACCGAGAATGTACACGGACGTCAGAAAAAGACTCACCAGTGTCCTAAAAAATGCAGTTGTACCCAATGTCCACTTAACCACGGACATGTGGACAAGTGGAGCAGGGCAGGGTCAGGACTATATGACTGTGACAGCCCACTGGGTAGATGTATGGACTCCCGCCGCAAGAACAGCAGCGGCGGCACCAGTAGCAGCATCTCACAAACGCCAACTCTTTCCTAGGCAGGCTACGCTTTGTATCACCGGTTTCCAGAATACGCACACAGCTGAAAACCTCTTACGGCAACTGAGGAAGATCATCGCGGAATGGCTTACCCCAATTGGACTCTCCTGTGGATTTGTGGCAAGGTTCTGCTGCCCTTTGAACTTGCCACACGTGAAGTCAGTTCAGACACTGCCAGCCTGAGTCAGGTCATTCCCCTCATCAGGCTTTTGCAGAAGAAGCTGGAGACATTGAAGGAGGAGCTAACACAGAGCGATTCCGCTAGGCATGTGGGACTTGTGGATGGAGCCCTTAATTCGCTTAACAAGGATTCACGGGTGGTCAATCTGTTGAAATCAGAGCACTACATTTTGGCCACCGTGCTCGATCCTAGATTTAAAACCTACCTTGGATCTCTCTCTCAAGTCTGCTGGGGTTCAAAGACCTGCTGGTGAGAAAATTGTCAAGTCAAGCGGAACGCGACCTGTCAACATCTCCTCCTTCACATTCTCCCGCAACTGGGGGTGCGAGGAAAAGGCTCAGAATTCCGAGCCCACCCGCTGGCGGTGATGCAGGGCAGTCTGGAGCGACTGCTGATGCTGACATCTGGTCCGGACTGAAGGACCTGCCAACGATTAGGGACATGTCGTCTACTGGCACTGCATATGATTCTCTCCCCATTGAAAGAATGGTGGAGGATTATATGAGTGACCGCATCCAAGTAGGCACGTCAGACAGTCCGTACTTATACTGGCAGGAAAAAGAGGCAATTTGGAGGCCCTTGCACAAACTGGCTTTATTCTACCTAAGTTGCCCTCCCACAAGTGTGTACTCCGAAAGAGTGTTTAGTGCCGCCGCTCACCTTGTCAGCAATCGGCGTACGAGGTTACTTCCAGAAAATGTGGAGAAGATGATGTTCATTAAAATGAATTATAATCATTTCCTCCGTGGAGACATTGACCAGCAGCAATTGCCTCCACAAAGTACACAGGGAGCTGAGATGGTGGATTCCAGTGGGGACGAATTGATAATCTGTGAGGAGGGGGATGTACACGGTGATATATCGGAGGATGATGATGAGGTGGACATCTTGCCTCTGTAGAGCCAGTTTGTGCAAGGAGAGATTAATTGCTTCTTTTTTGGTGGGGGTCCAAACCAACCCGTCATTTCAGTCACAGTCGTGTGGCAGACCCTGTCACTGAAATGATGGGTTGGTTAAAGTGTGCATGTCCTGTTTATACAACATAAGGGTGGGTGGGAGAGCCCAAGGACAATTCCATCTTGCACCTCTTTTTTCTTTCATTTTTCTTTGCGTCATGTGCTGTTTGGGGAGTATTTTTTTGAAGGGCCATCCTGCGTGACACTGCAGTGCCACTCCTAGATGGGCCAGGTGTTTGTGTCGGCCACTAGGGTCGCTTATCTTACTCACACAGCTACCTCATTGCGCCTCTTTTTTTCTTTGCGTCATGTGCTGTTTGGGGAGTGTTTTTTGGAAGGGCCATCCTGCGTGACACTGCAGTGCCACTCCTAGATGGGCCAGGTGTTTGTGTCGGCCACTAGGGTCGCTTAGCTTACTCACACAGCTACCTCATTGCGCCTCTTTTTTTCTTTGCGTCATGTGCTGTTTGGGGAGTGTTTTTTGGAAAGGCCATCCTGCGTGACACTGCAGTGCCACTCCTAGATGGGCCAGGTGTTTGTGTCGGCCACTAGGGTCGCTTAGCTTAGTCATCCAGCGACCTCGGTGCAAATTTTAGGACTAAAAATAATATTGTGAGGTGTGAAATGTTCAGAATAGACTGAAAATGAGTGGAAATTATGTTTTTTGAGGTTAATAATACTTTGGGATCAAAATGACCCCCAAATTCTATGATTTAAGCTGTTTTTTAGTGTTTTTTGAAAAAAACACCCGAATCCAAAACACACCCGAATCCAACAAAAAAAATTCGGTGAGGTTTTGCCAAAACGCGGTCGAACCCAAAACACGGCCGCGGAACCGAACCCAAAACCAAAACACAAAACCCGAAAAATTTCAAGTGCACATCTCTAATATATATATATATATATATAGATGGATGCTAAGTGGATGGTGGCACTTACAGGACTTTAAAGCATGCTACGTTCCTCTGCTGAGTTGTGAACGTTTCAATTTATTCAACACATTTTCGTCAGGACAATCATTTTCATTATGTCCTGACTGTATTGAATAAATTGAAACATTGACAACTCATGCTTTAAAGTCCTGCAAGTGCCACCATCCACTTAGCATTTATTGTTTCTACCGGAGGGCAGCAAGGCCAGTTGTGAATAGGGAGGCCAATCCCGAGATTGGGATTTGGATCTGCGGGATCCCGGCCCTTTCCAAGAATCTGTATACAAAGATGCAGAGAGACCGTCTGGTTCTGCAGAACTTGACGAACCATTTCCCTGAGAGATTGAATCTTGTCTTCTGGGAGAAAGACCTTCAGATGTATTGTATCTAAAATGAAACCCAGGAATTGAATCCTCTACACTGGTTGTAAATTGGATTTTTTGAAATTCACAATCCAGCCATGTCGAATCAGAAATTGATGAGTGATCTGAGCATCCCGGATCAACTGATCATGAGATGGAGCCTTGTTTAGAAGGTCGTCCAGATATGGAATTATCGTTACTCCTAACGATCTCAATTTCACCACCATGACAGCCATGATCTTTGTGAAGATTCTCAGGGGGTGATGATAGGCTGAACGGTAGGGCTTTGAACTGGTAATGAATCTTGCCCACTGCAAACCGTAAATAGGCTTGGTGCAGGGTCCAAATTTGTACATGGAAGTACGCATCCTTTATGTCCATGGTGGTCATTCCGAGTTGATCGCTAGCTGCATTCGTTCGCTGTGCAGCGATGAGGCAAAAAAAGGGATCAGCTGCGCATGTGTATGCGGCGCAATGTGCACGCACAACGTACTATTACAATGGCCAATGTAGTTTCACACAGGGTCTAGCGAAGCTTTTCAGTCGCACTACTGACCGCAGAGTGATTGACATGAAGTGGGTGTTTCTGGGTGTCAAGTGACTGTTTTCAGGGAGTGATCGAAAAAACACAGGCGTGCCAGGAAAAACACAGGCGTGGCTGGGCGAACGCAGGGTGTGTTCGTGACATCAAAACAGGAACTGGATAGTCTGAAGTCATCGCAAGCGCTGAGTAGGTATTGAGCTACTCTAAAACTGCACAAAAAAACTTTGGCGCCGCTCTGTGATCCTTTCGTTCACACATCTGCTAAGCTAAAATACACTCCCAGTGGGAGGCGGCATAGCCTCCCACTAGTATAGTTCGCACTTCTGCTGAGCTAAAATATACTCCCAGTGGGAGGTGGGATCCCGGCCCAAAAACACCAGGGTTTGAATCCTTGGATTGGCACCTCCAATCACAGGATTCACGGGATTACACTGCGTATGCGCAGTTCCCTGCTCCACTGCCCCCGGCAGCTTCTCTCCCGAGTTCCTGAGCAGCTCTGAGCACCCAGCTCAGGTGCTGCCTTCTGAAGCCGGGCAGCCACACCTCCCTCCCCTCCTGCCCCCCGGCAGTCTCTCTCCCCAGGCAGCGCTGAGCCGGGCAGTTAGGGACTCTCACTGCCTGACGCTACCTCTGGACCTTGGGGACCCCTCTACTCATTAGTGAGTAGGTTATTTATTTATTTTTTACTTGAAACCCCCCTGATCCTCTCTCCCACACACATTAATTGAAGGTGGACTGGTCAATCCAGGGATCCCAGAAATCCCGGGACTGAGATTTTTTCAATCCCGATACCCGGTATTGAAATTGAAAAAATCCCAATATATATATATATATGTGTGTATTTTGTGTGTATGTATGATGTCGGGATGATGTCATCGGAAGACGCCGATGCCGGTCAGTGCGGCTTCTGAGATTCACATGTTGATGGTGGGGGTATATTAAGGTGAGCTATTGTTGTTTGTCTTTATCTTGAAAACAGTCTATAAAAGCTGAAACGTTGATGTAACAAGGCTTGCGCTGTTTATTCATTATTATCGTGCTCCGAGTGCCGCATCCTGGGAGTATCTACTAGTACTTCACTGTGCTGGCACCGGGCCAAGTTGCTACGCTTATGTGTTTGCCAGACCTTTGGAAATTATATTGTTGTATACAGTGTGTCTATCTATCTATCTATCTATCTATCTATCTATCTATCTATCTATCTATCTATCCATCCATCCATCCATCCATCCATCCATCCATCCATCCATCTATCTATCTATCTATCTATCTATCTATCTATCTATCTATCTATCTATCTATCTATCTATGCCATAAACCAATGTGTTATTTTTGGTGTCTGTGTATAAGCAAAAAGCTTGGTGGTGGGATTGTCTTCTAGGAGGCACCAAGAAAAATCTTGCCTGGGGCATGAAATTGCTTAAGGTCGGCTCTTGTGGCTTGGTGCACAGCTCACCCATTGTCATGCTCCGACCATTTTGCGATGTGACATGCTGACGTCACACCACACACCCTCCCTGCCCGCCCACCCTCCTTGCACTGTCCTATATATAGATATATATATATATTGTGACAAGAACACTGGAATAGTGTTTGAGGGCAGGTATGTTTGTCCCAGCTTCTTGTCTTACCTGTATTAGGAAAATGTTTTGTTTTGTCAGAACCTTTTAAGTTTATTGGAAAAGCTGGATAAGGGCCCTGAAAGAAAGATAGGGCAAGTTCCAGACGTTGGGCCTAGTTCGGGTCTTTGGCCTCACAGAGGGCTAATCAGGGTTTCAGCTGTGTAAGTGGGTTATAGGGCTGCTAGCCTGATTAGTGTGTGCAGACTGCCTGGGAAGACTGCAGGACCTCTGTGAGAGAAATACGCTTCCTTATACATATGAGCCATACAGTGTTGACTGGAAAACTCTGTGTTTTTTGTTTAGAGACAGTTAGGAACGTCTTGTGTTTAGTTAGTGCCGGACAGGCAAGGTATTTTCTTTTGATGTTTGTTTTGTTTTCTGCTTAATAAAACTGGTCGTGGCCAGTTGCACCACACACTGGACTTGAATGATTCCTCAGCTGCTGCTTGCTAACATTTACCCCATGAAACGGCACCTTGTTCCCTTACAGTGTTACAACTTGGTGGAGAATGCGAGCATTTCGTTCTGCGCATAAGTGAAAGCAGCAGCAGGTGGCAATGGAGGAAAATAGGAGACAGCAGCAGGTGGCAATGGAGGAAAATTGGAGACTACAGCAGGAGGCCAACAGACAGCAGCAGGTGGCAATGGAGGAAAATAGGAGACAGCAGCAGGTGGCTGTTGTCGAACTTTACAGGCAACATCGTCAGGATAGAGAGGCCTTAACAGAAGTGGTGCAGAGCCTTGCAGCCCAGATTGGAGATGTGGCCGTCAGTGCTCTGACCAGCTCTAGTTCTATACGGGCCAGTCACTTCCTGCAGAAAATGACAGAGGCTGATGATGTGGAGGCCTACCTGACCACGTTTGAAAGGACTGCCGAGCGTGAGAACTGGCCAAAAGCACAGTGGGCCAGCCTGCTGGCACCTTTTCTGTCAGGTGAGCCCCAAAAAGCGTACTTTGATTTAAGCCCTGCTGAGGCTCGGGACTATGATAAACTAAAGACTGAGATCCTGACCCGCCTGGGAGTCACGCTGTCAGTACGAGCACAACGGGTGCACCATTGGGTGTATGCCATGGAGAAGCCTCCTCGCTCCCAGATGCACGACCTTATTCAGCTAACAAAAAAATGGTAACAGCCAGAGACATTAACTGGTCCCCAGATGGTTGAAAGAGTCGTCATGGACCGCTATTTGAGATCTTTGCCCATGGTCCTGCGCAAGTGGGTGAGCCATGGAAACCCGGGTACTGCTGACCAATTAGTGGACATGGTAGAGAGGTATTTGGCAGCAGAGGATCTACTGATGACCACCCAGAAACCCATAGATCCTCGACAACGCCCTTCAGTAAAGACTGGTAAGACTGTTCCGTGGGAAAACGTTGCTGGGCGGGTAAGAGAATGCAAGGCTGGAGAGACTGTAAACACTGGCCCTGGAGACAGGCCAATGGGGCTAGAACGGTCTATGCTGCCAAAACGGGTTGATAGACGTGTGGTTAAATGTTTTAGGTGTGGTATGCCAGGTCATGTTATTGCCAATTGCCCAGTCACGCAAGAACCCATGCAATGTGATGCTGCCTTTGAATGTTGCAGAATGTCTTTCTTTGCTAGGTTAGCCTGTACTGTGATACCTTCACCTGAGCTGGAAAAACAAATGTGTGATGTGTTCTTAGAGGGTAACCGGGTAGAGGCCTTGCTAGATTCAGGAAGTTTAGTTACCCTCATGAAAGCTGGGTTAGTGAACCCCTTAAAGGTCCAGCAAATACCTATTGGGGTAACTTGCATACATGGGGATACCCAACATTATGTCACTGCTGAAGTGAATATAGAAACTTGTTGTGGGTCAGCAATGGTTAAAGTAGGACTGGTCCCCACCTTGGTGCATGAGGCCATAATAGGGAGGGATTTTCCTCATTTTTGGAAACTGTGGGAATCGCGTTTATCAACACATGTGAGAAGTAAAGAGCCAGTTCATAATACCGGTGATTTCATGGATGTACGTGTGTCTTCGGAACTTTCTGACCCTTTGCCTTTTGCTAGTTTGGCGGGACAAGTGACAGATTGGGAGTCCAGTGAGGACCCTCTTGCTGGGAACAGAGACATAGTAGTTAGAACTTATAGCGTGCCTGACCTGGAGGTAAAGAAGGATCTGTTTGCGTCTGAACAGTTAAAGGATCCTACCTTGATAAAGGCTAGAGAGAATGTTGAGATTGTTAATGGGGAACCTGTGGTACCAGGTGACAGGTTTACGTATCCCCAAATGGCCATCTGTAATGAGTGCTTGTGCCACATTGTCAAAAAGGGTGAGGATGTGGTGGAACAGCTGGTAGTTCCCCAGCCTTATCGGAGAATGGTACTAGATTTAGCTCATAGTCACGTTACAGCAGGACATTTATGGGCAGAAAAAACACTGAAAGAGTTTTACAAAGGTTCTTTTGGCCAGGGGTTTATAAAGAAGTGTCTGAATATTGTTCTTCCTGTCCTGAATGCCAGTGCCATACCCCATTTCAGGAGCCCACTAGTTCCCATGCCTATTATAGAGGTCCCGTTTGACAGAATAGCCATGGATCTCGTGGGGCCCTTGTTAAAGTCCGCTCGGGGCCATCAGTATATCCTGGTAATTATGGACTATGCCACTCAATATCCTGAGGCAGTCCCTTTTTGCACTATCACAACAAAGGCGATAGCTAGGGAGCTGGTGCAGGTTTTTAGTAGAGTGGGAATACCAAAAGAAATTTTGACTGACCAAGGTACTCCATTTATGTCAAGGGTCATGAAAGAATTGTGCAAATTATTTAAGGTCACTCACCTCAGGACGTCCATCTACCATCCCCAAACTGATGGGTTGGTGGAAAGGTTTAATAAAACATTAAAAAGTATGTTAAAAAAGGTTGTTGAGAGAGATGGGAAAAACTGGGATTGTTTGTTGCCCTACTTGTTAATGGCCATCAGAGAAGTTCCTCAGTCCTCTACGGGGTTTTCTCCACTTGATTTGTTGTATGGTAGACACCCCAGAGGGCTGTTGGACATTGCCAAAGAGACGTGGGAAGGACAGCCCACTCCTTATAGAAGCGTTATTGAAGATGTAACACAAATGCAGGATAGGATTGCAGCCGTGGTACCTATTGTCAGAGAGCACATGGAACAGGCTCAAAGTGCTCAACAGAGGGTATATAACCGGAGTGCCAAGATACGGGAATTTGCTCCCGGAGATAGAGTTCTTGTTTTGGTACCCACTGTGGAAAGCAAGTTTCTAGCTAAATGGCAGGGTCCATTTGAGATTAGGGAAAAAGTGAATGAGGTTAATTACAAAGTATACCAACCGGGAAAGAGAAAACCCGAACAAATCTACCATGTTAACTTAATCAAACCCTGGAAAGATAGGTTGTCTCTGTCAGCGGAGCCTTGCCCTTCGGTGTCTTCACCTCGGTTGCTTCCCGCAGTAAAGGTGTCAGAGACGTTATCAGCTGATCAGAACAATCAAGTTAAAGAATTTATCATCCAAAATAGGGAGATATTTTCAGAGCTGCCTGGCCGAACGACCATAATAAAACATGACATTGTCACAGAACCAGGGGTCAGGGTCCATTTAAAGCCATATAGGATTCCTGAAGCTTAGTGAGAAGCTGTTTCTAAAGTAGTTAAAACCATGTTATAACTTGGAGTCATAGAGGAATCTAACAGTGAGTGGTCCAGTCCCATAGTTCTCATCCCGAAGCCAGACGGTAGCATACGCTTCTGTAATGACTTTCGTAAGTTAAATGAGGTGTCCAAATTTGACGCATACCCCATGCCCCGTGTGGATGAGCTTATAGAAAGGCTGGGAACAGCCAGGTTTCTCACCACGTTGGACCTGACCAAAGGGTACTGGCAAATACCTTTAACTGATAGCGCAAAAGAAAAAACAGCCTTTTCAGTTCCAGAGGGGCTATACCAGTATAAGATGTTACCCTTTGGGTTGCATAGGGCTCCAGCAACCTTTCAACGGGCGATGGATAAAATTTTGAGGCCCCATAGAAAATATGCAGCTGCCTATTTGGACGATGTGGTAATTCACAGTACAGACCGGGGGTCCCATTTGGTTAAAGTGCAAGCAGTACTGGACTTAATCAGAGAGGCAGGGTTAACTGCTAACCCAAAGAAGTGCTGCCTCGCAATGGAGGAGGTCAAATACTTGGGCTTCACCATAGGCAGAGGTCTGGTTAAGCCCCAATTGAATAAAATTGATGCTATTCAAAACTGGCCTCGTCCAGTGAATAAAAAACAGGTAAGGGCTTTTTTGGGAATAACTGGGTACTATATACGGTTTATTCCCAATTTTGCGACCACAGCAGTGCCGTTGTCAGACCTTACCAAAGGGAAGCAGTCAAATATGGTGAAATGGAACCCTGATGCACAAAAAGCGTCCCAAACATTAAAAGTGGCCTTGTGTTCACAACCGGTATTGATGACACTAGATTTCTCAAAAGAATTTGTTGTACAGACAGATGCCTCAGAGGTAGGGATAGGGGCTGTGTTGTCCCAAACCAGAGATGGGGACGAACACCCTATCATTTATTTGAGTAGGAAACTCAATGACCATGAAAAAAGGTATGCCATTGTGGAAAAGGAGGCTTTGGCCATTAAGTGGGCACTAGATACCTTGAGATATTACCTCTTGGGTAGACAATTCAGACTAGTGACAGATCACGCCCCTTTAAAATGGATGTATGTAAATAGAGGTCAGATGGTTTCTAGCATTGCAGGATTTTAAGTTTACTGTTGAACATAGACCGGGTACACAATAGGCCAACGCATTGTCCCGCATCTTCTGTTTGGGGGCTACAAGTGTTCCGGCCCCTAGGTCGAAACAGGGCAGGGGGATATGTGACAAGAACACTGGAATAGTGTTTGAGGGCAGGTATGTTTGTCCCAGGTTCTTGTTTTACCTGTATTAGGAAAATGTTTTGTTTTGTCAGAACCTTTTAAGTTTATTGGAAAAGCTGGATAAGGGCCCTGAAAGAAAGATAGGGCAAGTTCCAGACGTTGGGCCTAGTTCGGGTCTTTGGCCTCACAGAGGGCTAATCAGGGTTTCAGCTGTGTAAGTGGGTTATAGGGCTTCTAGCCTGATTAGTGTGTGCAGACTGCCTGGGAAGACTGCAGGATCTCTGTGAGAGAAATACGCTTCCTTATACATGTGAGCCAGTGTTGACTGGAAACTCTGTGTTTTTTGTTTAGAGACAGTTAGGAACGTCTTGTGTTTAGTTAGTGCCGGACAGGCAAGGTATTTTCTTGTGATGTTTGTTTTGTTTTCTGCTTAATAAAACTGGTCGTGGCCAGTTGCACCACACACTGTACTTGACTTGTGTGATTCCTCAGCTGCTGCTTGCTAACATTTACCCCACAAAACGGCACCTTGTTCCCTTACAGTGTTACTATATATATATATATATATATATTATAATGTGTGTGTAACCCTTCTTTTTTATATATATGTGTATACTAGCCCATTAGGCGGTGCTAGACACACCCAGTAGGCGGTGCTAGGCACGCCCAGTAGGTGGTGCTAGGCACGCCACTCCAGTCGTGCACCCCGTAATAAAATGTGCTGCGCACGCCTATGTCTGTTAGTATGATCCCCTACCCGAAATGGGACTCTCTTACCACTAGAGAGATATGCCTGTCTTATGGTTAGCCTTATCCATCTGGCCAAAGTTTGTTTCGAAGCCGGCCAGCCCTTCCTGGGACCATCATACAAGACAAACAAAACGTCTGACTTCCTAATGGAATCTGTAGCCTGTATGTATACCCGTAAGGCTCTGACTATATCCAAAGCTACGTCCCCATCAGCCAATCCTTGGAAGGAGGGGACCACAATCGGTTGGTTTATGTGGAAACCGGAAACCACCTTAGGTAAAAACTCTGCTTTTGTACGGAGCTCTACTCTGTCTTCATGAAAACTAGGAAGGGACTTCTACATGACAGAGCCCCTAACTTGGAGACCCTCCTCGCTGATGCTAGAGCTAGGAGTAGGACTACCTTCCAGCTCAAGAGTTTCAGATCTGCTTCTTCCAACGGCTCAAAAACTGCCAATTTCTAAAATTCTAACACCAAATTTAGATCCCGCGGGAGGATGAAAAGTTGGTTGTATTCTCAACACTCCTTGCAAAAACTTCTGTACCTCCTGTAAGGACACCAGGTGCTATTCAAAAAGGATCGAGAGGGCTCAGACCTGGACTTTCAAGGATCCCAATCTCAAACCACCATCAAAACCATTTTGTAGAAATCTCTAAAGCCTAGAAAGGCGGAACTCTCTGGGATTCCAACCCTTTGACTGGCACCAGTCCATGTACCTCTTCCAGATTCTATAGTAGTGTGTTGCCGTGACTAGATTCCTTGCAGCTAACATGGTAGGAATAGCCGATTTCGGGATACCCTTGTCTCTCAGTATCCTGGTCTCAAGAAACACGCCATTAAACATAGATGGTTCAGATCTGGGTGAAAGAATGGACCTTGTGACAACAGGTCCTCCCTCTGCGGCAGTGTCCAAGGATCTTCCGCCAGGAGTCCCTTCAGGTCCAAGTACCAACTTCTGCGAGGCCAGTCTGGTGCTATTAAAATCATCCACGCTCTTTCCTGTTTCACCTTCAACAATCTTGGTAACAGGGGAAACGGCGGGAAGATGTACACTAGTTCGTATGGCCAGGGAATCACCAACACGTCCACCGCCTCTGCTGCTGGATGCCACATCCTGGCCACATATCTTGGCAGCTGATGGTTCTTATGGGAGGCCCTTAGATCTATTTGCAGTAGACCCCCACCGACGCACTACTACCTTGAATACCTGGGGGTGTAGACACCACTCCCCTGGATGCATGTCTTGGCGACTGAGGTAGTCTGCTTCCCAATTGTCTACTCTTGGAATGAAGACTGCTGGCAGGATGATGTTGCGCTTTTCTGTCCATGACAGAATCTTTGTAGCTTCTTTTAAAGCCATCTTCCCTGAAATTGATGGTCTTCCAGTAGTGCTCCCCATCCTCTGAGACTGGCATCTGTTGTCAGAAGCTTCCATCCCAGATTTCAAACCTCTTTCCTGCTGCCAGGCTTCTGTGGACCGACCACCAAATTAACAAGGTCCTGGCTTGGGGCGACAACGAATCCTTCGGTGGAGAAGCCAATGCATGCCCACCCCCCAATCAGATTCAGCTGAAAGGGTGTGGAATGAAGCCTGCCATATTGGACCACTTCGAAGGATGCTACCATCTTTCCAAGAAGCTGTATACAAAGATGCAGAGAGACCGTCTGGTTCTGCAGAACTTGACGAACCATTTCCCTGATAGATTGAATCTTGTCTTGTCTGGGAGAAAGACCTTCAGATGTATTGTATCTAAAATGAGACCCAGGAATTGAATCCTCTACATTGGTTGTAAATTGGATTTTTTGAAATTCACAATCCAGCCATGTCGAATCAGAAATTGATGAGTGATCTGAGCATCCCGGATCAACTGATCATGAGATGGAGCCTTGATGAGAAGGTCTTCCAGATATGGAATTATTGTTACTCCTAACGATCTCAATTTCGCCACCATGACAGCCATGATGTTTGTGAAGATTCTCAGGGGGTGATGATAGGCCGAACGGTAGGGCTTTGAACTGGTAATGAATCTTGCCCACTGCAAACCGTAAATAGGCTTGGTGCATGGTACATGGAAGTACGCATCCTTTATGTCCATGAGGGTCATTCCGAGTTGATCGCTAGCTGCATTCGTTCGCTGTACAGCAATGAGGCAAAAAAAGGCACATCTGCGCATGCGTATGCGGCGCAATGCGCACGCAGACGTACTATTACAATGGCCGATGTAGTTTCACACAGGGTCTAGCGAAGCTTTTCAGTCGCACTGCTGACCGCAGAGTGATTGACATGAAGTGGGTGTTTCTGGGTGTCAAGTGACTGTTTTCAGGGAGTGATCGAAACAACGCAGGCGTGTTGGGAAAAACACAGGCGTGGCTGGACGAATGCAGGGCGTGTTCGTGACGTCAAAACAGGAACTGAAAGTCATCGCTAGTGCTGAGTAGGTATTGAGCTACTCTAAAACTGCACGAAAAAACTTTGGCGCCGCTCTGTGATCCTT
Organism: Pseudophryne corroboree; assembly: GCF_028390025.1. Classification (NCBI taxonomy): domain Eukaryota; kingdom Metazoa; phylum Chordata; class Amphibia; order Anura; family Myobatrachidae; genus Pseudophryne; species Pseudophryne corroboree. Next base: position 365,886,404 of record NC_086447.1, read on the forward strand.
TCGTTCGCACTTCTGCTAAGCTAAAATACACTCCCATTGGGAGGCGGCATAGCCTCCCTCTAGCATAGTTCGCACTTCTGCTGAGCTAAAATACACTCCCAATGGGAGGCGGCATAGCGGGGTTTGCACGGCTGCTAAAAACAGCTAGCCAGCGAACAACTCGGAATGACCCCCCATGGACACCATGAAATCCCAATGTTCCAGTCCCGCAATAACCGACTGTATTGACTCCATCTTAAATCTGTAAACCTTCAGGAATTGATTTAAGATCTTTAAATTGAAGATTGGCCTGACAGAACCATCAGGCTTTGGTACAACAAGAAGATTTGAATAAAATCCCGTTCCTCTTTGAGAAGTCAGGACCGGCATAATTACTTCCATCTGAAGTACCCTTTGAATCGCCGTAACTAATGCCCTCGCTTTTTGAGGGCACCGAGGAGGGCCTGTCGAAAAGAACTGACTGTGAGGACGGTTGAGAAATTCTATTTTGTAACTCTGAGAAATAACGTTGTAGATCCAGACTTCTGGTGAGGTTTCGGCCCAGGTGTTCCGAAACCTTTCCAACCGTGCGCCCACCAAAGGAGACCCAAAGTAGCTGGGAGACCATCATGCCACGGTCTTGTCATCAGGTTTTGGGTCTTGTTTTTGGGCTGTGTATTGGGAACGGCCTCTGCCTCTGTTTCCACGAACCTGACCGCCAAAGCCTCTTCCTCTAGTTCGAAAGGATTGAGACCTAAATGAATTGAAAACCGGACCAGAGTAATTTCTTCTGACCAGTGGCGTAATTCTAGGGTAAGTGGAAGGCTGAAAAGTAGATTTTCCCGCTGTTGCTTGTGAAATCCACTTGTCTAATTCCGGCCCACATAAAGCTTCCTCTACAAAGGGGATTGCCTCTACCACCTTCTTGGAATCAGAATCCACTTGCCATTCTCCGAGCAACAAAATCCTTCTGGCCAATATAGCAAAATATATGTAGCTGACTCATCGATGTGTTCCGCTAGCTGAACTATTTCTTCTTTCTGAACAATCTGACTGGCCCATGCTACAATAGCCTTATTAATCCATGCACTGACAATCGTAGGTCTATGTGATGCTCCTGCGGCCACAAAGATCAACTTAAGTGCTGTGTCCAACTTACGATCTGACACATTCTTTAGTGTCGTCACGTTTGGTATAGGTAATATTGTCCTCTTTGATAGTCTAGCCGGGGAGGCATCGACAATCGGTGGGACCTCCCACTTAGACATGACACCCTTGGGCAATGGAAAATTAGCCGTAAACCTCTTGGGGATCTCGAAGCATCTATCTGGCTGCTTCCATGCTACCCCCATTTGATCCTGGAGAGTCTGAAGAATTGGAAAAACTGCTGTTTGCGGTTTCTGAGACTCAAAAAGATCAAATACCTCAGGTTCCTTAACCTCTTCTTCCTTGAACTTAAGGACCTGTATTTACCGCTTCAATAAGGGATTCTAACCCCTTGACTTCAGCCTCCTCCTCCTCAGGACTGATATCAATTATCGCCTCTACTGACTCTCCCTCATCCTCTTCATCTATGAGACCCTCCTCCTCTTCCGACTCTACTTGTAGGATAGGGAGGGGTCTCTTTACCGCTTTATGCACATTCTTTTCTACCTGTGCGGGCAGAGTTAGTCTAATTAGGAATTCCTCCATAGTCTTGGAAAAACCCGCTGCCCATTCTAGATGTTGCTTGCGGGATTCCGCCATTTCCTTAGAAATACCTGCCAGGGCATGTTTCCATGACCCAGAAGGACTACTGCTCCCAGGTTGAGCATCCATTCCCAAACATGTATCGCACAACCCAGAGCTGCCAACATTAGTTCTTTGTGGTTTGGTTGGTGCTTTAGACATGTTAAAGACACACATACACACACAAACACACACACACACACGCACACACACACACACACACACACACACACACACACCAAACAGCAGTACTTTCACCCTATTACAGTAGGAAGAAAAAGATTGTAAAGATATAGGGAGCCAGTGGCAAACGCAGGATTTCTTGAGGGGGGTTTCCAAATGCAATCCCACAATCTCCCACTCTGCGGAACATTGGAGCAAGTGCAGGAGTTTGGGGGAGCGGTAGAAGAACTAGTAACGACTCTGAACATTGGTCTTTTTATACACTGTATACTGTATGGAATACAGTATTTATATTAAACACTATAGATGGTCTATAGTAGCATAGGCTTTATCAAACATACTTAAATAATATAAATAAGTGGTCAGAAAAAGGTTAAACATACCATAATAAATACATACACAAACATAATAGAACCAGTACTGCACTTTCTAAGAACACATTCTTCCACCTTATGGTAATGCTCCTGTCTCTTCTTCCTGGTAGCTACTCTTTGGTCCAGTGCACTGATTGAGGACTCAGATCCACACACACAGCAAAATTGGTAGAAGAAGCTGCAACCACTGGGTATCTGGTTATGTGCAGCAGCTCTGCTGTCCCAAAAACTGCATGATGTGGCGGCAGTTCTAGTAATAGTATTATTTACCATTACTATTGTTGTCATAATTTGAGCCACTTGCCAAGAGGAAGGGGGTTTCCGTGCAACCGGAAACCCCCCCAGCGTTTGCCTATGGGAGCAATGAAAAATTGGGAGTCACACAGATGTCATTAATAAAAATAAAATAAAAAAATAAATAATTTTTTTTACCAGCCTGACCTTTACAACCCCCACACCACAAACTCTTGAAACAGCCTGAGTTGATTCAAAAAGACAAAAATGCAAAGATGGCGCTTCACTTCAAAGGTGCTGCAACCAACCAGCCAGGGTGGTCACCTACACCCCTATGAAATTACAGATAATGTTCTAATACTTGCTGTGGTGCGCTCCTTGGAATATATGAACAGTTCTCCCAATCCAACAAAATAAACATATATGTCCACTCTTTATATTTCAGCAACAGTCTGCAGGTTTGGGTGTTTGGCTACTTGAATCCTCCCTGGCAATGGAAGAATCCCTTCAATCAGTCACTGTTGTGAAATTACGTCGCGCGTGCGCATTGCGCCGCATGCGCAGAATTGCCATTTTTTTGCCTGATCGCTGCGCAGCGACCGAAAACAGCTAGCGAACAACTCGGAATGACCCCCCTATATGCACGTTTCTCCTTGTGTTTTGGGGATTCTCCATTCGTTGTAGCAGTGAAGATTTTCCTACCAGATGAATTATGAACTTTCCATTTATTTGAAATATAAAGAGTGGACATATATCTTCATTTTGTTGGATTGGGAGAACTGTTCATATATTCCAGGGAGCGCACCACAGCAAGTATTAGAACACAGCCTGAATTGATTGTTGAGAAATTATGTTGCTCCTGTCAGCAGAGTCCTTTGGAAGAAAAAATAGGAATTTGGTTACCTACCAGTAAATCCTTTTCTCGTAGTCCGTAGAGGATGCTGGGGTCCACATTAGTACCATGGGGTATAGACGGGTCCACCAAGAGCCATTGGCACTTTAAGAGTTTGATAGTGTGGGCTGGCTCCTCCCTCTATGCCCCTCCTACCAGACACAGTCTAGAAACTGTGCTCAAGGAGACGGACTTCTTCGAGAGAAGGATTTAACACAGATAGTGGCGAGATTCATACCAGCTCACACATACAAGGCACATCAAGCTAATTAGCTTGAAACATTCAGTAACTGCTGAAACATTACTTACCAAGTAACAATGCAGTACATAACTTAACAAAGTAGTACCGAACCAAATAACGGTTGTAGGAAAACAAAGCGATGGGCAGGCGCCCAGCATCCTCTATGGACTACGAGAAAAGGATTTACCGGTAGGTAACCAAAATCCTATTTTCTCTTACATCCTAGAGGATGCTGGGGTCCACATTAGTACCATGGGGATGTATCAAAGCTCCCAGAATGGGAGGGAGAGCGCTGAGGCTCCTGCAGAACTGATTGACTGAACTTCAGATCATCAGAGGCCAAAGTATCGAACTTGTAAAACTTTGCAAACGTGTTCGACCCAGACCAAGTTGCAGCTCGGCAAAGTTGCAATGCCGAGACACCCCAGGCAGCCGCCCAGGAAGACCCCACCTTACGAGTAGAGTGGGCCTTTACAGATTTTGGACACGGCAGTCCTGCCATAGAATAAGCGTGCTGGATAGTGAACCGAATCCAGCGAGAAATAGTCTGCTAAGAAGCAGGACACCCAATTTTCTTGGGATCATATAGGACAAACAGAGAGTCCGACTTTCTGTGACGAGAAGTCCTCTTCACATAGATTTTCAGAGCCCTTACAACATCCAAGGACTTTGAAGCAATTGAGGAGTCAGTAACAACTGGCATCACAATAGGTTGATTGATATGAAAAGCTGACACAACCTTAGGAAGAAACTGCTGACGTGTCCGGAGCTCAGCTCTATCTTCATGGAAGATTAAGTAGGGGCTCTTACAAGATAAAGCCCCCAACTCCGACACACGTGTAGCAGAAGCCAAGGCCAACAAAGTGACAGCCTTCCACGTGAGAAACTTGACCTCAGCCTCCTGTAGAGGCTCGAACCAATCCGATTGGAGGAACTGTAACACCACGTTAAGATCCCAGGGTGCCGTAGGTGGCACAAAGGGAGGCTGGATGTGCAAAACCCCTTTCAAGAAAGTCTGAACCTCAGGGAGGGAAGCCAGTTGTTTCTGGAAGAAAATGGATAGGGACGAAATCTGGTCCTTTACGGATCCCAACCTCAGGCCCATATCCACACCTGCTTGCAGGAAGAAGAGAAACCGTCCCAGTTGAAACTCCTCCATAGGAAACTTCTTGGATTCACACCAAGAGACATACTTTTTCCAAATACGATGGTAATGTTTAGACGTTCCTAGCCTATATCAGGGTAGGAATAACCTTGTTCGGAATGCCATTTCCGAGCTAATATCTGGCATTCAACCTCCATGCTGTCAAACATAGCCGCGGTAAGTCTTGATTAGCTGACGGCCCCTGTTGCAGCAGGTCCTCCCAAAGAGGAAGAGGCCTTGGATCTTCCAGCAGAAGACCCAGAAGATCTGCGTACCAAGCCCTTCTTGGCCAGTCCGGAGCAATGAGGATTGCCTGAACTCTTGTTCTCCTTATGAGTTTTAGAACTCTTGGAATGAGTGGAAGTGGAGGAAACAAGTACACCGACTGGAACACTCACGGAGACACCAGGGCGTCCACTGCCATGGCTTGCAGGTCCCTTGACCTGGAACAATACCTCGGAAGCTTCTTGTTGAGACGGGAGGCAATCATGTCTATTTGAGGTACACCCCAAAGATCTGTCACCTCCGTGAACACCTCCTGATGGAGGCCCCACTCTCCTGGATGGAGATTGTGTCTGCTGAGGAAGTCCACTTCCCAGTTGTCTACCCCCGGAATGAAGATTTCTGACAGCGCCAACGCGTGCTTTTCTGCCCAGAGGAGGACTCTTGTTACCTCTGACATTGCAGCTCTGCTCTTCGTTCCACCCTGTCGGTTTATGTAGGCCACCGTCGTTACATTGTCCGACTGCACTTGAATGTCTCGATCTTGCAGAATATAAGCCGCTTGGAGAAGACCATTGTAGATGGCTCTTAGTTCCAGAATGTTTATTGGAAGACTGGATTCCAGGCTTGACCACCTTCCTTGGAAGGTTTCCCCCTGAGTGACTGCGCCCCAGCCCTGGAGACTTGCATCCGTGGTTATGAGCATCCAGTCTTGAATCCCGAACCTGCGGCCCTCCAGAAGGTGAGGTATTTGCAGCCACCAGAGAATTTAAATCCTGGCTTTCAGCGACAGACGTATCCTCTGGTGCATGTGTAGATGAGATCCTGACCATTTGTCCAGGAGAGCCAGTTGGAAGGACCGAGTGTGAAACCTTACGTACTGTAGAGCCTTGTAAGAGGCAACCATCTTCCCCAGAAGGCGAATGCACTGATGAACCAATACCCGGGCTGGCTTCAGGACGTCCCGGACCATTGTTTGAATCACCAATGCTTTCTCCTCTGGCAGAAACACCCTCTGCACTTCCGTGTCGAGGATCATTCCCAGAAAAGACAATCTCCTTGTCAGCTCCAAATGTGATTTTGGAAGGTTCAGGATCCAACCATGTTTCCTGAGCAGATGAGTCGTGAGAACAATGGACTGCAACAACGTCTCCCTGGACGATGCCTTTATCAGCAGATCGTCCAGATATGGGATTATGTTCACCCCCTGTCTGCGGAGGAGAACCATCATCTCTGCCATCACCTTGGTGAACACCCTCGGTGCTGTGGAGAGGCCAAATGGCAGCGCCTGAAATTTATAGTGGCTGTCTAACAGTGCAAATCTGAGATAAGCCTGGTGTGGCAGCCATATCGAAATGTGGAGGTACGCATCCTTGATATCCAGGGATACCATAAACTCTCCCTCCTCCAGACCTGAGATCACTGCCCTGAGAGACTCCATTTTGAATTTGAACACCTTCAGATAAGGGTTCAGCGATTTCAAGCTCAAAATTGACCTGACCGAACCATCTGGTTTCGGTACCACGAAAAGGTTTGAATAATAACCCTTGTTTTGCATATGAGGTGGAACTGGAACAATGACCTGTGACTTTTCCAATTTTAGAATGACTTCCTGTAGGATAGCCCTGCCTGTCATCAAGGCTGGCAAGCCTGACTTGAAGAATCGGTGAGGCGGGAGTTCTTGAAACTCCAGTCTGTACCCCTGGGACACAATATCCTGTACCCAGGGATCCAGGACGGACGACACCCAGACGTGCCTGAAACGCCTGAGTCTCGCACACAGCAACTCTTCCACCAGGCTGTGCGGTCCACCGTCATGCTGAGGATTTTGATGAACCAGAAGCAGATTTATGGCCCTGGGAGCCTGTGGGAGCAGGACTTTTGGATTTCGCCCGACTACCTCTAAAGAAGGTGGTAGGAGGCTTTGACTTTTTTGCCTTAGCGGTCCGAAAGGACTGCGAAGCAGCTGAAGAAAATGGTTTCTGTGTAGGAGGCATAGCAGAGGGAAGGAAAGGTGACTTACCTGCGGTTGCCGTGGAAATCTATGCATCCAATGCTTCCCCAAATAGAGCCTGACCTGTGTAGGGTATGTTCCACGCTTCTCATAGACTCCGCGTCTGCAGACCATGGGCATAGCCAGAGTCCCCTGCGAGCTGATACCAACATGGAAGATATCCGCACAGTCAGCGTACCCAGGTCCTTCATGGATTCCTGTATATTACGTAAAAACAATTCAATGTCACTTCTATCCATTGTATCCAAATCCTCTAGTAATGTGCCTGACCACTTTACTATGGCTTTAGAAATCCTTACACAGGCAATAGTGGGCCTTAACGCCACTCCTGAAGCAGTGTAAATGGATTTGAGTGTAGTGTCAATCTTACAATCAGCCGCTTCTTTTAACGCGGTAGATCCAAGGACAGGTAAAACCACCTTTTTTGACAGTCTAGAGACAGATGCGTCAACTATGGGTGGGTTTTTCAATTTTTTCCTACCCTCCTCAGGGAAGGAAAAAGCAACGAGAACCCTTTTTGGGATCTGGAATTTTTTCTCCAGGTTTTCCCAGGACTTTTCAAATATAGCATTTAATTCTTTAGACGCAGGGAAGGTTAGCGAGGCTTTCTTATTGTCAGTGAAGTAAGCCTCCTCAACCTGCTCAGGTGGCGTGTCAGTAATGTTTAACACATCTCTAATGGCCTCAATCATGAGCAAGGGGCGCCGCCCCCCTCAGCACGTCCCCATCATCACTGCTGTATCAGAGTCGGTATCAGTGTCATCTTGCATAATCTGTGCAAGTTCACGTTTCTGTGGGAACATGCTAGGGGATTTTGCAGGAATAGGAACAGAACCTGACCAAACTGCCATAGACTTCTTCAACACCTGAGTTTCAGTCTCAGTAATAGCTACCCTAGTAGAGATCTGAGAGATCATTCCATTGATAGAGGTTAACCACTCAGGCTCAACAATAGGGATCTGAGACAAGGCATTACATTCCTGTGTATATGGAATGGATTCCTCCTGAGAGGAAACATCTTCTGCAGCATATGACACAGAGTCCCTAGACATGGCTATGGAATATAGGGGGTCATTCCGAGTTGATCGCTCGCTAGCTAGTTTTAGCAGGTGTGCAAACGCTATGCCGCCGCCCACTGGGAGTGTATTTTAGCTTAGCAGAAGTGCGAACGGTTGTGTCGCAGAGCGCCTGCAAAAACATTTTGTGTAGTTTCAGAGTAGCTCAATACCTACTCAGCGCTTGCGATCACTTCAGACTATTCAGTTCCGGATTTGACGTCAAAAACCCGCCCAGCATTCGCCCAGCCACGCCTACATTTGTCCTGGCACGCCTGAGTTTTTCCGCACACTCCCTGAAATGGTCAGTTGCCATCCAGAAACGCCCACTTCGTGTCAATCACTCTGCGGCAAGCAGTGCGACTGAAATGCATCGCTAGACCCTGTGCAAAACTACATCATTCGTTGTGCCCGTACGTCGCGCGGGCGCATTGCGCCGCATATGCATAACTGACGTTTTTTAGCCTGATCACTGCACTGTGAACAAATTCAGCTAACGATCAACTCGGAATGACCCCCTTAGTAAACACCCCCCCACCCCCACACAAACACACACACACAGGAAAATGTCACAGTTTCCCCCCAAGTATGCCAGAGAGACACAGAGATTGGAGCCAACCCACACACAGCGCATTCTGACTACACAGACTTTACACAACCTCCCCCCTTCTACATCCCCTGGTACCGCACAGGATAGCTGGAGTTGCTTGGAGGGACAGCTCTCCCTGTCAGCGTCTGTATACAGGAACTGCAGGCAGGATAATGGCACTGAACGCTGCTGGGTCCGCTCTGAGAAGCTACGCCCCCAAACATGGCGCTGCTTCCCGCTCATTTTATTATACTCGCATGAGGATGTCTGCTGGCAGCGATACGGGGACCTGACAGGCTTGCTGGCCAGTGTAGGGTGTAGGCACTGGCTTAGGGCGCCCCTCACAGCGCCGCACTATATACCGCTGAACCCCGGAGCGCAGTTAGTACTGCGCTCCCTACCCTGTTGCCGCCATCTTCACACCGGCTACCCGCTTGCCAGGGGGGCCGGTGAATCACTCGCCACCGAAATCTTCTTCCTCTGTAAGGGGGTTGCGGCATGTTGCGGGAGTGAGCAGTCGCCTGGGGCGGATAACGATCAGCACCCTCAGGAGTTCAGTGTCCTGTCAGCGGAGATAGTGGCTCAGACCACTCAGGGCAGACACTACTCCCCCCTTAGTCCCACGAAGCAGGGAGGCTGTTGCCAGCAGCCTCCCTGTGCCTAAGTAACTCTTATAAAAATAATAAAAGTAAAGAATTTAGGAGCTCCCCTGGCTGTGACCGGCTCCTCTGAGCACATTTTCTAAACTGAGTCTGGTAGGAGGGGTATAGAGGGAGGAGCCGGCCCACACTCTCAAACTCTTAAAGTGCCAATGGCTCCTGGTATACCCGTCTATACCCCATGGTATTAATATGGACCCCATCATCCTCTAGGACGTAAGAGAAATTGTAGAAATCATTCCCCTAATAGAGTCCAGACATGCTGGTTCTGCCCCAACAGCCTGGGAAGGGATACATTGATTACACACTAGCGAACCCCGTGGAGAAGAGGAACACTGTGCCTTACATGAAACACCCTCTTTGCCTGACATACTGTAACAGTGACAGCGCGCACACACACACACACACACACACACACACACACAGGAAAAGGTTAAATGCACAATTAATCCACAAAGATCCCTTCCAGGGAGACACAGGTGGTCATTCCGAGTTGTTCTCTATCTCTTTCGTTCGCACAAGGTATGCGCAAAATTGCGAACATGTTGCAAAATAGCGAATATCTGCCTCCAACGTATTTTTGCAAATTCGTCCGCAGTATTACACAAAGTGGGTGTATGCCAAATGACATCGCACTAATGCGAACCCATCGCAATACCACAAACCTCATCATAAAAATCCTAACTTCTCGTAGATTTACACATTCCTCTTAAATTTGCACACGTTTTTGCTAAAAAAAAACGCACAGCAATGGTTTTTTTTTCACTTTTAAGTTAAATAAGGCTCCACAAGCCTTCCTCAATTACGAATCCAATTAGTGTAATGATTGTTAATGGTCATCACCAATTAAGTCTCCAAATAATACCTGAAGAACACTTTGTAGGCATAATTGGCCATTAACATTATAAATAAGTAATTTTAAATATAGATGTGGTAAATGTGGCTTTTTTTTTTTTTTGTAGAGGTGTAGTATGTGAATAAATGTGTTAACATGTTTTTTAAATCAATAAGCTCCTAACTATTTTTAATGTTTTTTTCGGTTTTAATTTTAAATTCACATTCTTAAGTTACTTGTCAGAAATGTTTAAGCTAACCAATTTCTGCTAGGCAATCTGCAGTTCCTTTATTGCATAAATAAACACAACACCTGATTAACTTTAACCAAAAATGTTTATTTGTATTTTTTTTTTTAAACAAATTTTTAGAAATAATTTTTTTTTTGTTTAAACAAATTTTTGCATCAAATCCACTGTTTCCAGTAAATTTTGAGGTTGCTGGCGCATGCTGGCCAGAATTCCTCCCAAACTTGTGGGATCTCGCAACATCTGAAATTAAGATGCAAAATAAACATTACTAACTTCCTCACATTACCTATTATACAAACAAGGCACAAAGGACACTTTAATGCAGGCATGTCCAAACTGCGGCCCTCCAGCTGTTTGTAAAATACATATCCCAGCATGCCTTGACCCAGTTTTGCTGTCCGAGAATGCAAAAGCTGTGTCTGGCCATGCTGGGATGTGTAGTTTTTCAACAGCTGGAGGGCCGCAGATTGGACAGGCCTGCTTTAATGGCCAAGTAACTACATCATGGATGTTTTAATGAGAAAACATTAGCAGAACAACACACAAGCCTGCTCAGCAAGGTTTTTTATTTTTTACTTAAACAAAGTGTACGACACCATGGGGTACATACAGTAATATGGGAGTTATATTGTAGATGGAATGTTACCCATAGCAACCAATCAAAATCAACATATTATCTTGTAGAAGGTGCAAAATAATTGAAAAGTATGATCTGCTTTGTTGCTATGGCCAAAATCCCAACTTAAATAGTAGTACCATCTTAGTAAATGTAGCCTCATGCAGGGATTCATTCACATCTGGAGTGAAGCAGTCTTTTCTTTTTTGTTTTTGGCCCTGCATCATCACACTGCATATCCACATCTTCAGAAGGACCACATATCGCAGCATGCCCACACTCCATGAAAGCCTGCCTTACAACATAAGGTCTAACAGCTTTCTAAATGTATAAATCCTAAATAGTAGGAGTGTAACTTTCACAATACAAATCACTGTGTCCTTAGCCTGCCTAACAAAGTGACTCCTGCAACTTTAATGTGAAAATATTGCATTACCCAGGCACAATTGTAAAAGTAAAACCACACAAAAAGTACCACTCAGGTCTAAATGTTTTGCATATAATGTATCACATACAAACCCTGTTGTGCAGCCAAACCTGTCGACAGAGTGATTGGCGACCCAGAGTGGGCATCCTCAACATTGCAGATGTAGACACTGTACATATAATGTTCCTCACACAAATGTAAATGCATCATCCATACCATGATGAAGAAGACAAGCATCTAACCTTGACAAAAGATTGCCCACAGTACAACACTGCATTTATTTGAATGTGTCCTATTTTTATTTTTATTAAAATGAATGTGTGTGAACTCTCCTCTGCCACGTGCCCACCTCCCTCAAGTGACTCCGGGGCCTCTGCTGCCCATTCGGATGGCGGCGAAGGTGGCTGGCTGGGGGATGTAGACTGGATGGGTGTTGTTGGCTGGATGGGGGATGTGGGCTGGATGGGGGAAGAAGGCAGGATGGGGGAAGGAGGGTCTATTTCTGTAAGAGGATGGAAGGGGGAGGACCTTACAGAGGGGGTTTGAGAATGATAGGGTGAGGGTGGTGGAGAGGATTTTTGGGACACAGAGGGGGAGGGGGGCAGAGAGGGGAATTGTGAAAGAGAGGTGTATTGGGCCGGAGAGGGTGATTGGTCGGGAGAGGGGGATTGGGAAAGAGAGTGGGATTGGGCCGGAGAGGGGGATTGGGAAAGAGAGTGGGATTAAGCCGGAGAGGGTGAGGTGGCCGGAGAGGGTGAGGTGGCCGGAGAGGGGGTGTGGGCCGGAGAGGGGGAGGAGGCCGGAGAATGGGCCTGGGAAGAAGAGGGGGATGGGGAGACAGAAGGGGAGGGGGCCTGAGAAGGGGCGTAGGAAGAAGAGGGGGATGGGGAGACAGAAGGGGAGGGGGCCTGAGAAGGGGCGTGGGAAGAAGAGTGGGATGGGGCAACAGAAGGGGAGGGGGCCTGAGAAGGGGCCTGGGAAGAAGAGGGGGATGGGGCAACAGAAGGGGAGGGGGCCTGAGAAGGGGCCTGGGAAGAAGAGGGGGATGGGGCAACAGAAGGGGAGGGGGCCTGAGAAGGGGACTGGTGTAGGCTCCCAGCAGCAGCAGCAGCTTGCGGTTGTGCTCGCCCTAGAATGACATATGTAATATTTAGGTTGTAGCATATAAATGTATAACATCATCATATTCCTATTACTCTGTTCTGTCCCATGTTAAAGAGACAGGGGTAACATTAATATTTTTTTATAATGTTAAAACTGGTGATGTTGGCCATAGCAACCAATCAGATTATACGTAACATTTATTAAGCTGCTTCTATCAGATAATATATAGAATCTGATTGTTTGATACAGGCAACATCACCAGTTCAAAAAACCTCCCACATTAGAAAATTAAACCCACTGAGCAAGTTATTGGGTTAAGTTGACAGGCTGTGTAGAAACTCTGCACAACAACATTCACTTTTGCAGAAGCACCTTGCTACACAGTCAGTACTGCTTGCCCTACCCACACACACTGTGTCATGTTTATTCTACAATAGTTTAGTGTAATTGTGCAAATTTTCACACTCTCACTTAGTGAAAGTAGGCAAAGTTTATGCTACAATTCTGTGTTATTTACTGTAATATTTTACTTACTGCGCCTACGTAAGTCACGGATTTGTTGGCGGAGCTCCGCCAACAGGTCCGGCGTACGCCTGCGGAGGTCGCTCCAGCGCCTCTCCAGTTGAATGATGGTCCTCCTGCTGCGGACGCGGGTTCTCAATACGCAGCGGACCTCCACGTAGGCCTCACGTTTTACCCTATTTGGGATAAAGGGCCCTGCGCGGCCTACGCGGCGGTCCATTACTGCAACGAGAACGCGCAGCTCCCGGCGGGTAAAAGCTGCTGCACGCATGATGGCAATGGCATTTTCCATATATGGGCTTATATTTATAGTGTGTGGTGGCATGTGATTGGTTGTAATTGCATGGTGTCATCTGTAATAAACTTTATTGAAATGTGTACATTAATGTGCAGGACAGTTTGTACAGTTCTCATGGGCGGAGATTCGCACCCGCGGACACACACACACATCGGAGATTCACACCCGCGGACACACACACACACACACACACACACACACATATATCATTGAGATATGGCTTCAAATCATAAACATATTAGTCTTCACACATATATATATATATATTTTTATTTTTTATTTTTAAAAACAACACACACATTTTTTTGTCCTATTTTTGTCCTTCGAAAAAAGACAACTAAGTGTAACAATCTGTTTACTCACCACATTTTGCAGGAACAAACAGCTACACAAAGTCACAAATTTGTAGTTTTTTAGGATCAGATGGTGTGGAATTTTTATGGTAAACAGATGCACAAGCCTAACAGAAAATTACAAAAAAAAAAATGTTGCTTACATTCAAAACTACAAAAGTCTTATTTAATTAAAAAAAACCCATTGTATACAACAATCTTACCCAACATACATGAAAAGGTGTCAGGTCCGGGTGTTTTTGTGAATCCGTTAACCCGGGACCAACCACAGGTGTAGGTGTTGGGGTATGAAGAAAGCAGGGAGGACGAAGAAAGTTCCGTTTCATATATTTATTGAAAATAACAATTCAGCAAAGTGGTAAATGGCAAGTTATTAATCACCATAATATACTGACGTATTGCATGAATAATAGAAATAATATGCAGGATATATCTTAAAGAAAAAAATAAAAGAAATGTTCATGGAATTGCGTTTAAAACAGGCTGGAGAATAAATGTTGAATTGTCCAAATATAAACAAGCTTTGATGCTGAACTGTAGAATGTGTTTAACTGGGTAATGCAGACATGAAGAAATAACTGTGAGGATTTGCAATGAAGTTTTGAGAGGTAACTGAGAGACTGTGAAGAATTATCCTTGTAATGGCAACATAGAAAGTAAAAGTACTAAATTGGGTTACTTGCGAGTTCCGGAGATCATTGTGAGACTGTAGCAGATGATATAAGTGATGAACGGGTTAAATGCAGAGCAGAATAAACGAACAGCTGAAGTTAGTGGAATCCTCCAAACTCTGTATGGTTGAAAGCAGGCAGACAGGGTTTCCTCATGCAAGACTCTGGGAATCCAATAGTTACCAGTAGGTGCGTGATTAACTGACAGCACAGCGGGGAGCCGGTGGATCTTTAGCAGTGAAGGCTGCAGACGGGCCTCTGGGAACGGAGGCGATATCTGGACCACGGGAATCACACAGGAATGCACGGAGAGAGCTCAGAGCTAGAGCACAGCGTTGATACAACAAAGCACTGGCCCAGAGTAACATAATCCCAGCCTACTTAAAGGCAGCACAAGCACGGGATTGGCTTACACCTGCCCACAGGTGTTTTCACAAGTGCTCTGTATTACCTATTTGGTCTCCAACATGGCCACCTCCTATACAGCAGACACACCGCAGTGCCTTAGGCCATTTGGTCCCCGCACTCCCAATTCCCAGACTCTGCATTACCTGTGCCACTGATCACGCCGCGTCCCCACACGGGCGCACAGCACCGCAAGCAACCGCACTGGCAACGGATGAACCCCAGAACCCGCAAAGGTGAGAGACCGGTTCGTGACAGTACCCCCTCTTCTACGGGTGGTCTCCGAACACCTTTGAACCTTATCAGGATTTTTGGAGAAGTATTTCCGTACCAGTCTTGGAGCATGAACATCTTCAGAGAAAACCCAGGATCTCTCCTCCGGACCGTAACCCTTCCAGTCGACCAAAAACTGTAAACGTCCATATCGGGAACGTGAGTCTACAATCTCCTTAACTTCAAATTCCTCATCCTGCACAGAGTCAACTTTAGGAGATTTGGACTGGGTAGTACGGAACTTATTGAGAATCAAAGGCTTCAATAAAGATGTATGAAAGGCGTTAGGAATTCTCAAAGATGGTGGCAACTTGACTTTGTATGACACAGGATTGAGTACCTTTACAATGGGAAATGGACCAATAAACTTGGGAGCAAATTTCTTAGAAGGAACTTTGAACCTGAGATTGCGCGTAGAAATCCAAACTTGGTCCCCCACCTTGTAATTCGGTACAGCTTTACGTTTTCTATCTGCAAAAGATTTATAACGAGCGGAAGTTTTGACCAACGACTTACGCACACAACTCCAGATTCTAGATAGACGTTGAAGTTCTTGATCTGCTGCTGGAACCTCTAGGGCTGGCAATGGATGGAACTCTGGCACACGAGGATGAAAGCCGAAGTTAATATAAAAGGGCGTAGATTCTGAAGATGAATGGAAGAGATTATTATGAGCAAATTCTGCCAATGGAAGGTAGTCAACCCAGTCATCCTGTGAGGACGATATATATAGCCGGAGAAATGTTTCAAGGTCTTGGTTGACTCTCTCAGTTTGTCCATCTGTCTGAGGATGATATGCAGAAGAAAAATTCAACTTGACATTTAAAGATGAACAAAGCGACCTCCAAAACTTGGCCACAAACTGTGTTCCCCGATCAGAGATGATCTCTCGAGGAAGGCCATGCAACTTGAAGATTTCAGAGATGAACAATCTGGCTAGTAAAGGGGCTGATGGTAACCCAGTTAATGGAATGAAATGTGCCATTTTCGAAAAATCGATCCACTATCACCCAAATGGTATTTCGCCCTTTTGATGGAGGTAGATCGGTCACAAAATCCATTGAGATATGAGTCCAAGGTTGTTTGGGTATGGATAATGGATGTAATAAACCTGATGGAGAACTTCTTGGACTCTTATGTTGGGCACATTTAGGACATGCTGCTATAAACTCTTGGACATCGGCTTTGAGACGTGGCCACCAATAAGACTGATGAATAAATTTGAGAGTCTTTAGAACCCCAGGATGACCCATGAAGGAAGAGGAGTGAGCCCAGGTAAGCAGCCGTTTTCGAAGATTTGTGGCAACAAAGGTCTTGCCAGGCGGAGGAACTGGAGAGGTTCGAGTCGTTAAAAAGGACGTAGGATTCACAATGGCTTGATTTGTGGTAGCATCATTTAATTCAGAAGAAGCAAAGGACCGGGAAAGGGCATCTGCCTTTTTGTTCTGAGACCCTGGACGATAGGTGAGCTTGAAATTAAATTGTGTGAAGAAAAGCGCCCATCGAGCTTGTCGTGGATTCAAGCACTGAGCTGACTGCAGATATAGAAGATTCTTATGATCAGTATAAACTGTAATGCGATGTTGTGCTCCTTCTAGAAGGTATCTCCACTCCTCAAATGCCAACTTGATGGCAAGTAATTCTTGCTCACCGATTGCATAATTACGTTCTGCCGGGAGGAACTTACGGGAGAAATATCCGCAGGGATGGACCTTTTTATCTTCAAAGACTTGTGACAACACAGCTCCTACTGCTTCTGTAGATGCATCCACCTCTAGTAGAAAGGGACGATTCAAATCAGGCTGTCGAAGAATGGGGGCTGACCCAAAGGCTTCCTTTAAATCAGAGAAGGCTTTGATTGATTCAGAAGACCAGTTCGTAGGATTTGCTCCCTTGCGAGTTAGGGCTGTGATGGGAGCAGCTAACGAAGAATAATTCTTAATGAATCTCCTATAGAAATTAGCAAAGCCAAGAAATCGCTGAATTCCCTTGAGAGTTGTAGGAGTGGACCAATCTCGGATAGCTTGTACCTTACCGGGATCCATACATAGCTCTGATCCAGAAATGATGTAACCAAGGAACGGTATGGAAGATACTTCAAAGGTGCACTTCTCTAACTTACAATAAAGTTGATTTTTCCTCAGACGTGTCAGTACCTCTTTAACTTGGTGATGGTGAGACTTTAGATCCTTAGAGAATATTAGGATATCATCCAGGTACACTACTAGACACTTGTAGAGAAGATCACGAAAAAGTTCATTCACATAGCTTTGAAAAACTGCAGGTGCATTACAAAGACCAAAAGGCATTACAAGGTATTCGTAATGCCCATCCCGGGTATTAAAAGCATTCTTCCACTCGTACCCTGCCCGGATGCGGATTAAATTGTAGGCCCCTCGGAGATCCAATTTTGTAAACACAGTAGCTCCCTTTACCCGATCAAATAATTCTGGAATTAAGGGTAATGGGTACTTGTTTTTCACAGTGATCTCATTGAGGCCACGGTAATCTATGCATGGTCGTAACCCACCGTCCTTCTTCTTAACGAAAAAGAATCCGGCTCCTGCAGGTGAAGAAGATGGTCTGATAAATCCTTTGGTTAGATTTTCCTGTATATAATCAGACATAGCTTGCGTCTCTGGGATGGATAGCGGATAAATTCATCCCCTAGGAGGGGTTTTACCCGGAACCATGACGATTGGGCAGTCCCATTCGCGATGAGGAGGTAGAGAGTCTGCTGCTTGTTTACTGAAAACATCCGCAAAGGATTGATACACCGGAGGTAGGTCAGGAAGGCTAATTGACCGGAGAGGTACAATTGAGGCTAAACAGTCCTTGGTACAAGATTTACCCCACGAAAGGACTTCCATGGTTTGCCAATTAAGTTGAGGATTATGTTTTTGCAGCCAAGGTAAACCAAGTATCACATCTTGAGAGGCTTTGGGAATCACGTAGAAGGAGACGTATTCGGAATGGAGCACACCAACTTTCATCTTGAGACATACGGTTCGATGAGTAATTATACCATCTGGAATTCGACTTCCATCCACTGCTGTAACAGCAACTGCTGCTTCCAGAGGCATGGTTTGAACTTTAGACCGTAAGACAAAGGCTGAGGAGATGAAGTTCTCGGCTGCCCCGGAATCTAGGAGAGCTGAAACTTTCACTGTAGAACTTGGAACTTCTAATTGAATAGACAAGGTCGGCTCTTTCCCAGAACGTGATTCTACAGTAACTCCTAGCTTAACCTCTCTTGAATAAGCTAGGAGCGAGAGTTTCCCGGTCGGAGTTTGCAGAATTTAACTAAATGTTCGGAGGACCCACAGTACATGCAGAGGTTACCCTGTCGACGACGAAGTCGTTCCTCCTCTGTGAGGCGAGAGCGCCCAATCTGCATAGGTTCTTCTGTCGTTACTGGAGACTGTGATGAAGAATCTTGTCGAGGCCTAGGATGATAACGTGGACTGGATCGCTCTGCCCTGGATTTCTCTAAACTTCGCTCCCTGTAGCGTAGGTCAAGTTTGTTACAGAGAGAAATCAATTCATCCAGTTTAGTTGGCACATCCCTGATAGTTAAATCATCCTTGATTCTCTCTGAAAGTCCATTCCAAAACGCGGCGATCTGGGCCTCCTCATTCCAGTTTAACTCTGAAGACAACGTGCAAAACTGAATAATATATTGACTGACAGGACGTAAACCTTGACGTAGACGGAGAATCTCCAAAGATGCTGAGGTGGTCCTGCCTGGTTCGTCAAAGATTCTCCGGAAGGATGATACGAACTCCTTGTAATTAGAGAGGATAGGATCACCTCTTTCCCATAATGGTGATGCCCACTCCAGAGCCTGACCGGAGAGGAGGGCAATAATATATGCAACCTTAGAACGAGCTGATGGGAAACTGGCAGACAACAGTTCGAACTGGATCTCGCATTGATTCAGGAATCCTCTGCAAAGTTTTGGAGTTCCGTCAAATTTACTCGGAGAGGGTAACTGCAAGCGGGACGTAGGCAGCGTCACAGGAGAAGCTGTAGTGGTAACTGGGACAACCGGAGTTGGAATCTGGACTTGAGACGTTTTAATAGCCGTATGAAGAGTCTCTAAACGGTCTGCCATAGTTTGCATAAACTGCACTATTTGTGTCTGTATAGACTCCTGGTTTTCCAGATGGGAAAGGATATCTGACGTAGCACCGCCTCCTGCGAATTGGTCACTTGACGGATCCATGTGGCCAGTGCTTACTGTCAGGTCCGGGTGTTTTTGTGAATCCGTTAACCCGGGACCAACCACAGGTGTAGGTGCTGGGGTATGAAGAAAGCAGGGAGGACGAAGAAAGTTCCGTTTCATATATTTATTGAAAATAACAATTCAGCAAAGTGGTAAATGGCAAGTTATTAATCACCATAATATACTGACGTATTGCATGAATAATAGAAATAATATGCAGGATATATCTTAAAGAAAAAAATAAAAGAAATGTTCATGGAATTGCGTTTAAAACAGGCTGGAGAATAAATGTTGAATTGTCCAAATATAAACAAGCTTTGATGCTGAACTGTAGAATGTGTTTAACTGGGTAATGCAGACATGAAGAAATAACTGTGAGGATTTGCAATGAAGTTTTGAGAGGTAACTGAGAGACTGTGAAGAATTATCCTTGTAATGGCAACATAGAAAGTAAAAGTACTAAATTGGGGTTCTTGCGAGTTCCGGAGATCACTGTGAGACTGTAGCAGATGATATAAGTGATGAACGGGTTAAATGCAGAGCAGAATAAACGAACAGCTGAAGTTAGTGGAATCCTCCAAACTCTGTATGGTTGAAAGCAGGCAGACAGGGTTTCCTCATGCAAGACTCTGGGAATCCAATAGTTACCAGTAGGTGCGTGATTAACTGACAGCACAGCGGGGAGCCGGTGGATCTTTAGCAGTGAAGGCTGCAGACGGGCCTCTGGGAACGGAGGCGATATCTGGACCACGGGAATCACACAGGAATGCACGGAGAGAGCTCAGAGCTAGAGCACAGCGTTGATACAACAAAGCACTGGCCCAGAGTAACATAATCCCAGCCTACTTAAAGGCAGCACAAGCACGGGATTGGCTTACACCTGCCCACAGGTGTTTTCACAAGTGCTCTGTATTACCTATTTGGTCTCCAACATGGCCACCTCCTATACAGCAGACACACCGCAGTGCCTTAGGCCATTTGGTCCCCGCACTCCCAGTTCCCAGACTCTGCATTACCTGTGCCACTGATCACGCCGCATCCCCACACGGGCGCACAGCACCGCGAGCAACCGCACTGGCAACGGATGAACCCCAGAACCCGCAAAGGTGAGAGACCGGTTTGTGACAAAAGGAGAACATTACATAAAAAAACTGTACTGAAACAATATAAAATACTCTCAAAACTCACTCAGAAATGTGCTCACTCAGAAATGTCCACCTTGCTTCAGTAATTTTCAGCATACACACACACACACACACACACACACACACACACACAGGCTGCATGCAGGGCATTTATATAGCTAGTGCAACAATTACTGGACCAATTTGCATAATATACACCTGCGCGGATATCCGCACCGGAAAACACACGCAGCTATAAATAGCTAGACACTCGTGCATACACACATGCCACCAGCAACATGGCTACTCGTGAGCAGATGGCAGCAGAGATGGATGAAGTGCAGCAGCAGATGGCTGCTTTAAAACATCGAAGCCTAGCACTGCGGAGGCAGATGCTTGACTTTGCCAATGCTGAGTTAGAAATAGCAGGACCCAGTACTATACAAACTCCATCTTCTGATACCCAGGAGTTAGGAGTGAATCCCCTGCCAGACATAGCTAGTGGGGAAACTGAGGGTGATTCCGGACTAGCAGCTCAAACACAAACTACACAAGCAGCTAGTGAAGAGGAAGATGGTGAGGAAGGTCAGGACGATAGCTCACAGGCTACTTCCAAAAAAAAAGAAAAGACAGCCCGCCTTCACTAAGAGGGAGTTACGGGTTTTGGTCACACAGGCCATGCAAAAAATACATTGAGGACCCAAAAACATGGGTGCTGCAACCAAAGACAGAATTTGGAGGGATATCACTGATTCTGTTAATGAAGTCAGCTCAATAGTCCGCACCTCGCAGGAAGTTCGAAGACGGTAAGTGTATATTGCCAGTCCATTTTCTGTGCCAAGTATTCTTAAAAAGTTACTTAGATGTGATGTTGCCTATAGCAACCAAATGCATAACATGTGTACTATATATTAAAGCAGGTTTTCATCATTTAACACTACCTTGCCTCCATTTTTCACCACATATGTAGTTGGGCCGACTTCAAATCCCGCCTGAAGGGCAAGAGGTCTGCGGAGTGGAATGCCTCGAGGGCAACAGGGGGAGGTCCTGCTGCCACTGTGGAATACACAGATCTTGAGGAGATAGCGATGGACTGTGTGAGCTACGAGGAGGGGGTTGGGGTGTCTCATATGGACACGGACCTGCCAGAAATACTCCATGCACATGACTTGCCAGGTAAGTTTACACACATATTTGTAATGTAAATGTTTTTGGGATCCAAAAGTCTCATATTGTAGCCAGGTAAGGTGAGAGCCTGAATGCTTTTCAGGACAGGATGCTCCGGGAGGTAAGCCAGATACCTGTCCGGCTCACTGAGCACAGAACCAGTGTGGAGCAAGGTGTAGCTCAACTCTGCCAAGGTCTGGCAGAGATCAGGCAGGGCCAAGATCAACTCGCCTCCTCCTTCCAAGAACTTGCCAATTCGATTCGGCAAGGGCTCCAGGACATCGCTGTCTCCCTTGCCCACAGTGGCAGAGAGCCAGCTACATCGGCTCCCTCCCCTCCCCAGGAAGAACATCCCACTGGGCAGGGCCCTCGAAGGTCGCTCCGCAGACCAAGCCAAGAAGAACTACATCAGGCGGGGAAAAAAAAGAGAAAGTGATGTCTCTCCAGATGGGCAGCACCCATGTTTTACATGTTGCCTTGATGTATTTTTTTATTTTGGCTTGTGTGGCCAGAATGTAGAACTCCCTCAAAGTGAAAGGTTTTCTTTAAATTGTAGCCTGTGAGTTATTTGTGCCTACACCTGAGCCATCTTCCTCTTCCTAGCGTGCTGTGTATGTTTGTGTTTGTGTGTTTGTTCCGGAATCTACCTCAGTTCCCCTAAAAGTTTAGTCTGGCTGGGGGTTCACTTACTTAATTTAAAACATCATATTTTGTCAGAAGATGGGGTTACCATAATACTGGGTTCTGCTATGTGCATTTGGCCAATGCCATCTGCTTGTTGCTATGTCCATCTCTGTATGTGATGCTCATTTGTAGCCATGTTGTGTTGGTGAATTTGTTCTTTTTTTGAAGTAAAAAAAAATAAGATTTTACTTACCGGTAAATCTATTTCTCGTAGTCCGTAGTGGATGCTGGGGACTCCGTAAGGACCATGGGGAATAGACGGCTCCGCAGGAGACTGGGCACATCTAAAGAAAGCTTTAGGACTATCTGGTGTGCACTGGCTCCTCCCCCTATGACCCTCCTCCAAGCCTCAGTTAGGACACTGTGCCCGGAAGAGCTGACACAATAAGGAAGGATTTTGAAGACTCATACCAGCCACACCAATCACACCATATAACTCGTGATAGGAACCCCGGTTAACAGTATGATAACAATGGAACCTCTGAATAGATGGTTCCCAATAACAACCCGATTTGTGTAATAATAACTATTTACAAGTATTGCAGACAATCCGCACTAGGGATGGGCGCCCAGCATCCACTACGGACTACGAGAAATAGATTTACCGGTGAGTAAAATCTTATTTTCTCTGACGTCCTAGTGGATGCTGGGGACTCCGTAAGGACCATGGGGATTATACCAAAGCTCCCAAACGGGCGGGAGAGAGCGGATGACTCTGCAGCACCGAATGAGAGAACTCAAGGTCCTTCTAAGCCAGGGTATCAAATTTGTAGAATTTTGCAACGTGTTTGCCCCTGACCAAGTAGCAGCTCGGCCAAGTTGTAAAGCCGAGACCCCACGGGCAGCCACCCAAGATGAGCCCCCTTCCATGTGGAATGGGCTTTTACAGATTTAGGCTGCGGTAGTCCCACCGCAGAATGCGCAAGCTGAATAGTGCTACAAATCCAGCGCGCTATAGTCTGCTTAGAAGCAGGAGCACCCAGCATGTTGGGTGCATCTAGGATAAACAGCGAGTCAGTTTTCCTGACTCCAGCCGTCCTGGAAATATAATTTTTCAGGGCCCTGACTACGTCCAGTAACTTGGAATCCTCCAGGTCCCTAGTAGCCGCAGGCACCACAATAGGTTGGTACAAGTGAAAACCTGATACCACCTTCGGGAGAAAGTGAGGACGAGTCCTCAACTCTGCCCTATCCATATGGAAAGTCAGGTAAGGGCTTTTTTATGACAAAGCCGCCAATTCTGACACATGCCTGGCCGAAGCCAGAGCCAACACATGACCACTTTTCATGTGAGATATTTCAAATCCACGGTTTTAAGTGGCTCAAACCAATGTGATTCCAGGAACTTCAAAACCACATTGAGATCCCAAGGTGCCACTGGGGCACAAAAAAGGGGCTGAACATGCAGCACTCCCTTACAACGTCTGAACTTCAGGCTGACATCCTTCCTGGCTTTGATCAGGATAAGAATGACTTCCTCCGGAATGCCTTTTTCACTCAGGATCCGGTGTTCAACCGCCATGCCGTCAATGCAGCCGCGGTAAGTCTTTGAACAGACAGGGCCCCTGCTGCAGCAGATCCTGTCTGAGTGGCAGAGGCCATGGGTCCTCTGAGATCAACTCCTGAAGTTCCAGGTACCAAGCCCTTCTTGGCCAATCCGGAACAATGAGTTTAGTTCTTACTCCTCTTTTCCTTATTATCCTCAGTACCATGGGTATGAGAGGGAGAGGAGGGAACACATAAACCGACTGGTACACCCGCGGTGTCACTAGAGCGTCCACAGCGATCGCCTGAGGTTCTCTTGACCTGGCGCAATATCTTTTTTATTGAGGCGGGACGCCAGCATGTCCACCTGTGGTCTTTCCCAACGGTTTACCAGCATTTGGAAGACTTCTGGATGGAGTCCCTATTCTCCCAGGTGGAGTCTGCTGCGGAAGTCTGCTTCCCAGTTGTCCACTCCCGGAATGAACACTGCTGCCAGTGCTACCACGTGATTTTCCGCCCAACGGGGAATCCTTGTGGCTTCTGCCATTGCCCTCCTGCTTCTTGTGCCGCCCTGCCTGTTTACATGGGCGAGCGCCGTGATGTTGTCTGATTGGATCAGTACGGCTGGTTTTGAAGCAGGGGCCTTGTTTGGCTTACGGCCTTGTAAAGGGCTCTTAGCTCCAGAAAATTTATGTGAAGTGAAATCTCCTGTTTGGACCACAGTCCTTGGAATTTTACTCCCTGTGTGACTGCACCCCAGCCCCGAAGGCTGGCATCCGTGTTTACCAGGACCCAGTCCTGTATTCCGAATCTGCGGCCCTCTAGTAGATGAGCCCTCTGCAGCCACCACCGCAGCGACACCCTGGTTCTTGCCGACCGGGTTATCCGCTGCTGTATCTGGAGATGGGACCCGGACCATTTGTCTAACAGGTCCCACTGGAAAATTCTTGCGTGGAACTTTCCGAATGGAATTTCTTCGTACGAAGCTACCATTTTCCCCAGGGCTCGTGTGCATTGATGTACCGACACCTGTCCCGGTCTTAGGAGGTTTCTGACTAGAGATGACAACTCCTCGGCTTTTTCCATTGGAAGAAACACTTTTTTCTGGTCTGTTTCCATAATCATTCCCAGGAACAGAAGACGTGTTGTCGGGACCAGCTGTGACTTTGGAATTGAGAATCCAGTCCTGCTGTTGCAGCACTTCCCGAGAAAGTGCTACCCCCTTACCAACTGTTCCTTGGACCTCGCCTTTATCAGGAGATCGTCCAAGTACGGGATAATTAAAACTCCCTTCTTGCGAAGGAGTATCATCATTTCGGTCATTACCCATGGTAAAGACCCTCGGTGCCGTGGATAATCCAAACGGCAGCGTCTGGAACTGATAGTGACAGTCCGGTACCACAATCTTGAGGTACTCCTGGTGAGGAGGGTAAATGGGGACATGCAGGTAAGTATCCTTGATGTCCAGAGAGACCCTGTAATCCCCCTCGTCCAGGATCGCAATAATCGCCCTGAGCGATTCCATCTTGAACTTGAATCTTTTGTTATATGTGTTCAAGGATTTTAAATTTAAGATGGGTCTCACCGAACCGTCCGGTTTCGGTACCACAAACATTGTGGAAAAGTAACCCTTTTCCTGTTGAAGGAGGGGTACCTTGATAATCACTTGCTGTGAATACAGTTTTTTGGATAGCCAATAACACTGCCTCCCTGGCAGAGGGAGTTGCCGGTAAGGCAGATTTTAGGAAACGGCGGGGGGGAGACGTCTCGAATTCCAGCCTGTACCTCTGAGATACTGTTTGAAGAACCCAGGGATCCCCCTGTGAGAGAGCCCACTGTGCGCTGAAAATTTCTGAGACGGGCCCCCACCGTACCCGGGTCCGCCTGAGCAGCCCCAGCGTCATGCTGTGGACTTACCGGACGCAGGGGAGGACTTCTGCTCCCGGGAACTAGCTGTGTGCTGCAGCTTTTTCCCTCTACCTTTTCCTCTTGGCAGAAAAGATGAGCCTCTAGCCCTCTACTTTTCTGGGGCCGAAGGGACTGTACCTGATAATACAGTGCTTACTTTTGCTGTGGGGTAGCTTGTGGCAAAAGTTTTGATTTCCCAGCTGTAGCTGTGGAAACGAGGTCTGAAAGACCATCCCCAAACAGTTCCACCCCCTCCTAGGGCAAACTTCCATGTGTCGTTTTGAATCGGCATCGCCCGACCATTGCCGAGTCCATAACCCCCGTCTGGCGGCAATGGTTTTACATAGCGCTTATTAGTGATGCCAGTCGGCAAATATCCCTCTGTGCATCACGCATGTATAAGACAGCGTCTTTTATATGCTCTATTTTCAGCAAAATATTGTCCCTATCTATAGTATAAATATTATCCGACAGGGAATCTGACCACGCAGCTGCCGCACTGCACATCCATGCGAGGCAATAGCAGGTCTCAATATAATGCCCGTGTGTGTGTATATAGCTTTAAGGGTAGTTTTCTGCTTTCTATCAGCAGGTCCTTCAGGGCGGCCGTATCCGTGACGGTAGTGCCACCTTTTTTAATAAGCGTGTAACCGCTTTATCTACCCTAGGGGTTATTTCCCAACGTGACCTATCCTCTGGCGGAAAAGGGTACGCTGCTTAGAAATTATCAATTTCTTATCGGGGGAAGTCCACGCTTCCTCACACACCTCATATCAATTCCTCAGATGCAGGAAAACTACTGGTAGTTTTCTGTCACCAAACATAATACCCTTTTTTGTGGTATCTGGGGTATTATCAGAAATGTGTAATACATTTTTCATTGCCTCAATCATGTAACGGGTGGCCCTATTGGAAGGTACACTAGTCTCATCGTCGTCGACACTGGAGTCGGTATCCGTGTCAACATCTGTGTCTGCCATCTGAGGTAGCGGGCGTTTTAGAGCCCCTGATGACATGTGAGACGCTTGGACAGGCACAAGCTGAGCAGCCGGCTGTCCTATGTCGTCAAACCTTTTATGTAAGGAGTTGACACTGTCACGTAATTCCTTCCATAAGTCCATCCAGACCGGTGTCGACCCCGCAGGGGGTGACATCCCATTCACAGGCATTTGCTCCGCCTCCACATCATTATCCTCATCATACATGTCGACACAGCAGTACCGACACACAGCACACACACAGGGAATGCTCTGACAGAGGACAGGACCCCACAAAGCCCTTTGGGGAGACAGAGGGAGAGTATGCCAGCACACACCAGAGCGCTATATATCACAGGGATATCACCTATAGAGAGTGTTTTCCCTTATAGCTGCATAATATATATATATACTGTGCCTAATTTGTGCCCCCCCTCTCTTTTTAACCCTTTTCTGTAGTGCAGGACTGCAGGGGAGAGTCAGGGAGCGATCCCTCCAGCAGAGCTGTGAGGGAAAATGGCGCCAGTGTGCTGAGGGAGATGGCTCCGCCCCTTTTTCGGCGGGCTTTCTCCCGCTATTGTAAAAGTTCTGGCAGGGGTTAATAAACACCTATATAGCCCCTGGGGCTATATATGGTGTCAGTTCGCCAGCAAAGGTGTTAATATTGCTGCTCAGGGCGCCCCCCCCCCCAGCGCCCTGCACCCATCAGTGACCGCAGTGTGTGGTGTGCATGAGGAGCAATGGCGCACAGCTGCAGTGCTGTGCGCTACCTTGGAGAAGACAGAAGTCTTCAGCCGCCGATTTTCCGGACCACCTTCTTGCTTCTGGCTCTGTAAGGGGGACGGCGGCGCGGCTCCGGGAACGGACGACGAGGTCGGGTCCTGTGTTCGATCCCTCTGGAGCTAATGGTGTCCAGTAGCCTAAGAAGCCCAAGCTACCACCACTTAGGTAGGTTCGCTTCTTCTCCCCTTAGTCCCTCGGTGCAGTGAGCCTGTTGCCAGCAGGTCTCACTGAAAATAAAAAACCTAACATATACTTTCTTTCTAGGTGCTCAGGAGAGCCCCTAGTGTGCATCCAGCTCAGCCGGGCACAGAAATCTAACTGAGGCTTGGAGGAGGGTCATAGGGGGAGGAGCCAGTGCACACCAGATAGTCCTAAAGCTTTCTTTAGATGTGCCCAGTCTCCTGCGGAGCCGTCTATTCCCCATGGTCCTTACGGAGTCCCCAGCATCCACTAGGACGTCAGAGAAAATTACTTTACAATTGTTTGTGTGTTTTATTAAAGGTTATGCACTCAGGAAAACTGTGCCCTGTAAACTTGAACATGGCATATTGACATTTGTGGAACAAGGGAACAATCAGAATATTAAGACAAACATTGCATAGTGTAATTTTAAATCTGTATGCCTTGCACAACACTTAATTGGCCATATAAAAAAACAAAAAAAACTTGGGTTACTAGGGGCAACATGCCATAGTATTAGATATGGACACATATTCCCCAAAAAAAACAAAAAAAAAACATATTAAGTCACATTAAATGTAGGCTGCATTATGGTGCTCATGTTATTTGGTATGTACAAAGGAATATGTCTATGTCGAGAAGATTTAGCTGATGTAGTTTATAAGTTTGTTTAGTCACATTTGAGATTATTAAACAAATAATTAAAACATGCATTTAACATCAGTTAATTTTTATTTGTCAAAAAAATACAGTGCATTATTTGTGAGTGTGTCATATTTATTTGTGGTAACAATACAAATATTAAGTGGCCATATAATTGCTGTTTGTATTATTTTGTAAGAGCAGTGTTTGGCGAGTAATTGCTCAACAGGTGAATTCAGTTGCTAATTAATTGCTAATTAGAGCAGACACACACTTGTAACAGTACTTCGCAAGTGCTGAGTAGCTGCAGACTTAGGGGCCCTATACACTAGCCGATCCGCCGCCGAGCTGCCCGACGGCGGATACGGCCGACGAGCGACCCGGCGGCGGGGGGGCAGTGACGGGGGGAGTGAAGTTTCTTCACTGCCCCCGTCACGCGGCTGCATTGAAGTGCAGGCAAATATGGACGAGATCGTCCATATTGGCCTGCATGCACAGCCGACGGGAGACCAGCGATGAACGAGCGCGGGGCCGCGCATCGTTCATCGCTGGAGCCTCCACACTGAAAGATATGAACGAGTTCTCGTTTATTTATGAACGAGATCGTTCATATCTTTCCAAAAATCGGCCAGTGTGTAGGGCCTATTACTCTTCGGCTGCGTCAAGATAGCGAACATTTGATATGTACTTTTAACATAGGATACGCATTTTTGCCAAAAACACACCTACTGCTGGATGCATACTCCCACACTAGCCGCCCACTTTCACGCCCATTTCGTAGGATTGCGAAGCCGTGCCTTTGCCACGCCTCCGTCACTCCCTGTTTTCGTTTGTGTATTACGAGCAGATTTTCGTATAGGAATTCTGCACAAGTGTCGTATCGCTAGCTTTGCGCATGCGTATTTCCGCTTTTGCGCATGCGCAGTTTGAGATTTTTTGCCGTTTGCGATGCGATGATCTGCTGCGAACAACTCGGAATGAGGGCCACAGAGAGAGTATGGAACCAGCACACAGCGCCCTTAATGCTAATACCAAGCTTAGCCGGGTCATTGACTAAGTACCTAGATTAGGGACTTAGGGGGTCATTCCGACCTGATCGCATGCTAGGTTTTTTTGCTGCGCTGCGGTCCAACTGCGCATGCGTATGCACCACAATGTGCAGGCCCGTCGTACGGGTGCAAAGCGGATCGTTGCTGAGCGATGGATTTAACGAAGAGTCCATTCCCACAGCCGATCGCAAGGAGATTCAGAGCCGGCCCTAGCCAATTTGATGACCTAGGCAAAATTTTGTCTGGTGCCCCCTAGCACCGCTGCTAGTTCTGCATCTGACCCAGCAACACTCAGGCAGTGGGGCCCACCGGGGGTTACCCTGTGGGCCAGTTCAACCCTGCATAATGCCACACAGTAATGCCCATAACACACATAATTGCACACAGTAATGCATCTGACACATATGCCCCACATTAGTAATGCTAGTAGCTTTTTTTTTTATAAATCTTACTTTTGCTTGCTGGCATGCTTGCAGTCAGTGTGTGTGCCAATGCCGCTTCCTGGATCCATGACTGCGTTTTGTGAAATGGGGGAGGCAGGATGGGTGGGTGCATGCTTGCGCTCGCACCCGTTAAAGGGGCACCCGTACAAGGGATGTGACCTCACAGGGTATGCGGTCCTTTGCAAGCCTCACCTTTTATTTTCGCTTACTCATTGGAAACAGATAGCAGCAATGTCCAGATACTGCCACACTTGCTGGTTATACAAAAAGACCAGTATCAAACATGTAGCAACTGTCCCTTCTCTTCACTGTTCAGTGTGTTTGCTGGTGTCTGTTACTCCCGGCAACTGCATGCACTTTATTTTATACTGTGGGAGCGATATGCTCTGACCTCCAGTCTGACGTATCCAAAAGTCATGCTGCACTGACGTTTCATATAGAAATAGCACAACGTAACTTACTGACCACGTTACAGTGTTGGATGGCAGGGAAATTTTACTGCATGGACTGACTAGAAAATAAAGTGTGGAGTTCACACTGTTTATGTTATGTCCCTGCAGACACCTGGGGTTTGCACAGGGATAAGAGACACACACAGGATGACAGGGTCCCCCTCCCCCATGCGTACAAGCAGTAAAGGTGATGTCAGATTTATATGGAGCAGTCTTCCAAAATACACATGTGGTATCATAAGCAGCCATCCAGTATATATATACCTTATATAGTCAGTGAAAATGTCACAGGTCCAGGAATTGCAGTTACCGGGCTTCTGCTGTCTGAGGTCTCACAAGTCAGGGGCATTCAATCATGTTGGAGGGAGTTTAAGGGATAGTGTGCATTCTATTTGACAAATGTAAACAGCAGTGTATACAAGTACTGATTGAATACATTTGGAAAGTAAGTTACTTTGCAGACTGTCCCTCCCAGCATGAGATACTGCAGGGACATGCTTGGATGCCCTAGGCATATGCCTAGCCTGCCTATAGCTAAGGCCGGCTCTGAGGAGATTGACAGGAAGAGGGCGTTTGTGGGTGGAAACTGACAGTTTCCTGGAAGTGGTTGGAAAAACGCTGGCATGTCCAAGCGTTTGCAGTGCAGGTGTCTGACGTAAATTCTGGGCAAGAACAGGCTGAAGTGATCGCAGCGGCTGAGTAAGTTCTGAGCTACTCAGAAACTGCACAAAACTTTTTTGTACAGCTCGGCTGCACATGCGTTCGCACACTTGCAAAGCAAACATACACTCCCCTATAGGCGGCGACTATTCGCAGTGCTGCAAAAAATAGCTAGCGAGCGATCAACTCCGAATGACCCCCTTAGTACACTAATAATCACTCACCCCCTGCTACCACCCCTTGGTACCGCTGAGGTAATCTGGAGTCTCTCCGGAGGAGCTGCGCGTCCCTGACAGTCAGCGTCTGTGTCAGCTGTAGAGGGAAAATGGCGCTGGTGAGCTGCTTAATTCGCTCATAGTTATGCCACGTTCCTTCTATAGCATGCGGTATTCACGCTCTTTTTTATACTGGCTGTATGTGTCTATGTGCATAAAATGGAGACAGACTCCTTTTATGGCTTCTGACCAAAAAGAGATTCGAGTGATAGTGTGACAGACTGCGCAGAAATAGGCAGCTCAATCAACTGATACCTAAATAAGTGTCTCTCCAGTACACTCAATCAAACAAATAGTACAGAATGGGTGGTATCAATTTACACAAAGCGCCACATAAGAACCAACATCCCCAAAGAAAACTGACTAGGGGATGGTGCAATACAGTGGTATAGAATACTTAAGTGCACATCCTTTTTCCACGGAAATTTAGTCTTCACAGTATTCTCCTCTTCTCCCGTGTATTCAATATA
This sequence comes from Pseudophryne corroboree, assembly GCF_028390025.1. Lineage (NCBI taxonomy): Eukaryota > Metazoa > Chordata > Amphibia > Anura > Myobatrachidae > Pseudophryne > Pseudophryne corroboree. The sequence continues at coordinate 365,917,996 of NC_086447.1, forward strand.
TATAGGGAGGAAACAGAATAGTGCAAAATGTGTAGTACAGTACTTTTAATTCCAACAAAACATACACACATAAAATTTGATTGGTTTGTGCAAAATAGCAAAATACTTCAGAACAGTGATATCCAGAATGTTTGGAGGCAAAAGTGGATAAATTATACAATTACCAGAAAAAATTGAGAACCGGTGGAAAACAGTTCTCAATATACGTTCTTAATCAATCACCAGTACGTTCCTCCCGGGTGGGTCGTCAGGGATAAGTTTCTGGTAGTGGTAAGTCCTCCGCCTCTCTCCAACCAGACTACAGGATGTACTGTTCCCAATAGGAGCCAACGCGTTTCTACCCTGTACCTAGGGTCTTTCTCAAGGCAATGAACAATGTCCTAAAATTTCTTCCTTTTAAATAACATTCTAACCAATCATAAAGTCTAATAAGTCCACATCGTTGGTTCATCCAATGGGGAATGTCCTTCTTTGGCTGCTAAGCAACCTCCCGTTCATGACGTGGCCATCTCCGGACCGCCGCGACGTCACTTCCGCCGTCCCGCGGGTACACGTCGTCGGCGCCGTTACCATGGAGATCCGGGGGATTCACTAAGCGTCTCCGGCTCTCCGCGACGTCACTTCCGCAGTTAAGCGGAAGTATGCCATCTGAACCGTTTCCATAGCGATCTCTATTACTTCATGGATCTCTCAGCCGCTCTGTTGTTGCTATGGTTTCCCCTTGTTGTGAAACAATCGTCTAGGAGACCGGGGCGCCGTCATAAGTATATACTTCTGGCGTTTCCCGTCTCCCTCCGATCTCTTCTCTCCACACGGATTCTCAGCCATGGTGGCCACGTCTTTAGTTTTTTATTTCTTAACCTTAAAGTGACATAGAAAATATCATATGAGTATCACAATTTTAATACAAAGGTCCAATTCTATTTACACATTAAGGTTACCTAATAAAATCCGAAATGTAAACCATCTGAGGAAAGATTGAATCTAAGTGATATTGTGATGTAAAAACATGTTCTTTGTGCTGGGAGGGTTCTTTTTGATACGTCTTAATTTCTGTTGTAAAGTCCATAAAAGAACTAAAACGGTCTTTCCAATAAAATTATAAAAACCATTTTAACTCGAAGTCGTTGTTGAGTCCATAAGGATGCAATGTGTTAAAATCATAAATATGTTGCATTTCGCATTTAGCGAGAAGAGAGGCTAAATCTCTCTGTCTGGAGTTACCCCTCACTAGCCGCAATCCTGCAAATCGTACAATTTCCTTAACTGAACTATTGTGGTATTTCTTAAAATGGTTGGACAAAGCATGTGTTTCCAACCCTTTACGGATATTGCGGCAATGCTCTCCGATCCTGATTTTCAGTGTTCGGGATGTACGTCCAATGTAAAAGAGGTGACATGTACATTCAATAAAATAGACCATATTGGTCATATTGCATGTGATAAAATCAGTAAGTTTAAAACTTTTCCCATTTATTGTTATACTCTCTAATTTTTTGGTGCCATCGCTTTTTATCTCTCTGCACCCTATACATGAGCCACAACGGTGAAAACCAGTGGTTGCGATCCTTCCTTCTCGTTTCTTTGGTTTTAAAAAACTATTGACTAACTTTTGTTTGATATTCGGTGCTTTTTTGTAAATAAAAATTGGGCGATCTGGAATTTCTTTGCCAATAACTGGATCTTTTTTTAGAAGACTCCAGTTTTTTTTAATTGATCTCTCTAATATGCGATATTGAGAGTTAAAGCTAGTAATGAAGGCCCACTCGTATTTGTTCTGTTTGGGTCTTTTGTCTGTTAGTGGACCTAAGAGATCTTTTCTCTCTATTTCGTTTGTTTTCTGAAAGGCTAATTCCACCTTCTCCTTTTTATATCCGTTATTGCTAAACCTATTCTTTAAATCTGTTGCCTGTTGTTTATAGACTGATTCTTCCGTACAGTTTCGCTTCAGTCTTTTTAATTGGCCATAAGGGATAGAATCCAACCAATTCATATGGTGGCAACTGTCATACTGTATGTATGACCTTGAATCGGTTTGCTTGGTAAAGGTTTTGGTTTGTATTATGTTGTCCTTTATGAAAACCGTAATATCTAAAAAGTCCACACTTGTGTCATTAATATTAAAAGTGAAATTGATATTTAAACAATTATTATTCAAATACACACAGAAATCATCTAAAAGAGGTTTGCCTCCCCTCCATATAAAAAATACATCATCTATGTATCTACGCCATGACACCAGGTTCGCTCCAAATGGGTTGTTTGTCCAGATCGTATCCTGTTCCCATTGGCCCATAAAAATATTAGCATAGCTCGGAGCGAACCTGGTGCCCATGGCTGTACCCATTTTTTGGATATAGAAATCTCCATTAAATAAAAAATAATTATTATGAAGAATAAAATGAACACCTTCAATAATAAAACTTTGCATCCATTCTTCTAGAGTGCTATTCCTAAGGTAAGATGTCAGTGCTTTTATGCCTGCTTCATGTTCAATTATAGAATATAATGACCTGACATCAGCAGTAACCATTATCATTCCCTCTTCCCAATGAACAGATGTTAGGAAATTTAAAAATTCTTTTGTGTCCCTTAAGTGTGATACATTCTCCAACACCAACGGTTGCAAGAAATGGTCGATATATTCTGATAGATTGGCCGTTACCGATCCAATCCCTGATACTATGGGCCTGCCCGGAGGGTTGGAGGCATCTTTGTGTACTTTAGGCAACAAATATATTGTGGGTACTACTGGGTGGGAATTAAACAAGAATTTTGCCTCCTTCTCTTCTAATTTTCCTGAGTCCTCATATTTTTCAATGAGTGCTTTTAATTCTAAAAGAATTCTTTCCGTGGGGTCTGATCGAAGTTTAAAATAAGTGTCCCTATCGTTAATATGGTCTTCTACTCATTTAATGTAGCGATCAGTATCCATTAGTACGACTCCTCCACCCTTATCCGTCGGCTTTATAGTGATCTCTTGATTCTTACTTAAATTTTTGAGAGCAGCTCTTTCTTTGAAGCTGAGATTGTGTCTCAGACCTGTGGGCTTAATTTTCCGTAAGTCATCTTGCACTAGCTCGCAAAAAGTGTCTATAAATTTGCCTTTGACGTGTGCGGGAAAAAATATAGACTTTGGTTTGAAAGGGGTTCTTGTGATAGAATTTATGATTTCTTGATTACTTTCTTCCTCTTTTGAGAGGAAGAATTTTTTAAGGCATAATTTTCTAGTAAATTTATGGATGTCAACAAATGCCTCAAATTTGTTGATTGTGGTTGCAGGAGCATATTTTAAGCCTTTCTCCAAGACCCTCTTCTCAGGTTCTGTTAATGTGTGAGAGCTTAAATTGAAAATCTTTACCCCCTTGTCAGGGATATTCGTGGGGATCTGAATCTCGGTATCCCCCTCATTTTGTCCTAATATCGCTTGTGTGTCCCCTGCGGTTTTCTTAGATCCTCGTTTTTTCGGGGTGGTCTTTTTCTTTGTTTCTTTTTCTTCCCTCCTCCTCTTTTTCCTCTATGTGTTTTTCTTCTTATCTCCATCGTAGGTCCCTTCTCCCATTCTCTAAAAAATGTGCATTATTTGTGTTTTCTTCCAGTGTTTCGTATCTATTATTGGTCCGTATGGGTGTTCTATGTATTCTTCTATCTCTTGGGCTTATTCTCTGTGTGTTTCTATCAAATCTATCGCCTTCATATCTATTCTCCCTCTGTCCTTCAGTTCTATATGTATTGTTATATTCCTTGTTCCCCATTCTCCTTCTGTTTGTATATTGGGGTACTCTATCCCTATATTCAATCTTTTCTAACCTTTCAGATCTCCAATTTTGTCTTACTCCTGTGTTATCAGAACCCCTTCTTCTTTTATTTTCCCTTTGTATTGGTCTATATCTATTGTTTGGGGGTGTCTTCTCTCGTCTAATGGGTGTTTTAATTAGTGGGATTGTATCTTCATCTGTCTCCTTTTTGTCTCTAATAAATTTCCTTATTTTCCTATCGACAATTGTTTTCTCATTCCTTTTGATATTAGATTCAATTCTATCCTCTAGTTGTTTGTAATCAGCCATATTTGAAAAAGGAACAACCAAGTCCTTATATTTCTTTATCTCTTCATCTAGATCTGCCAATTCTCTCCTTCTTTCATTCACGATTAGATTCATCAACGAAAAGGAGCATTCATTGATTATCCTTTCCCATTCATCTTTGAAGGAATCGGATGCGGTATCGAATGAGGGTTTTTTATTTATTTTCAAACCCCTGGGAATGATTTCATGGGTTACATATTTTTCCAACGTAACCATTTCCCACCATATTTTGTTTTCCTTTATAAGTGTGTTCTCTAATTTCCGCATAATATTTTCTAAACTTTCATCTAGCAGGTCAATGTTGTTACCATCATCTTTGAATAGATTTTCTAATAGTGATTTTCTCTGATCTCTATATTTAAACATATTTGTGCAGCAAAATATCGAGGTATCACTCCAAACGGAGAGGACAAGACTTGTGACCAAAAAGAAAACGCCAGAAGTATATACTTATGACGGCGCCCCGGTCTCCTAGACGATTGTTTCACAACAAGGGGAAACCATAGCAACAACAGAGCGGCTGAGAGATCCATGAAGTAATAGAGATCGCTATGGAAACGGTTCAGATGGCATACTTCCGCTTAACTGCGGAAGTGACGTCGCGGAGAGCCGGAGACGCTTAGTGAATCCCCAGGATCTCCATGGTAACGGCGCCGACGACGTGTACCCGCGGGACGGCGGAAGTGACGTCGCGGCGGTCCGGAGATGGCCACGTCATGAACGGGAGGTTGCTTAGCAGCCAAAGAAGGACATTCCCCATTGGATGAACCAACGATGTGGACTTATTAGACTTTATGATTGGTTAGAATGTTATTTAAAAGGAAGAAATTTTAGGACATTGTTCATTGCCTTGAGAAAGACCCTAGGTACAGGGTAGAAACGCGTTGGCTCCTATTGGGAACAGTACATCCTGTAGTCTGGTTGGAGAGAGGCGGAGGACTTACCACTACCAGAAACTTATCCCTGACGACCCACCCGGGAGGAACGTACTGGTGATTGATTAAGAACGTATATTGAGAACTGTTTTCCACCGGTTCTCAATTTTTTCTGGTAATTGTATAGTTTATCCACTTTTGCCTCCAAACATTCTGGATATCACTGTTCTGAAGTATTTTGCTATTTTGCACAAACCAATCAAATTTTATGTGTGTATGTTTTGTTGGAATTAAAAGTACTGTACTACACATTTTGCACTATTCTGTTTCCTCCCTATATATATTGAATACACGGGAGAAGAGGAGAATACTGTGAAGACTAAATTTCCGTGGAAAAAGGATGTGCACTTAAGTATTCTATACCACTGTATTGCACCATCCCCTAGTCAGTTTTCTTTGGGGATGTTGGTTCTTATGTGGCGCTTTGTGTAAATTGATACCACCCATTCTGTACTATTCCTTTTATGGCTTCGTTGCCAGTCTGGGTGCTGTGTCCGCTGTTCAGCGTCTGTGTCCGCACACAGCGGGAGACGCAGTCCGCCACCTCTACCCTCATACCCACCATAATGGCTGGCAACCTGCTAACTGGGACACCGGCTTATTACTCACCAATCCTCATTCTTCTGGCTCTGTTAGGGGTGGCGGGGTGCTGCGGGAATGTACGCTCGCCACAGTGGGGCTTGCGAATAGTTCCCTCAGGAGCTAGTGTCCTGTCAGCGGGGAACGGGACCATTAACGCTGAGAGAGGTTGGGCCGCCCCCCCACCCCCCCCCCCCCCTCCCCTAAGTCCCACGAAGCAGACAGGCTGGTCTCATCCAGTCCTGCCTGAAAATAACAAACTGAGAAAATAAATGCAGAAAACTCTTCAGGAGATTGCAGAGACGTGACTGGCTCCTCCGGGCACATTTTCTAAACTGAGTCTGGTAGGAGGGGCATAGAGGGAGGAGCCAGCGCATGCTATCAATTTCTTACATGACTCCTAGTGGACCCATCTATACCCCATGGTACTAAATGGATTCCCAGTATCCCCTAGGACGTAAGAGAAAATAAAATTTATTTATAGACTTTCATTATTAAGTCTCACAGAGGTCTGATTCCTTATTAGTACTCACTGCTCAGTCAGCTCCTCTGGGTCAGATGCTGATCCCTTCTGACGGGATCTTTGTCTCACGGAAAACTGTGATTAGTTTTGAGAGCCTTCTCCCTCCTTTGAGATAGGCTGGATAGGCTCGTAATAACATTTAGGGGGAGATCATTCAAATGTTTTAAAAGTTGGTTGGGTGTCTCTTTTTTCCTGTCTATTAGATAGGAAAAAACAGACTCCCAACTGACTTTTCAAACATTTGAATCTCCCCCTTAGAGTAAAAAAAAAAATTCTCATGGAGCAAGAGCTCCTTTGTTGTGCTGCTACCTCCAGCACAGTTTTTCAAACTGGAGGGTTGGGGGGCATGAAGGGGGAGGAGTCAGCTTTGCATAATTTTTTATTTTACATTGTGCTACCTCCGGTCTGCAACCTTCACACCTCAGACGTCTGAGATATCTCCAGTGTCCCTTAGTGGATGAAAGAGAAAATAAGATTTTAAACCTACCGGTAAATCTATTTCTCCTAGTCCGTAGAGGATGCTGGGGACTCCGTAAGGACCATGGGGTATAGACGGGCTCCGCAGGAGATAGGGCACCTAAAAAGAACTTTGACTATGGGTGTGCACTGGCTCCTCCCTCTATGCCCCTCCTCCAGACCTCAGTTAGAGAACTGTGCCCAGAGGAGATGGACAATACAAGGCAGGATTTAGCAATCCAAGGGCAAGATTCATACCAGCCCACACCAATCATACCATGTAACCTGGATCATACATAACTAGTTAACCATATGAACAACAACAGTAACGGTCCAAAACCGATTTCAACTGTAACATAACCCTTATGTAAGCAACAACTATATACAAGTCTTGCAGAGTTTCCGCACTGGGACGGGCGCCCAGCATCCTCTACGGACTAGGAGAAATAGATTTACCGGTAGGTTTAAAATCTTATTTTCTCTTACGTCCTAGAGGATGCTGGGGACTCCGTAAGGACCATGGGGTTTATACCAAAGCATCCAATCGGGCGGGAGAGTGCGTATGACTCTGCAGCACCGACTGAGCAAACGCTAGGTCCTCATCAGCCAGGGTATCAAACTTGTAGAATTTAGCAAAAGTGTTTGACCCCGACCAAGTCGCCGCTCGGCAAAGCTGTAATGCCGATACGCCTCGGGCAGCCGCCCAAGAAGAGCCCACCTTCCTAGTGGAATGGGCCTTAACCGAATTTGGTACCGGCAATCCAGCCGTAGAGTGAGCTTGCTGAATCGTATTACAGATCCAGCGAGCAATAGTCTGCTTCGAAGCAGGTGCGCAAATCCTATTGGCCGCATACAGGACAAACAGGGCCTCTGTTTTCCTAATTCTAGCCGTCCTAGCTACATAAATCTTTAAGGCCCTGACTACGTCCAGGGATCTGGAATCCTCCAGGTCACTTGTAGCCTCAGGCATCACAATAGGTTGATTCACATGGAATGAAGAAACCACCTTAGGCAAAAATTGCGGACGAGTCCTCAATTCAGCTCGATCCACATGAAAAATCAAGTAAGGGCTTTTGTGCGACAAAGCCGCCAATTCTGATACTCGCCTTGCCGATGCCAAGGCCAACAACATGACCACCTTCCAAGTAAGAAATTTCAACTCAACCTTGTTAAGCGGTTCAAACCAGTGTGATTTTAGAAACTGCAACACCACGTTGAGGTCCCACGGTGCCACTGGAGGCACAAAAGGAGGCTGGAAGTGTAGCACTCCCTTTACAAACATCTGGACTTCTGGAAGAGAAGCCAATTCCTTCTAAAAGAAAATCGAGAGGGACGAAATCTGAACCTTAACAGAGCCTAATTTCAGGCCCATATCCACTCCTGTCTGTAGGAAGTGGAGAAAACGACCCAGATGAAAATCTTCCGTAGGTGCATTCTTGGTCTCACACCAAGACACATACTTTCGCCAGATACGGTGATAATGCTTAACCGTCACCTCCTTCCTAGCCTTTATTAAAGTAGGGATGACCTCTTCCGGAATCCCCTTTTTCGCTAGGATTCGGCGTTCAACCGCCATGCCGTCAAACGTAACCGCGATAAGTCCTGAAATACACAGGGCCCCTGTTGCAACAGGTCTTCCCTCTGAGGAAGAGGCCAGGGATCTCCTGTGAGCATCTCTTGTAGATCTGAGTACCAGGCCCTTCGAGGCCAGTCTGGGACAACGAGTATCGTCTGTACTCTTCTTTGCCTTATGATCCTCAACACTTTTGTGATGAGAGGAAGAGGAGGAAACACGTAGACTGATTTGAACACCCACGGTGTTATCAGAGCGTCTACTGCCACTGCCTGAGGGTCCCGAGACCTGGCACAATACCTCCGAAGCTTTTTGTTGAGGCGTGACGCCATCATGTCTATTTGAGGAGTTCCCCAAAGACGTGTTATGTCTGCAAAGACTTCTTGATGAAGTCCCCACTCTCCTGGATGGAGATCGTGTCTGCTGAGGAAGTCTGCTTCCCAGTTGTCCACTCCCGGAATGAAGACAGCCGACAGAGCGCTTACATGATTTTCCGCCCAGCGAAGAATCCTGGTGGTTTCCGCCATCGCGACTCTGCTTCTTGTCCCGCCTTGGCGGTTCACATGAGCCACTGCTGTGACATTGTCTGATTGAATCAGAACCGGTAGGTTTCGAAGAAGACTCTCCGCTTGTCGAAGGCCGTTGTAAATGGCCCTGAGTTCCAACACATTGATGTGTAGACAGGACTCCTGGTCTGACCAAAGTCCCTGAAAGTTTTTTCCCTGTGTGACCGCTCCCCATCCTCGGAGGCTCGCGTCCGTGGTAACCAGGATCCAGTCCTGAATCCAGAACCGGCGACCCTCCAGCAGGTGAGCACTTTGCAAACACCACAGGAGAGACACTCTGGCCCCTGGGGACAGAGTTATTTTCCGATGTAAGTGCAGATGGGACCCGGACCACTTGTCCAGAAGGTCCCATTGAAAAGTCCTTGCATGAAACCTTCCGAAGGGAATGGCCTCGTAGGCCGCCACCATTTTTCCCAGAACTCGAGTGCATTGGTGAACTGACACCCTTTTCGGTTTTAGCAGGTCTCTGACCATGTTCTGGATGTCCTGGGCTTTCTCTATTTGGAGGAAGACCTTCATTTGTTCCGTATCCAGTATCATACCTAGGAACGGTAGTCGATTTGTCGGAATCAACTGTGACTTCGGTAGATTTAGAATCCAACCATGTTGCTGGAGCACTCTCAGAGAGAGTGCCACACTGCTCAGCAATTTCTCCCTTGATCTCGCTTTTATCAGGAGATCGTCCAAGTATGGGATAATTGTGACTCCATGCTTGCGCAGGACCACCATCATTTCCGCCATTATCTTGGTGAAAATCCTCGGGGCCGTGGAAAGTCCAAACGGCAACGTCTGAAATTGGTAATGACAATCCTGTACAGCGAATCTCAGGTATTCCTGATGGGGGGCATATATGGGGACATGAAGGTACGCATCCTTTATGTCCAGAGACACCATAAACTCCCCTTCCTCCATGTTGGCTATTATCGCTCTGAGTGATTCCATTTTGAATTTGAATCTTTTTATGTACAGATTTAGGGATTTCAGATTCAAAATAGGTCTGACCGAACCGTCCGGTTTCGGGACCACAAATAGGGTTGAGTAGTAACCTCTTCCCTGCTGGTGCATGGGAACCTTGATTATCACTTGCTGTATACACAGCGTTTGAATTGCAGCTGACACTACATCCCTTTCCGATGTGGAAGCTGGTAGGGCCGATTTGAAAAATCGGCGCTGGGGCACCTCGTCGAATTCCAGTTTGTACCCCTGGGAAACTATATCCAACACCCAGGGATTCAGGTCTGATCTGACCCAGGCCTGACTGAAAAGTCGAAGACGTGCCCCCACGGTGCGGACTCCCTCAGGGGAGCCCCAGCGTCATGCTGTGGGTTTTGGAGCAGCCGGGGAGGACTTTTGTTCCTGGGCACCTGCCGAAGCAGGTGCTCTTTTGCCTCTGCCCTTACCTCTGACGAGGAAAGAGGATCCCCGACCTCTTTAGGACTTGTGCGACCGAAAGGACTGCATCTGATAGGGTGTTACTTTCTTTTGCTGTTGGGGAATATATGGTAAAAACTTTGATTTACCTGCTGTAGCTGTGGAAACCAGGTCCGTCAGCCCATCCCCAAACAATACATCACCCTTATAGGGTAGTACTTCCATATGTTTTTTGGAATCCGCATCACCCGTCCAATGGCGAGTCCATAAGGATCTTCTCGCTGAGATAGACATGGCATTGGCCCTAGAAGCCAGCAATCCAATGTCCCTTTGAGCATCCCTCATAAATAAGACTGCGTCTTTTATATGGGCTAGAGTTAAGAATATAGTATCCTGGGGGCGTTGTCTAGCTGCTGAAGGAGGCAGCTGTGTTTTCACAGAGCTCCCGGGACCAGCAGCTAATAAAATATATATCCCAACTCCCAGAACCCTCTTACCCGCCCCAATACCTTTCCTGACCCTCCTGTGGCCCCTGCTAATTCCCCCCGAGGTGCCGCGGAATCGGGGAGCAGTTTTCACTGCTCCTGCGGGTTGCGGCCTACGGGGATTTCCGAAGCCGGGGCCTCAGGTACTCTTTTTGGCCGGGGATAGTTCCGGGACCCATAACTCGGGCCGCGGACTTCCCCCGGAGCTCCGTCCTCTTCACCCCCGCTAGCCGCTGACCGCGGCTAGAAGCATCTCCTGGCTGCTGGCGGTTTGCAGCACACTTCCGCCCGACGGGGACCCGGAGACAGGCCGTGAGGGACGGCGCTGGCGGGCGCCCGGTGGCCATCTTAAAATCGTCAGCAACACTTTCTGAATCTCTCTCCTGTTGGGCTTCCAGAAATAAACGCACCAGTACCCTGGTGTGACCAGGCAAAGGTAGGGAGAGGGGCACACAGATAAGGTTAGGTCACACAGACCTTTTAGCAATATACTTCTGGCTAAAGTGCCCCCCCCATCCATCCATCCATCCATCCATCCATCCGCCCATCCATCCATCCATCCCTCCGGTTCCCCGTTCAGTGATCTCCACACAGCCTGCCACCCGCTGCCGTCATTTATAACACCGTGAAGCGGTGGTGTGGCAGAATACTTTCTAACATGTAGTGTCCCGCAGAGACACCTCCATCAGACCAAGTCGGATGTCTTGTCACTGTGAATTGACATATGGTGTCCTAGCTATGCGTCTGCCTGCCTGATGCTGCCCTAAGATCACGTGGGGGCTCTTGCACGGTGACGGCCCACATGCTTCATACTGCCGAAGATATATGAAAGTGTAACTATATACTGCTTTCCTTGAAGACCGATCTCATGGTGAGAGGGATAAAGAAAAAAAAGGCCAAGACCAAGCCGGACGCGACCCCATCCCCTGCGAACCGACACTCATCAGATCTGCGTCAGTTCTTAACTACTCCAACCTCACTTCTCGCTACTTCCTCTACTGTCCCGACCTCTCCAAATCTGCACGGACCGGTGGTCGACATGACATCCTCTGAGACTCCGTTGCCCCCACAGGCCCTCTCTCTGTCTGCGGAGATAAGCGAGATATTGTCTCATGTAAAGACACTCCCCACGAAACATGATTTCTCAGCCTTGGAGACTCGCTTGCTTTCCACCATCACTCAGGAAGTGACAGCGCTCCGACAAGATATGTCCCAAGTTGCGACCCGTGTCGATGTCCTGGAACGCCATGAATCGTCTAATGTGGATTCTCTGACTAAATTTCGGGAGGTGCTATCTCATCAACGGGACGATATCTAATTTCTGAAATCACGTATTGAGGATATGGATAATCGTGGCCGGCGAAATAATATCAGAGTTAGGGGCTTACCGGAGAGTGTTCAACAGGCTGACTTGACAGCGGCCTTAACCACGATATTTGGAGAAATTATCGACCTGGATCCGAACAAGGACATTATATTTGATAGAGCTCACCGAGCCCTCCGTCCCCGAGGATTGCCCTCTGACAGACCGCGGGACGTGATTTGTAGGCTCCATTATTATGTCCAAAAAGAGGAAATAATGAGGTCGGCCCGTCAGCTGGACAGCATTGACTTTCAAGGGGACAAGATTCAGATATTTCCTGACCTTGCCTGGTCGACCCTACAACAACGTTGAGCCTTGAAGCCTCTTACAGACTCTCTCAGGAAACTCGAGCTGAAATATAGATGGGGCTTCCCTTTCTCCCTCCAGGTTTCTCATGGTGGCAAAGTCGCGAGTCTCTCTAGACCTTCGGACTTACAGGCCTTCTTCACGACCTTGGGAATCCCTCCAGTACCGCTACCAGATTGGGACGCCTTTCACCATCTACCAGACCTACCGGTTGTGCTCCCTCCAGACGACGCGTGGCAGCAAGTACGTTCCCCACGGACGCGGGGAACCACTCCAGGTTCACGTTCTTCAAAGCCTCCCTGAATGAGATGTCTCATCCCGAGCGGACGTGAATTCTCTTGCTACCCATGTTATGCACTGAGTTCTTTCTCTTAAATAGCACTCTGTGTTGCTCACACGTGAGATCGGTTCTTGTAACTTTGTAACAGTTTATAGTTGTTATGGTTTCTTAGATAAGAGATGAGGCATCATCGACATGTTATTCTGGAATTTATATTTTATTTCTTATTTTTTCATGCTGTATATATTATGTTGATGGCGATGCTCATATACACAATTGATCAGCCTGTATGAAACCGGGTTTGATAGCTTAGAGATTATATACACACTTTTATATAAGCTTTCATATTCTTATTTTTTGTTTCACTTGTGCCTTTGTGCACATTTCGGTAACACTATATATTTGTTTAGAGTCCATTTTGTGGATGGTCGCTGTCCTGGGCCCCCCGTAGGACCCCCACTATGCTGCATCCCCTGTTTCTTTGGACTGGGAGTCGGCAGGATTCCGCTCCTGTCCTTTTTGCAGCAGTCCTTTTTGTAGTATTATCATCTCTGTCTAATGTCAAAGTACTTTACGGCGTGGGTTCCCACGCTGCATCTTTTTTTCTTCTTTTCTATACTTTCTCTTTTTTTCTATTTCCTTCCTTTGCTATTCTTCCTTCCCCTCCCTCAGTGTCTGACGTAGGGAAGACTATTGCGAAGCATTTAGGCCCGCCTGACAATGGGAATGAATGACCTACATGTAACTACCCTTAACGTCAAAGGGTTAAATGTTCCTGAGAAAAGGTCTAAACTTCTTAAATGGCTTAGAGATGAAAAAGTTGATGTTGCTTTTATTCAGGAAACACATTTCAAGATGGGACACGTACCGTCCCTAAAATGTCACTATTATCCTCATGTTTTCCTGTCTAATAATTCTGCTGGTAAGACATTAGGCGTGGCTATATTACTGGCTCGCCACCTGCCTGTCCTTAATGTTGCTTCCCATAAAATAGCTGAGGGTAGGGGGTTGCTGGTGAAATGCGATATACATGGTCAACAGTTTTCTTTCTTGAATATATACGCTCCCAACGCTAAACAACCTTCCTTTTTGTCCTCAGTTCTAGAAAATGCGGAACCTCTCCTGGAGGGGGTGGTGGTGATGGGAGGTGACCTAAATTGGACCCTAGACCCCAGCCAGGACAATTCTAAAAAGATCTCTTGCAGGCCGGAGAAGGAGCATAGGGGAATGAGGCGCGCCCTGCTTGACCACCAGCTGATTGACACATGGAGACTGACACATCCTACGGAGATAGATTACTCCTTTTTCTCACACCCACATCAGACATATTCCAGAATTGATTACTTGTTTCTGAGCCACCGGCACTTACACAGATTGTGTGGTCAGATCATGCCCCAGTTAACCTCACATTACGCTTGCCCCCCAGTGCACATCGCCAATGGTCCTGGCGTTTTAACGACACTTTTTTGCAGGACGCAGACTGTCGGTCTCGAATCGACAACGCTTTAGATTCTTATATCTGTACCAATGACTTGGATGACATTTCTAAAGTCTCAGTCTGGGAAGCACACAAATGTGTCATTAGGGGGGTTTGTGTCCAGTTAGGATCCTTCCGCAAAAAACAGAGAGAGAAACTTCGGGGTGATTTATTGTCTAAAATACAATCTCTCGAGCTTCTACACAAGAAATCCCAAACCCCACAACATTATGCTGATCTCGAAGCTGCAAGGGTAGATCTGAATAAGCTACTCTCTGATAGAGTAAGGTTTTCTTATCGGAAGTGCCGTAGCAGATACTACCAATGGGGCAACAAACCTGGGAAATTACTGGCCAAAGCCCTTAGAGAACAACGCGCTATTACTTTTATTCACACAATTAAAAATAGTCACGGTCAGCCCCAACATGAGACACCTCACATCGCTAAGGCCTTTAGGGCATATTATTCCACTCTGTATAACCTTTCTGGTCCGACCGGAAGACCTGACAAGTTGTCCCATCAAACAGCCATAGCTGACTATTTACGGGCCTTAGACTTCCCCACGCTATCCATAAAAGAAGTGGAAGATCTAGATGCCCCTTTTTCCACTGAGGAGGTTCAGAAAGTTATTGAATCTTCTCCCAACGGCAAGAGTCCCGGCCCTGATGGATATACCATCGCTTATTATAAAGCTTTTAAAGAGAAATTAGTCCCTTTACTCACTAGAGCCTTTAATACTATATCAGAACAATCGCCTTTCTCCCCACAATCTCTAGAAGCCCATATTGCAGTTCTACCCAAGGAGGATAAAGACCCTAGTCTTTGCTCCAGTTATCGGCCAATTTCACTATTAAATATAGACATAAAACTTTTTGCCAAGCTGATTGCAAACCGCCTTAAATTATTATTACCTGGTCTGATACATGGAGATCAAGCTGGATTTGTTTTGGGCCGAGAGGCTAGAGATAACACCTCTAAAGTACTCAGCATGATTCACTATGCCGGCCAGCTTTCATCCCCATCAATCATATTGTCTACCGATGCTGAAAAAGCATTTGACAGAGTTGACTGGGACTTTCTGGTTGGTATATTGAAGCATCTTGGGCTCGGTGGCGCCTGTCTTCACAGAATCCTATCTCTTTATACTTCCCCGTCCGCCAAAATTAGGATTAATGGCTCCCTTTCCGATTCCTTTCCTATTTCCAATGGCACACGTCAGGGCTGCCCATTATCTCCATTGCTCTTTGTCCTTTGCATGGAAACATTAGCTCGAAGCATTAGGGCTAACCCGAATATCTCGGGTTTGCTGGTGAAGGGGACTGAATACAAACTGGCTTTATATGCCGACGACCTACTCGCTATAATCTCAAAACCGGTCACTTCTTTGCCAAACCTGATGGTAGAATTTGAGAAGTTTGGAGCCCTCTCCAACTTCAAAATAAATTATTCCAAATCTATTGCCATGAATTTAACTACTCCTCCTGATATAGTAGAGGGACTGAAACATGCCTTCCCCTTTACCTGGCACGATCACAAATTAAAATATTTGGGGGTGTTACTGACCAACGATTTATCTAAATTATTCTCCCTAAATTTTAATCCCTTATTGGCTAGGCTTCACCTAGACTTCCAGAAATGGAAGAAACTAAGACTATCTTGGTTTGGCAGGATTAATGTTGTCAAAATGAACGCCCTCCCTAGGATACTATTCTTTCTTCAGACCCTCCCGATACACATCCCCCTACTTTGGCTCCGAGACGTCCAGAATCTTATCCGTGCGTTTGTTTGGGGTCGTAAGACACCCAGGTTTAAACACGACATTTTATTTAGGAGAAAACATCAAGGGGGGCAACAACTCCCACATATTTCTAACTACTACCACGCAGTACATTTGAATAGGATTCTGGAATGGACGCGTGCTAAAGACCGCAAACAGTGGGTCCTGCTAGAGGAGGGCTGTCTTCCACATTATATTAAAATAGCACCTTGGCTTCCTACCCTTCCGAAGGTTACACACCCCACTGTCTCCCCCACGCTTAAATTATGGGCCACGCTGAGATCTCAGAGCCATATATCTTCCAAATGGTCCCCCCTAACCTCCCTTCTCCATAACTCCGAATTTACTCCAGGTCTTCACGAGACAGCTCTTGCTCCATGGGCGGAAGCCGGGATTTTTAGAGTCGGTCAGCTGGTGAGCTCGGGTAGGGTGCGCTCTTTTTCAGATGATCAGTCTTCTTGGAACCTACATAGCACTGAGTTTTGGAGGTTCCGGCAGGTTCACCATTTCATATCATCTTCTAAGAACCTCTCTGACATAACTAGGGATCTCACTGGGTTTGAAAGACTATGCATTTCTCCTAGTTCTCCCACACATACTATCTCACAAATCTATGCGCTTATCATGGAAAACTTTTTCCCGCAACCTCCTACCTTCATGGCTTCCTGGGAGAGAGAACTGGTAGGGTTCCCCACGCAGATCAACTGGGATTCCGTATTCAACAACGCCCAGGCGAGTTCTCTATGCTTATCGACATAAGAGACCCTCTATAAACTTATATATAGGTGGTATAGGACTCCTATTGTTCTCAATAAAATGTTTCCCTCTCTCTCGAATCAGTGTTGGAGATGCAAGAATGCCCCAGGGAGTTTTATACACATTTGGTGGGACTGCCCTCTTATAACTCCATTTTGGGCAGAGGTATTTAAGTGTTCCGAACTGATAGTGGGAGATGAGAACCCTGAAAGATCCCGTTTTTTTTTTTTTTAAATTGTTTATTTAATTTTACAGGTTATAAAGGGTTACAACGGCCCCCCACCACACGCGGGGTAAGCCTTTTCGTTAAACAATATGATACTAAGAGCAGAGATGTAACCGCGGGAAGTAGCTGTGCATTATACTTCTGGAGTTACAAAAGCAATACCATCAGATGGGAACCAAACATTAAACTCGTGGTTATAGCAGTAAAGAGGAGAAGACTAAAGACAAAGCAAGGAAAGAGAGAGGAGAAGAAGGGAAAGATGGGGGGAGGGATAGAGTGGGGGGAGAAGAGACAGGGTTAGAGGGAACCGCCGGTGCGTCTCCAGACGTCACCCTCTCCACTTAGAGCGCTAGTATAAAACAGAAGGTAACCCTTGAGGAACACAGAAAGGGAACATGAAAGGTAAAACCCAATCTACTCGACAGGGCAGGAGACTACCGAAATCATAGTAGGAGAGCCACCGAGCTCCCAGGGGAGCGTATTCTATTTGCGGGAGCCTGAGAAGCGAACCATAGTTCCCAGATCAGGAGAAACTGGAAAGATCTGTTATGCAGGTATGCAGTGATTTTTTCCATGCTTGCGAAGAACCATACTTTTTCGATGACCTGTTTGATAGGGGGGGCCTCTCTCTGTTTCCATTGGAGGGCAATTGAGCACCTGGCCGCGTTTAAGATCTGTGTCAGTAATTTACCGGCTTGTGGAGGGACGTTAACAACGGGGAGGCCTAGTAGAAAAGACCAAGGGTCTTTGTAGATTTGGGTCTGAAGTACTGTGCTCATCAAGTGTGCGACTGAGACCCAGAATAGCATAATCTTAGGGCACGTCCACCAGATGTGGAGGAAAGAGCCATGACTGCCGCATCCTCTCCAGCACATGGGCGAAGAGGAGGGAAACATTTTGTGTAGTCTAGAGGGGACAAAATACCACCTATATAATATTTTGTAAGCGTTTTTCTTTACTAGAGTTGAAATGGAGGATTTCGCGGCCGCAGTAAAGACGTCCGACCAGTCATAGTCATCAGGCAGCGGTCCCAGATCTCGTTCCCACTGGAGCACAAAGGCCGGGGCCGCTGACTGGCCCCACACCTGGAGAAGGGAGTACAGCAGGGAAATGATTCCTCGGACAAGCGGTTTGTGATAGCAGTAGAACTCCAGGGTGGTTAGAGGTTGGAACGGGGCTGAGTTCGACAAAGAGGAGACAAAGTGTCTTAATTGGAGATAGGTAAAAGGGTTCGCGTCCGGGAAGTTATATTTTGATATGATCTCCGGTAAGGGTGCACATGTACCCTCGTGTAGTACATCTAGAACAAAGCGAATATTCCTCTCCAACCATGGGCGGAAGCGGGCCAGAGAATGACCTGGAGCGAAAGAAGGGTTATCCCACAAGGGGGTAAGCACAGAGGGGGATGACAGCAGGTGAAAGTGATGAGTGCAGTAGTCCCAGAGCTGGCAAGTGAATTCCAGCACAAGGTGCAGTTGCAAATGAGGAGATCTAGCTCTAGAAGTGGATAAAAGTAAGGACGGCAAA
Source organism: Pseudophryne corroboree (assembly GCF_028390025.1). Classification (NCBI taxonomy): domain Eukaryota; kingdom Metazoa; phylum Chordata; class Amphibia; order Anura; family Myobatrachidae; genus Pseudophryne; species Pseudophryne corroboree. Next base: position 365,936,281 of record NC_086447.1, read on the forward strand.
GATGGAGTGTGGCTAAGCTCCGTTTCCAGCCGGAGCCAATGAATGGACTGCGGGGAGGCGAACCATGCCACCGCTTGGCTAAGATGCGTGGCCAGATAGTAAAGGCGAATATCTGGGAAACCTCTGCCTCCCTCTTCCACCGGTTTGCGTAGAGTAGAGAAGCCTATCCTTGGGACTTTATTTCTCCACACAAAGCGGAGCAACCAAGAGTGGATCTGTGCCAAGACGGAATCCGGAACTTTCACTGGTAGCGTCTGAAACAGATAAAGTAAGCGGGGGATAATATTCATTTTCAGAGCTATTATACGGCCCAGCCAGGAGATAATCAGGGATTGCCATTTATGAAGATCGGCCTTAAGGTTGTTAAGCAACGGCGGGAAGTTCTCCTTATATAGGTCTCCGTATCGGCGTGTGATAAAGATCCCCAGGTATCGGATTTTAGACATGCACCAGGAGAATTTAAAGTTGGTTTGCAAGCGGGACAGTTGAGAGGGGGGAATGTGGAAGGGAAGAGCTTCCGTTTTAGACCAATTGACTTTGTAGCCCGAAACATGGCCGTAGTCAGACAGGAGTTTAAAAAGGTTCGGCAGTGAGGTATGTGGTGAGGAAAGCGAGAGGAGGACATCATCTGCGAATAGGGAAATCTTGTAAACAGAACCCCCCACCTCTAGCCCCCCGATGTCGGTCGAGGCTCGGATACGGGCTGCTAGTGGTTCTATTACTAATGCAAAGATCAGGGGCGAGAGTGGGCAGCCCTGTCTGGTGCCGTTGGAGATATCCAGAGGGTCCGACTGCACTCCATTCACGGAGACCCTGGCGGAGGGGTTCGAGTACAGGGCCTGTATCCCCGTGAGGAATTCCCCCTGGAAGCCAAAGTGAGCGAGAGTTTCAAACATAAAGGGCCAGCCTATCCTGTCAAACGCTTTCTCCGCGTCCAGAGAAAGCAAAAGAGCAGGAGTATGTGTGAGGTTGATATAGTGAGCCAGGCTAATAACCCGCCTCGTGTTGTCTCGGGCTTGGCGGCCGGGGATAAATCCTACCTGGTCATTATGGATAAGATGGGGCAAGACGCTGTTCAATCGGAGGGCAAGGATTTTCGCGTAGATCTTAATATCAGAATTAAGTAGTGATATAGGTCTGTAATTAGCGCAATTGGATGTGTCCTTGCCATCCTTGGGGATGACTATGATCTTAGCCTCCAGAGCAGACTTGGAGAAAGAGGCTCCCTGTAATACAGCATTGAAGAGGGTTGAAAGGTGGGGAGCCAGCTGGGGGAGAAAAGTCTTGTAATAGGCGGCCGAGAAGCCATCTGGGCCTGGAGCCTTGTTAAGTTTTAAGGTTTTAACGACTGCGGCAATCTCTTCGTCGGAGATCTTTGCGTTCAGTTCTGCTGAGACCGATGGGCTCAGACAGGGCAAATGGCAGTGAGACAGAAAAGTGTGAATGGCTGTATGGAAGTCCGGGCTCGATTGAGTGGGCCCATGAGCATTGTACAATCTCTCGTAAAAGCGAGGGAAAGTCTCGGTGATACGCTTAGGATCACCCGTTTTCTTACCAGGGGAAAACTGGACAGAAAGAACGTTATTCCTTGCCAATCTGGTCCGGAGCCTAGAGGCTAGTAGGCGATCAGCCTTATCACCTTTTTCATAAAAAGACTGGTTGAGCCATTTCAAGCCAGTTTCTACCTTAGCCGTTAGGAGCATGTTTAATTCACCCCTGGCTGAGGACAAGGAAGAGAGGTCTGCTGCGGACCCCGACCTCTTGTGCTCCAGCGAAAGGGAAGCGACCAGGTCCGAGAGCTCACGAATACGTTTGGTTCTGACCCTCTTGTTATGGGAGGAGGCACTGATCAGGCAGCCGCATATAACCGCCTTATGAGCGTCCCACAGTAGCATAGGAGAAACAGACGGAGAAGTGTTTGTGTCAAAGTAGTGGGATAGTTCGGCGGCTATGTGAGCTTTCGTTTGGGGGTTAAGAAGGAGTCTGTCGTTCAATCTCCACGCCGGTTGGCGAGCGGGAGGTTGCGGACCCGGGACGTCCACAGTGACCGGGCCATAGTCTGACCATGTACTCGGGTGGATGGAGGTATCAAGGATACATTGGGCAGGCTCTGTGCTCAAAAAAATCATATCGTCTTGTGTAAACATCGTATATAGGGGAATAGTAAGTGTAATCCTTAGCATTCGATTCTTTCACTCTCCATGCATCGAAGAGAAGGTGTCGTGATAACAAGAGATTCAAAGCAGAAGCATTACGTGCATGAGAGGCGCGCCGAGATCTGGGCAGAGGTCTGGATCTGTCTAATTCACTATCCAGGGTCACGTTAAAATCCCCCCCCAAGACCACATTACCTCGCCTGTGTAGGGCCAATAGACTGTTTAGGGAATGAAAAAAAGGGGCCTGTAGTTGGTTGGGAGCATATATGTTCAGGAATGTATAGGGGGTCCCATTTAGCAACCCCATTAACAGGAGGTATCTACCCTCAGGGTCCCTCAGTATATCGGAGGGGATGAAGTCCAAGTGGTTAGCAAAGAGTATAGAGACCCCCTTCTTCTTATGCATGGGGTCGCAAGCATGGAAAGTGTGTGGGAAGGTTTTAGACCTAAGTTCAGGGTGTGACTTGCCAGAGAAGTGGGTCTCTTGTAGGAATATAATATCGCCTCTGAGTTGCTTAAGGGACTGAAATAAGAGAGAGCGTTTGCGTGGGCTGTTCAAACCTTTCGTGTTCAGAGAGACTATTCTAAGGCCCATGGAATGGGAGTGGAGAACTGTCCTTGTGGAAGCGCACCAGCGGGATCCCAGAAGAGAAGGGGAACAAAGAAGGGAAGAAGATCAGAGAAAGAAGAGGAGAAAGGGTAGGAGAACAGATGAAGAGCAAGCATATATCAGTATCAGTAACTAGAAAACAGAGAAGATCCATTCTCGTTAGTCGGACCCAAGGGAGAAGTAGACCCGCGGATCTAGATCGTCCGATGTCGACCTGGGAGGTCGAGTGGGGGATAGGTGAACCTGGCCGCTCGGAGAGGAGCCCGGGGCCCGTGTGTGGACAGAATCAGTTAAGTGTACATATTGTGTGTAGTAAGCAAAAGGAGCTATGGGGAGGGGAGGAGGGGGGGAGGGAGGAGAACAAATCTACCGAAACAGAGAGGAAACAAGGTGTGGCGACCATATAGCCGCAGTAGTAACATTTTAACTTGGTAGAGACAAGAAGAGGAGGGCGTGACCCCATCGGGCCACCCGGGGCCGGAGCCCCCCCGGCCAGCCGTGGGAGACCCCGGCCCCGGAGGCCCGAGCAGGCCCACCCACCCCAGTTCCTATAAGGCAATAAACGGTAAACATTAGACAATCAGAGGACTCCGCTCAGTATGGAAATCTTGATGTTTAGCAGAAAGATCCTCTGAGGTCCATAGAGAACTTGTGCGGAGTAATCACGTGGATCGCCGCAGCCGTCGAATCAAGTATCCGGAGGTGTACGGGAAGCAGATCCAATGGTGTTCCAATTCGAGGATGGGGCTGTGTGGGAAGGGGAGGTGTTGACTGGGGGAGGGGGCTGTGATGTGGTCGAAGGGCCGGATATGTTCAAATGGCGAAGTAGCTGGAGGGCCTCATCGGGGGATCTGGCAGATAGGATTTTGCCGTCCGCCCTGACTTGGAGGGCAAAGGGAAAGCCCCACCTATATCTGATGTTGTTGTCCCTCAGGGTTTTGGTTATATCCTTTAGTTCCCTTCTTCTGTTCAACGTAACCGGCGACAAGTCCTGAAATATTTGAAGATCTGAGCCTTCGAAAGAGATGTTTGACGTCCTTCGGGCTTTGGCGTAGATTTGATCTTTGACAGCAAAGTAGTGGAAACGAAGGATTACATCTCTCTGCATTTTAGCGTCTTGGGTTCTAGGACGCAGGGCCCTGTGAGCTCTATCTAGAAGTGGCATATCGTCGGGAACGGAGGGAGCAAGTGAGCGGAACAGGCGGAGCAGGTAATCCGTGAGGTGGGTTTGTTCCACCGTCTCGGGAACATTACGGACTCTGAGATTGTTCCGACGGCCTCTGTTGTCCATGTCTTCTTGTTTATCCGCTAATAGCATAACATCTGTACGCATTTGGGACAACTCCTGTTCCGATTCTTGTTGGAAGGCGATAAGCTCCTCTTGTTTCCTTTCAATGGCGTCGACTCTGGAGCCTAGGCTGTCCACATCTGATTTCAGCCCAGATATTGCCTCCTGCACCTCCGCACGGATTGATTTTTTAATGTTGCGCATTTCGGAGAGGAGAAGAGCTACGTCTGCTTTTGTAGCGGGGGTGGAGGAAGAGTCATCATCTGAGTCTCGGTCAGACGCGGCCGATGTGGGCGGGGGTGGGGATGGTTTCTGGGCGGAGGATGGGGTAGAGTTCTTGAAGTAACCCACCAGATTATGGGCATTTGACTTTTTCCCCCCTTTGGGCATGGTGACGATGAGAGATGAGGTATATTGGTAGTCAACACCTGGGCGGGAACAGGGAAGCTCCTATAGCATTAGAATCACACACGGGTCCGGGTGCGTTACATTATGAGATCACATGGTAGGCAGTTCACATAGAATGGCCGGGAGAGCCCGGTCGGGTATATTGTAGTATGGAAATATTGATCCGGGCACAGCACAGTGGGTGTTCACCTCCCAGCTCTAGGAGATGCGGGATCTTCAGGGGGTTGGAGTTATAATACGGGGCACCACAGTGCAGTAGAGGGCACCACAGTTGCGCTTTTAGAGGCACAGGTGCGTATGTTTGCGTATCACAACCCTACCCAGATGCACCCGGAGAGAGCAGCGTCGCCCTCAATAGGGGACATCTAGGGGGGGAGAGAGCATGTGATAAAGCCGCACCGTAGTAGGGGCGAGAGCATCCACTGGGGAGGTTAGAGATTAATAGTGGTCAGCGCTTCCCGTCTTCCGTGTTTTTGTAACTGCGTGGGAGGTGCGAACAGAGATAGCGGTCGCCAGCCCCCCGCTCGTCTCCCCGGGTGATATTAACCAATATGCAGTTTCCGGTAGTGCGTCTTAGCTCATTAGCACACTACCAGTACCCAGTCAGGCCAGAATATAGGTGTGTGGCACGTTACCGCAGGGGATCTGCGGGTACAGCACAGCCTCCGAGGGTGTGAGGGACTCCGCAGTCACAGGGGCCAAACTGGCGAGGGGTGGCTGCAGCAGCTAGCAGCAGGCCGGATAGGGGCGGCTGCAGCAGCTGATAGTGTTAATGTTGCCCCAGCAGGGGTAAGTATCAGACACAGCCGGCTGGGGAACTCCCTATGGCAGGCAGCACTATGTGGGAGACATCAGAAACACCGGCTCTTAGCAGAGAACACAGCCCGGGAACCAGCTCCCCTTCTTAATGCAGGAGTGTGGGCGGCAGTATACAGCGGGGAGAGAGCAGAGAAGTCACCTCAAGATGGCCGCCGGGCGTCCCACGATCTCGTCCGCTCTGCAAGATCTCCGGCGTCCTCGGGCGGCACAGGTAGGCAGCGGGTGGATGGCAGTCACTGCTAGCCGCGGCCAGCGGCCGCGCGGGTGCCGGGGATCAGGTGGAAGTCCGCGGTCAGATCCGGCGGCTCTCGGTGCTGTCGCTGGTACAGGGCGAAAATCTAGGCCCCGGCTTGAGGAGGTCCCGTAGGCCGCAATCCGCGGGAGCTCAAAGTGCAGCTCCCCGACTCCGCGGCCTAGACAGGGACACTGCTGGGGGAACAGGAGGGACAGGGGAGCCGCTGGTAGCAGAGATGGAGCACGGATGTGGCAATAATAGGAGGTTTGGAGCCCCAAAACACAGGAGCTCGTATAGAGCGTGACTATCTCCTCCAGCAGCCAGGCCACGCCCCTGAAAGATCCCGGTTTTTGGCTCCTCAATCACACCTCCGCAAAAACACACTCCTACAAACACTCCCTGTTGAGACACCTTAGCAATGCAGCAAAAGCGGTTGTTCCAATACTATGGAGATCCATCTTACCACCCTCGATTAAATTATGGTTCACAAAGATTGATTACTTTTTAGATATGGAAGACCTTGTCTCCTTTTCATCTGGGAAAACCGTCAACTTTACAGCTATCTGGTTTCCCTGGTACGATTTTAAGGACACACCTTTGTATCGGTCCTACATGGTGACATGACCCCCCTTTTACTCTTATTCATATTCATACTTATATTCAAATTCATATTCCGATTAGGATATCTTTATAATATGTCTCAGACTCCCATTTGGTGGAAACCCCCCCCCCGTCCCCCAAACAACCCGTCCTTACTGAACAGACACACACCTGACTCTACCTATTCTAAATTTCCCCCTCCTTTCTTTTCTTCTTTCTTTTTCTCCTCTTTCCTAATTTCCTATGCTGTTTTGTTAAAATGTTTCTCTTTTATAAATTTATAAATTTTGATGTTGTAAGCGAAGCAGACAAATTATTTTTATACTTTGGACGCTCTATGTGTAGGGTGCTGATATGTGATGTCTTTGTCCTCACTTTTTCCGGAAAAGTATTGCTGTAATGTATTGTCTGCTGCTTGAATTAATAAAAAACAGTTTACACAAAAAAAAAGAATATAGTATCCTTATCCATATTATCAAATTGATCTGTCAGCTCATCTGTCCAAGCTGCAATTGCGCTACACACCCATGCATTGCCGACGCAATTGTCGGTCTTAGCACAGCCCCCGTATGAGAATAAATACACTTTAAGGTAGTTTCTTGCCTGCGATCTGCAGGGTCCTTAAGGGCCGCTGTGTCAGGAGACGGTAGCGCCACTTTCTTGGACAAGCGCGCCAGGGCCTTGTCCACAGTGGGGGATGATTCCCAAATCTCCCTGTCCTGCTCAGGGAAGGGCTATGCCATATAAATTATTTTGGGGATCTGCGGTCTCTTTTCCGGAATCTCTCAAGCTTTTCCAAAGAAATCATTTAATTCATGAGATGTGGGAAAATTAATAATCTGTTTCTTTTCCTTAAACATGTGTACCCTTGTGTCGGGGACCGAGGGTTCATCCTCAATATGCAACACATACCTTATTGCCACAATCATACACTGAATGGTTTTAGTCACCCTAGGGTGCAATTTTACTTCATCATAGTCGACACTGGAATCAAAATCCGTGTCGGTAGTAGTGTCTTGTGTTAAGGGACGCTTTTGAGACCTCGACGGGCCCTGTGAGTCGGTCCAATCCGAGGATTGACCCCCTGATGTCCCCCCTAATTCAGCCTTATCAAGCCTTTTATGTAAAGATGCCACACTTGCATTCAACATATGCCACATGTCCATCCAATCCGGAGTCGGCACAGCCGACGGGGACACACCACTCATTTGCTCCACCGCCTCCTTGGAGAAGCCTTCTGCCTCAGACATGTTGACACACACGTACCGACACCCCACACACACAGGGATTAACCTACAAGGGGACAAAACCCCAACCAGGCCCTTAGGAGAGACAGAGAGAGAGTATGCCAGCACACACCAGCGCTTAAAAACACTGGAATATATATACCAGATAGCGCTTTTTATATATATAGTCTTAATTCCCACTCACTGCGTTCCAAAGTGCCCCCCTCCTCTATTTTCCAGCCTGTGAAGGTTCAGCAGGGGAAAGATCAGGGAGCCAGCTTTTCCTCATGCAGTTTCTGTGGAGAAAATGGCGCTGGTTAGTGCTGAGGATCAAGCCCCGCCCACCCGACGGCGGGCTTCGGTCCCAGTAAACTTATATAAAAAATGGCGGGGGATTTGTAGATTTACTGTGCCACAGCCTAATCCTGCTTATATTGCCACAAAATGAGGAATATTGCTGCCCAGGGCGCCGCCCCCTGCGCCCTGCACCCTTCAGTGCCTGCTTGTGTGTGAGTACTGGGAGCAATGGCGCGCAGCTTACCGCTGCGCGCTTACCTCATGAAGATCTGATGTCTTCTGCCGCCTGATGTCTTCTTGCCTTCTCATACTCACCTGGCTTCTATCTTCGGCATCTGTGAGGAGGACGGCGGCGCGGCTCCGGGACGAACCCCAGGTGAGACCTGTGTTCCGACTCCCTCTGAAGCTAATGGTGTCCAGTAGCCTTAAAAACAGTGCCCAACTTGACAAGCCAGCTCTGTTTCTCTCTCCTCAGTCCCACGATGCAGGGAGCCTGTTGCCAACAGGACTTCCTAAAAATAAAAAACCTAACAAAATTATTTAAAACAGAAAACTCTGGAGAGCTCTCTGCATTGTACCTTTCTCCTCTGGGCACAAGATCTAACTGAGGTCTGGAGGAGGGGCATAGAGGGAGGAGCCAGTGCACACCCATAGTCAAAGTTCTTTTTAGGTGCCCTATCTCCTGCGGAGCCCGTCTATATCCCATGGTCCTTACGGAGTCCCCAGCATCCTCTAAGACGTAAGAGAAAATAATGTGATTGCTAATGTGATTATTTGAATTCAGTTTGGGAGACGACCATGATACAGTATATGTGCAGTCATCTGTCCACGAATGTGTGAATGGCCATTGACATGGAGGATATCTACCAATAAACCCATTGGTTGAAATAATTTTCCAACAAACTACAGTTTCCAATATCTGACAACTTCAGTGGTAGAATGTTATCTTCAATATATCTCCTTCTGCAAATCCTTCACTCCCTTGGTCTGCGTGATACTGCCCTCTCCTGGGAGTCCTCCTACCTCTCTGACCGTTCCTTCTGTCTCCTCTCATGGCTCCACCTACCCCTTACTTCCACTAACTGTAGGTGTCCCCCAAGGTTCTGCTCTTGGTCCTCTCCTTTTCTCTCTCTATACATCCTCCTTAGGAGATCTCATTAGCTCTTTTGGCTTACAATATCATCTCTATGCTGATGATACTCAAATCTACCTTTCCTCCCCTGACCTCTCTCCTTCTCTCCTCACTCGTGTATCCAACTGTCTCTCTGCTATCTCTTCCTGGATGTCCCAGCGATTTCTTAAACTTAACATGTCTAAGACTGAGCTGATCATCTTCCCACCCTCCCGCACAACCTCACCTCCCACAATTTCAGTATCTATAGATGGCACTACTATCCCCTCTAGCCCCCAAGTGCGCTGTCTTGGAGTAATCCTTGACTCCTCCCTCTCCATCAAACCACACATTCAGCACCTATCACAAACCTGTCATTTTCATCTCAAAAATATTTCCAGGATCACACCCTTTCTCACCCAGAACGCCACTAAGACCCTTATCCACTCACTGGTCATCTCCAGACTGGACTACTGTAATCTCCTCCTGACTGGCATCCCTAACACATACATCTCTCCAGTCCAATCTATCCTCAATGCTGCTGCCAGGATCATCTTCCTCACCAAACGCACTACATCCACCTCACCTCTCTTACTAGCCCTTCACTGGCTCCCCTTCCCCTTCAGAATCCATTTCAAGCTTCTCACCCTCACAAAGCCCTCACTCACTCCTCTCCCAGTTACATCTCTGAACTTATCTCCCTTTACACTCTCGCCCTTCCTCTTCGCTCTGCAAATGTACGCCGCCTCTCCTGCCTTCTGATTACCTCCTCCCACTCCTACCTCCAAGATTTTGCACGTGCTGCTCCCTTTTTCTGGAATTCTCTACCTCTCCCCCTCAGACTCTCCACTTCTCTATAAAACTTCAAGCGGGCTCTCAAGACACACTTCTTCACCAAACCCAGCCTTCTCTCATCCTTAGACTTCTGTGGCCCACGCTCACTTTCTACCCCATCTGTGTCACCCCTGTCTGTGTGCCCCTTCCCTTTAGAATGTAAGCCCGTTCGAGCAGGGTCCTCTTCCCTCATGTGCTTTTACATCTCTTAACTTATCTTCTTTTCAATACTCCCTTTGATGGCACCAAATCCTTCGGTTTTCTGCCACCGTGATACTTATTTCAGTACTGTCTACTGACGCAGCTATGTTTATATACACTGTACTTGTCCTATATTGTATTGAACTGTAAGTCAGTCTTCATGTTTTGCTTGTTTACTCTGTAATTGGGTGCTGTGGATCCCATGTGGCGCCATATAAAAATAAGAATTTACTCACCGGTAATTCTATTTCTCATAGTCCGTAGTGGATGCTGGGGACTCCGTAAGGACCATGGGGATTAGCGGCTCCGCAGGAGACTGGGCACAACTATAAAGAAAGCTTTTAGACTACTGGTGTGCACTGGCTTCTCCCACTAAGACCCTCCTCCAGACTTCAGTTAGGATACTGTGCCCGGAAGAGCTGACACAAGAAGGAAGGATTTTGAATCCCGGGTAAGACTCTTACCAGCCACACCAATCACACCGTATAACTCGTGATACTATACCCAGTTAACAGTATGATAACAACTGAGCCTCTCAACAGATGGCTCAACAATAACCCTTTAGTTAAGCAATAACTATATACAAGTATTGCAGACAATCCGCACTTGGGATGGGCGCCCAGCATCCACTACGGACTATGAGAAATAGAATTACCGGTGAGTAAATTCTTATTTTCTCTAACGTCCTAAGTGGATGCTGGGGACTCCGTAAGGACCATGGGGATTATACCAAAGCTCCCAAACGGGCGGGAGAGTGCGGATGACTCTGCAGCACCGAATGAGCAAACTCAAGGTCCTCCTCAGCCAGGGTGTCAAACTTGTAGAATTTAGCAAACGTGTTTGACCCCGACCAAGTAGCTGCTCGGCAAAGTTGAAGAGCCGAGACCCCTCGGGCAGCCGCCCAAGAAGAGCCCACCTTCCTCGTGGAATGGGCTTTTACTGATTTAGGATGCGGCAGTCCAGCAGCAGAATGTGCAAGCTGAATCGTACTACAGATTCAGCGAGCAATAGTCTGCTTTGAAGCAGGTGCACCCAACTTGTTGGGCGCATACAGGATAAAGAGCGAGTCAGTCTTTCTGACTCCAGCTGTCCTGGAAACATAGATTTTTAGGCCCCTGACTACATCCAACAACTTGGAAGCCTCCAAGTCATTTGTAGCCGCAGGCACCACGATAGGTTGGTTCAGATGAAAAGCTGATACCACTTTGGGGAGAAACTGGGGACGAGTCCTCAATTCTGCCCTATCCATATGGAAAATCAGATAAGGGCTTTTACATGACAAAGCCGCCAATTCTGATACACGCCTGGCCGAAGCCAAGGCCAACAACATGACCACTTTCCACGTGAGATATTTCAAATCCACGGTTTTCAGTGGCTCAAACCAATGTGACTTTAGGAAATCCAACACCACGTTGAGATCCCAAGGTGCCACTGGAGGAACAAAAGGGGGCTGAATATGCAGCACTCCCTTAACAAAAGTCTGAACTTCAGGTAGTGAAGCCAGTTCTCTCTGGAAGAAAATCGATAGAGCCGAAATCTGGACCTTAATGGAACCCAATTTAAGGCCCATAGTCACCCCTGACTGTAGGAAGTGCAGGAAACGGCCCAGCTGAAATTCTTCCGTTGGGGCCTTCCTGGCCTCACACCACGCAACATATTTTCGCCATATGCGGTGATAATGGTTTGCGGTTACTTCTTTCCTAGCTTTAATCAGCGTAGGAATGACTTCCTCCGGAATGCCCTTTTCCTTCAGGATCCGGTGTTCAACCGCCATGCCGTCAAACGCAGTCGCGGTAAGTCTTAGAACAGACAAGGCCCCTGCTGCAGCAGGTCTTGTCTGAGCGGTAGAGGCCATGGGTCCTCTGACATAATTTCTTGAAGTTCCGGGTACCAAGCTCTTCTTGGCCAATCCGGAACAATGAGTATAGTTCTTACTCCTCTTCTCCTTATTATCCTCAGTACCTTTGGTATGAGAGGAAGAGGAGGGAACACATAAACCGATCGGTACACCCACGGTGTTACTAGAGCGTCCACAGCTATCGCCTGCGGGTCTCTCGACCTGGCGCAATATTTTTCTAGCTTTTTGTTTAGGCGGGACGCCATCATGTCCACCCGTGGCTTTTTCCACCGGTTTACAATCATTTGAAAGACTTCTGGAAGAAGTCCCCACTCTCCCGGGTGGAGGTCGTGCCTGCTGAGGAAGTCTGCTTCCCAGTTGTTCACTCCCGGAATGAACACTGACAGTGCTAACACGTGATTTTCCGCCCATCGGAGAATCCTTGTGGCTTCTGCCATTGCCGTCCTGCTTCTCGTGGCGCCCTGTCGATTTACATGGGCGACCGCCGTGATGTTGTCTGACTGGATCAGTACCGGCTGGTTTTGAAGCAGGGGTTTTGCCTGACTTAGGGCATTGTAAATGGCCCTCAGTTCCAGAATATTTATGTGCAGGGAAGTCTCCTGACTTGACCATAGTCCTTGGAAGTTTCTTCCCTGTGTGACTGCTCCCCAGCCTCGAAGGCTGGCATCCGTGGTCACCAGGACCCAGTCCTGTATGCCGAATCTGCGGCCCTCTTGAAGATGAGCACTCTGCAGCAACCACAGCAGAGACCCCCTTGTCCTCGGAGACAGGGTTATCAGACGATGCATCTGAAGATGCGATCCGGACCACTTGTCCAACAGGTCCCACTGAAAGGTTCTTGCATGAAACCTGCCGAATGGAATCGCTTCGTAGGAAGCTACCATTTTTCCCAGGATCCACGTGCAGTGATGCACCGACACCTGTTTTGGCTTTAGGAGGCCTCTGACTAGAGATGACAGCTCCTTGGCCTTCTCCTCCGGGAGAAACACTTTTCTCTGTTCTGTGTCCAGAACCATCCCCAGGAACAGTAGACGTGTCGTAGGGACCAGCTGTGACTTTGGAATGTTTAGAATCCAGCCGTGCTGTTGTAGCACTTCCCGAGATAGTGCTACCCCTACCAACAACTGCTCTCTGGACCTCGCCTTTATCAGATCGTCCAAGTACGGGATAATTAAAACTCCCTTCTTTCGAAGGAGTATCATAATTTCGGCCATTACCTTGGTAAAGACCCTCGGAGCCGTGGATAGACCGAACGGAAACGTCTGGAATTGGTAATGACAATCTTGTACCACAAATCTGAGGTACTCCTGGTGAGGATGGTAAATGGGGACATGTAGGTAAGCATCCTTGATGTCCAGTGATACCATGTAATCCCCCTCGTCCAGGCTTGCAATAACCGCCCTGAGCGATTCCATCTTGAACTTGAATTTTTTTTATATATGTGTTCAAGGATTTCAAATTTAAAATGGGTCTCACCGAACCGTCCGGTTTCGGTACCACAAACATTGTGGAATAGTAACCCCTTCCTTGTTGAAGTAGGGGCACCTTTACTATCACTTGTTGTGAATACAGCTTGTGAATTGCCTGTAACACTGCCTCCCTGCCTGAGGGAGTGGTTGGCAAGGCAGATTTGAGGAAACGGCGGGGGGGAGACGTCTTGAATTCCAGCTTGTACCCCTGAGATACTACTTGAAGGATCCAGGGATCCACCCGTGAGCGAGCCCACTGATTGCTGAAGTTTTTGAGACGGGCCCCCACCGTACCTGGCTCCGCCTGTGAAGCCCCAGCGTCATGCTGTGGACTTAGAGGAAGCGGGGGAGGACTTTTGCTCCTGGGAACTGGCTGTATGCTGCAGCTTCTTTCCCCTACCTCTGCCTCTGGGCAGAAAGGACGCGCCTTTAACCCGCTTGCCCCTATTGGGCCGAAAGGACTGTACCTGATAATATGGTGCTTTCTTTGGTTGTGAGGGAACATGGGGTAAAAATGTAGACTTCCCAGCTGTTGCTGTGGAAACGAGGTCCGAGAGACCATCCCCGAACAACTCCTCACCCTTATAAGGCAGAACTTCCATATGTCGTTTGGAATCTGCATCTCCTGTCCACTGCCGAGTCCATAACCCTCTCCTGGCAGAAATGGACATTGCACTAATTTTGGATGCCAGCCGGCAAATATCCCTCTGTGCATACCTCGTGTATAAAAGTGCGTCTTTTATATGCTCTTCGTTTAGCAATATAGTGTCCCTGTCTAGGGTATCTATATTTTCTGACAGGGAATCTGACCACGCAGCAGCAGCACTGTACAGCCAGGCTGAAGCAATAGCCGGTCTCAGTATAACACCTGTGTGTGTATATATAGATTTCAGGATAGCCTCCTGCTTTCTATCAGCAGATTAATTCAGGGCGGCCGTATCCGGAGACGGTAGTGCCACCTTCTTTGACAAGCGTGTGAGCGCTTTATCCACCCTAGGGGATGTTTCCCAGCGTGACCTATCCTCTGGCGGTAAAGGGTACGCCATTAGTAACCTCTTAGAAATTACCAGCTTTTTATCAGGGGAAGCCCACGCTTCTTCACACACTTCATTTAACTCTTCAGATGGAGGAAAAGCTACTGGTAGTTTTTTCTCTCCAAACATTATACCCTTTTTTGTGGTACCGGGGGTAACATCAGAAATGTGCAACACATTTTTCATTGCCTCAATCATGTAACGTGTGGCCCTACTGGAAGTTACATTAGTCTCATCGTCGTCGACACTGGAGTCAGTATCCGTGTCGACATCTGTGTCAGCCATCTGAGGTAGCGGGCGTTTTAGAGCCCCTGATGGCTTTTAAGACGCCTGGGCAGGCACAGGCTGAGAAGCCGGCTGTCCCACAATAGGTATGTCGTCAAACCTTTTATGCAAGGAGTCGACACTGTCGCGTAAGTCCTTCCACAGCACCATCCACTCAGGTGTCGACCCCGCAGGGGGTGACATCACGTTTACAGGCATTTGCTCCGCCTCCACATAAGCCTCCTCATCAAACATGTCGACACAGCCGTACCGACACACCGCAAACACACAGGGAATGCTCTGACAGAGGACAGGACCCCACAAAGCCCTTTGGGGAGACAGAGAGAGAGTATGCCAGCACACACCAGAGCGCTATATAACACAGGGATCCCACTATCAATGAGTGTTTTCCCTTATAGCTGCTTTTTTATATATATCATATATATATATTATCTATACTGCGCCTAAATTCAGTGCCCCCCCTCTCTTTTTTACCCTTCTGTAGTGTTCAGACTGCAGGGGAGAGCCAGGGAGCTTCCTTCCAGCGGAACTGTGAGGGAAAAATGGCGCCAGTGTGCTGAGGGAGAAGCCCCGCCCCCTTTTCGGCGGACTTTCTCCCGCTTTTTCTGGAATACTGGCAGGGGTCATTTTACATCTATATAGCCTCTAGGACTATATATGATGTATATTTGCCAGCCAAGGTGTCATATATTGCCCTCAGGGCGCCCCCCCCCCAGCGCCCTGCACCCATCAGTGACCGGAGTGTGAGGTGTACATGAGGAGCAATGGCGCACAGCTGCAGTGCTGTGCACTACCTTGGTGAAGACCGAAGTCTTCTGCCGCCGATTTTCCGGACCTCTTCGTTGCTTCTGGCTCTGTAAGGGGGACGGCGTCGCGGCTCCGGGAACGAACACCAAGGTCGGGTCCTGCGGTCGATCCCTCTGGAGCTAATGGTGTCCAGTAGCCTAAGAAGCCCAAACTACCACCTGTTAGGTAGGTTCGCTTACTTTCTTTCTAGGTGCTCAGGAGAGCCCCTAGTGTGCATCCAGCTCAGCCGGGCACAAGAATCTAACTGAAGTCTGGAGGAGGGTCTTAGTGGGAGGAGCCAGTGCACACCAGTAGTCTAAAAGCTTTCTTTATAGTTGTGCCCAGTCTCCTGCGGAGCCGCTAATCCCCATGGTCCTTACGGAGTCCCCAGCATCCACTTAGGACGTTAGAGAAATAAGATTTTACTTACCGGTAAATCTATTTCTCGTAGTCCGTAGTGGATCCTGGGGACTCCGTAAGGACCATGGGGAACAGACGGGCTCCGCAGGAGACAGGGCACCCCAAGAAAGAACCAGGATACTGGTGTGCACTGGCTCCTCCCTCCATGTCCCTCCTCCAGACCCCAGCCAAGGAAACTGTGCCCGGAAGAGCTGACAGTACAAGGAAAGGATTTTGGAATCCAGGGTAAGACTCATACCAGCCACACCAATCACACCGTATAACTCGTGATAAACTTACCCAGTTAACAGTATGAACAACAACAGAGCATCAGATAACCCTGATGCAACCATAACATAACCCTTATTTAAGCAATAACTATATACAAGTATTGCAGAAGAAGTCCGCACTTGGGACGGGCGCCCAGCATCCACTACGGACTACGAGAAATAGATTTACCGGTAAGTAAAATCTTATTTTCTCTAACGTCCTAGTGGATGCTGGGGACTCCGTAAGGACCATGGGGATTATACCAAAGCTCCCAAACGGGCTGGAGAGTGCGGATGACTCTGCAGCACCGAATGAGCAAACACAAGGTCCTCCTCAGCCAGGGTATCAAACTTGTAGAACTTTGCAAAAGTGTTTGAACCTGACCAAGTAGCCGCTCGGCAAAGCTGTAATGCCGAGACCCCTCGGGCAGCCGCCCAAGAAGAGCCCACATTCCTTGTGGAGTGGGCTTTTACTGATTTTGGAAGCGGCCATCCAGCCACAGAATGAGCCTGCTGAATCGTGTTACAGATCCAGCGAGCAATAGTTTGCTTTGAAGCAGGAGCACCCAGCTTGTTGGATGCATACAGGATAAACAGCGACTCGGTTTTCCTGACTCTAGCCGTTCTGGCTACATAAACCTTCAAAGCCCTGACTACATCTAGTAACTCGGAATCCTCCAAATCACGAGTAGCCACAGGCACCACAATAGGTTGGTTCATATGAAAAGATGACACCACTTTTGGCAGAAATTGCGGACGAGTCCGCAATTCTGCCCTGTCCATATGGAAAACCAGATAGGGGCTTTTATGTGACAAAGCCGCCAATTCTGACACACGCCTAGCCGAAGCCAAGGCCAATAGCATGACCACCTTCCACGTGAGATATTTTAACTCCACGGTTTTAAGTGGCTCAAACCAGTATGATTTCAGGAAACTCAACATCACGTTAAGATCCCAAGGTGCCACTGGAGGCACAAACGGGGGCTGAATACGCAGCACTCCCTTTACAAACGTCTGAACTTCAGGAAGAGAAGCCAGTTCTTTTTGAAAGAAAATGGATAGGGCCGAAATCTGGACCTTAATGGACCCCAATTTTAGGCCCAAAGTCACTCCCGACTGTAGGAAGTGAAGGAAACGGCCCAGCTGGAATTCCTCTGTAGGGGCATTCCTGGCCTCACACCAAGCAACATATTTTCGCCATATACGGTGATAATGTTTAGCCGTCACGTCCTTCCTAGCCTTTATCAGCGTAGGAATAACCTCATCCGGAATGCCTTTTTCTGCTAGGATCCGGCGTTCAACCGCCATGCCGTCAAACGCAGCCGCGGTAAGTCTTGGAACAGACAGGGCCCCTGTTGCAACAGATCCTGTCTTAGAGGCAGAGGCCATGGGTCCTCAGTGAGCATTTCTTGCAGCTCTGGATACCAAGTCCTTCTTGGCCAATCCGGAACAATGAGTATTGTTCTCACTCCTCTTTTTCTTATGATTCTCAGCACCTTGGGTATGAGAGGAAGAGGAGGAAACACATAAACCGTCTGGAACATGCACGGTGTCACTAGTGCGTCCACAGCTATCGCCTGAGGGTCTCTTGACCTGGCGCAATACCTCTGTAGCTTTTTGTTGAGGCGGGATGCCATCATGTCCACCTGTGGCAGTTCCCATCGCCTTACAATCTGCGTGAAGACTTCCTGATGAAGTCCCCACTCTCCCGGGTGGAGGTCGTGCCTGCTGAGGAAGTCTGCTTCCCAGTTGTCCACTCCCGGAATGAACACTGCTGACAGTGCTCGTACGTGATTCTCCGCCCATCGAAGAATTCTGGTGGCTTCCGCCATCGCCACCCTGCTCCTTGTGCCGCCTTGGCGGTTTACATGAGCCACTGCGGTGATGTTGTCTGATTGAATCAGCACCGATTGGTTACGAAGCAGGGTCTCCGCTTGACTTAGGGCGTTGTATATGGCCCTTAGTTCCAGGATATTGATGTGAAGGCAAGTCTCCTGACTTGACCACAAACCCTGGAAATTTCTTCCCTGTATGACTGCTCCCCACCCTCGGAGGCTTGCATCCGTGGTCACCAGGACCCAGTCCTGAATGCCGAATCTGCGGCCCTCGAGAAGGTGAGCACTCTGCAGCCACCACAGAAGAGACACCCTGGCCCTGGGGGATATGGTGATCAGCCGATGCATCTGTAGATGCGATCCGGACCACTTGTCCAACAGATCCCATTGAAAGGTCCTCGCATGGAACCTGCCGAAGGGAATGGCCTCGTATGACGCCACCATCTTTCCCAGGACTCGCGTGCAGTAATGCACCGACACCTGTTTTGGTTTTAAGAGGTCTCTGACCAGTGTCATGAGTTCCTGAGCCTTCTCCGTCGGGAGAAAAACCTTCTTCTGGTCTGTGTCCAGAATCATGCCCAGGAAGGGCAGACGCGTCGTAGGAATCAGCTGCGACTTTGGAATATTCAGAATCCAGCCGTGCTGTTGTAACACTTCCCGAGAGCGTGCTACGCTGATCATCAACTGCTCTCTGGACCTCGCCTTTATGAGGAGATCGTCCAAGTATGGGATAATTGTGACTCCTTGCTTTCGCAGGAGCACCATCATTTCTGCCATTACCTTAATAAATATTCTCGGTGCCGTGGACAGACCAAACGGCAACGTCTGGAATTGGTAATGACAATCCTGTACCACAAATCTGAGGTACTCCTGATGAGGTGGATAAATGGGGACATGAAGGTAAGCATCCTTTATGTCCAGAGACACCATAAAATCCCCCTCCTCCAGGCTTGCGATGACCGCTCTGAGCGATTCCATCTTAAACTTGAACCTTTTCAGGTATATGTTCAGGGACTTTAAATTCAATATGGGTCTGACCGAACCGTCCGGTTTCGGTACCACAAACATTGTTGAATAGTAACCCCTTCCCTGTTGAAGGAGGGGAACCTTTACCACCACCTGCTGGAGATACAATTTGTGAATTGCAGCTAACACTATTTCCCTCTCTATGGGGGAAGCTGGCAGGGCCGATTTGAGGTAACGGTGAGGGGGCATCACTTAGAATTCCAGCTTGTATCCCTGAGACACAATCTCTATAGCCCAGGGATCCACCTGTGAGTGAACCCACTTGTGGCTGAAATTTCGGAGACGCGCCCCCACCGGGCCTGGCTCCGCCTGTGGAGCCCCAGCGTCATGCGGTGGATTTAGTGGAAGCCGGGGAAGACTTCTGTTCCTGGGAACTAGCTGTATTGTGCAGCTTCTTTCCTCTACCCCTGCCTCTGGCAAGAAAGGACGCACCTCGGACTTTCTTGCCTTTTTGTGATCGAAAGGACTGCATTTGTTAATACGGTGCTTTCTTAGGTTGTGAGGGAATATATGGCAAAAAATTTGACTTTCCAGCCGTAGCTGTGGAGAACAGGTCCGAGAGACCGTCCCCAAACAATTCCTCACCCTTGTAAGGTAAAACCTCCATGTGCCTTTTTGAGTCGGCATCGCCTGTCCATTGCCGAGGCCACAGGACCCTTCTGGCAGAAAATAAGAATTTACTTACCGATAATTCTATTTCTCATAGTCCGTAGTGGATGCTGGGACTCCGTCAGGACCATGGGGAATAGCGGACTCCGCAGGAGACAGGGCACATCTAAAAAAGCTTTTAGGTCACATGGTGCGTACTGGCTCCTCCCCCTATGACCCTCCTCCAAGCCTCAGTTAGGTACTGTGCCCGGACGAGCGTACACAATAAGGAAGGATCTTGAATCCCGGGTAAGACTCATACCAGCCACACCAATCACACCGTACAACTTGTGATCTGAACCCAGTTAACAGTATGATAACACAAACGAAGTAGCCTCTGAACAGATGGCTCACAACAACAGTAATAACCCGATTTTTGTAACAATAACTATGTACAAGCATTGCAGACAATCCGCACTTGGGATGGGCGCCCAGCATCCACTACGGACTATGAGAAATAGAATTATCGGTAAGTAAATTCTTATTTTCTCTAACGTCCTAGTGGATGCTGGGACTCCGTCAGGACCATGGGGATTATACCAAAGCTCCCAAACGGGCGGGAGAGTGCGGATGACTCTGCAGCACCGAATGAGAGAACTCCAGGTCCTCTTTAGCCAGAGTATCAAATTTGTAAAATTTTACAAACGTGTTCTCCCCTGACCACGTAGCTGCTCGGCAAAGTTGTAATGCCGAGACTCCTCGGGCAGCCGCCCAGGATGAGCCCACTTTCCTTGTGGAATGGGCCTTTACAGATTTAGGCTGTGGCAGGCCTGCCACAGAATGTGCAAGTTGGATTGTACTACATATCCAACGTGCAATCGTCTGTTTAGACGCAGGAGCACCCAACTTGTTGGGTGCATACAATGTAAACAACGAGTCAGATTTTCTGACTCCAGCTGTCCTTGAAATATATATTTTTAATGCTCTGACAACGTCCAGTAACTTGGAGTCCTCCAAGTCGCTAGTAGCCGCAGGCACCACAATAGGCTGGTTCAAGTGAAATGCCGAAACCACCTTAGGGAGAAATTGAGGACGTGTCCTCAATTCTGCCCTGTCCGAATGGAATATCAGATATGGGCTTTTGTATGACAAAGCTGCCAACTCCGAAACTCTCCTGGCTGAAGCCAGGGCCAACAGCATGGTTACCTTCCATGTAAGGTATTTTAAATCTACCGATTTTAAAGGCTCAAACCAATGAGATTTGAGAAAATTTAGAACCACGTTCAAATCCCACGGTGCCACTGGAGGCACTATTGGGGGTTGTATATGTAGTACACCTTTGACAAAAGTTTGTACTTCAGGCACTGACGTCAATTCCTTCTGGAAGAAAATTGATAAGGCCGAAATTTGAACTTTAATGGACCCCAATTTGAGGCCCATAGACAATCCTGCTTGCAGGAAATGTAAGAATCGACCCAATTGAAATTCTTCCGTTGGAGCCTTCTTGGCCTCACACCACGCAACATATTTTCTCCAAATGCGGTGATAATGTTGTGCGGTCACTTCTTTCCTGGCTTTAATTAAAGTAGGAATAACTTCCTCAGGAATGCCCTTCTCTTTTAGAATCCGGCGTTCAACCGCCATGCCGTCAAACGCAGCCGCGGTAAGTCTTGGAACATACAAGGTCCCTGCTGAAGCAGATCCCTTCTTAGAGGTAGAGGCCACGGATCCTCCGTGAGCATCTCTTGAAGTTCCGGATACCAAGTTCTTCTTGGCCAGTCCGGAGCTACCAGTATTGTTCTTACTCCTCTTTTCCGTATAATTCTCAGTACCTTTGGTATGAGAGGCAGAGGAGGGAACACATACACTGACTGGTACACCCACGGTGTTACCAGAGCGTCCACAGCTATTGCCTGAGGGTCTCTTGACCTGGCGCAATACCTGTCCAATTTTTTGTTGAGGCGAGACGCCATCATGTCCACCTTTGGTTTTTCCCAACGGTTCACAATCATGTGGAAAACTTCTGGATGAAGTCCCCACTCTCCCGGGTGAAGGTCGTGTCTGCTGAGGAAATCTGCTTCCCAGTTGTCCACTCCCGGGATGAACACTGCTGACAGTGCTACGACATGATTCTCCGCCCAGCGCAGAATCCTTGCAGCTTCTGCCATTGCACTCCTGCTTCTCGTGCCGCCTTGTCGGTTTACGTGGGCGACTGCCGTGATGTTGTCGGACTGGATCAACACCGGCTGACCCTGAAGCAGCGATTTTGCCAGGCTTAGAGCATTGTAGATCGCTCTTAGCTCCAGTATATTTATGTGAAGAGACGTCTCCAGGTTTGACCACACGCCCTGGAAGTTTCTTCCCTTTGTGACTGCTCCCCAACCTCGTAGGCTGGCATCCGTAGTCACCAGGACCCAGTCCTGTATGCCGAATCTGCGGCCCACTAACAGATGGGCAGTCTGCAACCACCACAGGAGAGACAACCTTGTTCTCGGTGACAGTGTTATCCACTGATGCATGTGCAGATGCGATCCGGACCATTTGTCCAGCAGATCCCACTGAAATGTTCGTGCATGGAATCTGCCGAATGGAATCGCTTCGTACGAAGCCACCATCTTTCCCAGGACTCTTGTGCATTGATGTACTGACACAGTTCCTGGTTTTAGGAGGTTCTTGACAAGTTCGGATAACTCCCTTGCTTTCTCTTCCGGGAGAAATACCTTTTTCTGAACCGTGTCCAGAATCATGCCCAGGAACAGCAGATGTGTTGTCGGGGTCAATTGAGATTTTGGAAGATTTAGAATCCACCCGTGTTGCTGAAGCACTACTTGTGTTAGCGCTACACCGACTTCCAGCTGTTCTCTGGACTTTGCCCTTATCAGGAGATCGTCCAAGTAAGGGATAATTAATACGCCTTTTCTTCGTAGAAGAACCATCATTTCGGTCATTACCTTGTTAAAGACCCGAGGGGCCGTGGACAACCCAAACGGCAGCGTTTGAAACTGATAATGACAGTCTTGTATCACGAACCTGAGATACCCTTGGTGTGAGGGGTAAATCGGGACATGTAGATAAGCATCTTTTATGTCCAAGGACACCATGAAGTCTCCTTCTTCCAGATTCGCTATCACTGCTCTGAGTGACTCCATCTTGAACTTGAATTTCTTTATGTACAGGTTCAAGGATTTCAGATTTAGAATAGGCCTTACCGAACCGTCCGGTTTCGGTACCACAAATAATGTGGAATAATACCCCTTTCCCTGTTGTAGGAGGGGTACCTTGACTATCACCTGCTGAGAATACAGCTTGTGAATGGCTTCCAAAACCGACGTCCTTTCTGAGGGAGACGTTGGTAAAGCAGACTTTAGGAACCGGCGAGGGGGAGACCTTTCGAACTCCAGCATGTAACCCTGAGATACTATCTGCAGGACCCACGGGTCCACTTGTGAGTGAACCCATTGATTGCTGAAAATCTTGAGTCGACCCCCCACCGTTCCTGAGTCCGCTTGTAAAGCCCCAGCGTCATGCTGATGGCTTTGTAGAAGCCGGGGCGGGCTTCTGTTCCTGGGCAGGGGCTGCTTGCTGCCCTTTCTTACCCTTTCCTCTGCCTCGCGGCAGATAAGACTGTCCTTTTGGTCGCTTTTTATAGGAGCGAAAGGACTGCGGCTGAAAAGACGGTGTCTTTTTCTGTTGGGAGGGGGTCTGAGGTAAAAAAGTGGATTTGCCAGCAGTTGCCGTGGCCACCAGGTCCGAAAGACCGACCCCAAACAATTCCTCTCCTTTATATGGCAATACTTCCATATGCCTCTTGGAATCCGCATCACCTGACCACTGTCGCGTCCATAAACTTCTTCTGGCAGATATGGACATCGCGCTTACTCTTGATGCTAGAGTACAAACATCCCTCTGAGCATCTCGCATATAAAGGAAAGCATCCTTTAATTGCTCTAGAGTCAATAAAATACTGTCCCTATCCAGGGTATCAATATTTTCAGTCAGAGAATCCAACCACACTACCCCAGCACTGCACATCCAGGCTGAGGCTATTGCCGGTCGCAGTATAACACCAGTATGTGTGTATATACTCTTCAGTGTAGTTTCCAGCCTCCTATCTGCTGGATCCTTGAGGGCGGCCGTATCAGGAGACGGCAACGCCACTTGCTTTGATAAACGTGTGAGCGCCTTATCCACCCTAGGGGGTGTTTCCCAGCGCGCCCTAACCTCTGGTGGGAAAGGGTATAATGCCAATAACTTCTTGGAAATTAGCAGTTTTCTATCGGGGTTAACCCACGCTTCATCACACACGTCATTCAATTCCTCTGATTCTGGAAAAAATACAGGTAGTTTTTTCACCCCCCACATAATACCCCTTTTTGAGGTACCAGCAGTATCAGAGATCTGCAAAGCCTCCTTCATTGCCGTGATCATATAACGTGTGGCCCTATTGGAAAATACGTTTGTTTCTTCACCGTCGACACTAGATTCATCTGTGTCGGTACCCGTGTCGACTGACTGAGGTAAAGGACGTTTTACAGCCCCTGACGGTGTCTGAGACGCCTGAACCGGTACTAACTGGTTTGCCGGGCGTCTTATTTCGTCAACTGACTTTTGTAATGTGCTGACATTATCACGTAATTCCATAACTAAAGCCATCCATTCCGGTGTCGACTCCCTAGGGGGTGACATTACCATCATCGGCAATTGCTCTGCCTCCACACCAACATCGTCCTCATACATGTCGACACACACGTACCGACACACAGCAGCCACACAGGGAATGCTCTAATCGAAGACAGGACCCCCTAGCCCTTTGGGGAGACAGAGGGAGAGTTTGCCAGCACACACCAAAAGCGCTATAAATGTATATAAACAACCCTAGAAGGTGTTGTTTACTATATATGCGCTCTTAATATATAAATATCGCCAATTTATGCCCCCCTTCTCTTTGTTACCCTGTTTCTGTAGTGCAGTGCAGGGGAGAGACCTGGGAGCCTTCCTCACCAGCGGAGCTGAGCAGGAAAATGGCGCTGAGTGCTGAGGAGAATAAGCTCCGCCCCTTTTTCGGCTGGCTTTTCCCCGGTTTTTAAGAAACTGGCCTGGGTTAAAATACATACATATAGCCTTAATGGCTATATGTGATGTATTTATTTTGCCACTAAAGGTAATTATATTGCTGCCCAGGGCGCCCCCAGCAGCGCCCTGCACCCTCCGTGACTGAGTCAGTGAGCCGTGTGACAACAATGGCGCACAGCTGCCGTGCTGTGCGCTACCTTCAAGAAGACTGAGGAGTCTTCTGCCGCCTGCTTTCCGGACCTCCGTTCTGCCGTCTCTTCAGCGTCTGTAAGGGGGATCGGCGGCGCGGCTCCGGGACGAACCCCAGGCTGACCTGTGATCCGACTCCCTCTGGAGCTAAGTGTCCAGTAGCCTAAGACTCCAATCCATCCTGCACGCAGGTGAGTTGGAAATCTCTCCCCTAAGTCCCTCGATGCAGTGATCCTGTTGCCAGCAGGAATCACTGAGATTGAAACCTAAAAAAAAACTTTTCTAAACAGCTCTTTAGGAGAGCCACCTAGATTGCACCCTCTCGGACGGGCACAAAAACCTAACAGAGGCTTGGAGGAGGGTCATAGGGGGAGGAGCCAGTACGCACCATGTGACCTAAAAGCTTTTTTAGATGTGCCCTGTCTCCTGCGGAGCCCGCTATTCCCCATGGTCCTGACGGAGTCCCAGCATCCACTAGGACGTTAGAGAAATCGACATTGCATTTATTCTAGAGCCCAGTAGGCTAATGTCTCTTTGGGCATCTCTCATATATAGGACAGCGTCTTTTATATGCCCCTGGGTCAGTACTATAGTATCCTTGTCCAAGGTATCAAGTTCCTCAGATAAGGTATCTGTCCATGCTGCTACAGCACTACACATCCAGGCCGACGCAATTGCCGGCCTTAGTAGGGTACCTGAATGTGTATAAATGGACTTCAGGATACCCTCCTGCTTTCTATCCGCAGCATCTTTTAGGGTGGCCGTATCCTGTGACGGCAGGGCTACCCTCTTGGATAAGCGTGTTAAAGCTTTGTCTACCCTAGGGGAGGATTCTCAGCGTAACCTTTCCGTTGGCGGGAAAGGATACGCCATAAGCATCCGTTTGGAAATCTGCAGTTTTCTATCTGGAGATTCCCAAGCCTTTTCACATAACTCATTTAACTCATGTGAAGGGGGAAAGGTCACCTCTTGCCTTTTTTCCCCATACATATAAACCCTCTTGTCAGGGACTGGGGTTTCCTCTGTGATGTGTAACACATCTTTCATTGCTATAATCATGTAGCGGATGGCTTTAGCCATTTTAGGCTGCAACTTTGCATCATCGCCATCGACACTGGAGTCAGAATCCGTGTCGATATCTGTGTCAACAATTTGGGATAGTGGGCGCTTCTGAGACCCTGACGGCCTCTGCGCTGTAGGATCAGGCATGGGTTGAGACCCTGACTGTCCCAAGGCTTCAGCTTTATCCAACCTTTTATGCAAGGAATTAACATTATCATTTAAAACCTTCCACATATCCATCCAATCGGGTGTCGGCGGCGACCCCACATTCATTTGTACCCGCTCTGTTTCCACATAGCCTTCCTCGTCAAACATGCCGACACAAGCGTACCGACACACCACACACACAGGGGATGCTCTATTTGAAGACAGTTCCCTCACAAGGCCTTTTGGAGAGACAGAGAGAGAGTATGCCAGCACACACCCCAGCGCTATATGACACAGGAATCACACAGTAACTTAGTGTTAACCCAGTAGCTGCTGTATATACTGTTTTTGCGCCAAATTTATGTGCCCCCCCCTCTTTTTACCCTCTTTCTATCGTGATTCTGCAGGGGAGAGCCTGGGGAGCTTCCTCTCAGCGGAGCTGTGGAGAGAAAATGGCGCTGGTGAGTGCTGAGGAAGAAGCCCCGCCCCCTCAGCGGTGGGCTTCTGTCCCGCGTTTTGTGTGTAAAATAATGGCGGGGGCTCATGCATATATACAGTGCCCAACTGTATATATGCTGCTTTTTGCCAAGAGGTTCCCAGTTGCTGCCCGGGGCGCCCCCCCCTGCGCCCTGCACCCTACAGTGACCGGAGTGTGTGGGTTTAGTGTGGGAGCAATGGCGCACAGCTGCAGTGCTGTGTGCTACCTCATATGAAGACTAGAGTCTTCTGCCGCCGATTTCGAAGTCTTCTTGCTTCTCACGCCGGCTTCTGTCTTCTGGCTCTGCGAGGGGGACGGTGGCGCGGCTCCGGGATCGGACGACCAAGAGTGCGTTCCTGTGTACGATCCCTCTGGAGCTAATGGTGTCCAGTAGCCTAAGAAGCAGGACCTATCTTCTAGTGAGTAGGGCTGCTTCTCTCCCCTCAGTCCCACGTAGCAGAGAGTCTGTTGCCAGCAGATCTCTCTGAAAATAAAAAATCCTAACAAAATACTTTCTTTTTAGCAAGCTCAGGAGAACTCACTAAGGTGCACCCAGCTCGTCCGGGCAGATTCAAACTGGAGGAGGGACATGGAGGGAGGAGCCAGTGCACACCAGTATCCTGGTTCTTTCTTGGGGTGCCCTGTCTCCTGCGGAGCCCGTCTGTTCCCCATGGTCCTTACGGAGTCCCCAGCATCCACTAGGACGTTAGAGAAATAAAGGATGATAATATTTTCTATATTAACCATTGTATCTCTGCTAGAAAAATGATTTTCCATGGGTCAAAGATCTAGGGGTAATAGGGGATTATGTGTGGGAGAAGACACTTTTGAAACCTCAAGTTTTTCACACAAGTAACTGATACCCACATGCTGTACAGATGGACTTGCGAAGTTTAGCCCATAGGCTACAGCAGGCTAATGCCATCCTCAGATGGTGTTAGCTGCAGGGTCCAAAATACAGAATGCTTTGCTTTTCAGTTTAGTAAATCTGACAGCAATGTATCCCCCATGGGTTTCTACGGGGGCAGTGCCTGGAGCTGAAAATTGAGTGATCGCAGCTGATATAAGAGATTCCTGCTGTGGGTAATTATTCATACATGCGGGTGATGCTAAATATTTTTGGATATCCCTGGAAACTGGTGTTTTCGGGGAATATGCTGTAAATATTTAATGATAAGGAATACATATGAAATCCCGGGAAAGACAGGATGCCGACTGTCACTATATCTACAGCGGCTTCCCGTCTGCCGAAATCCTGGCAGCGAGTCTGCTCGCCACGCATTGGGCCCAGTGGCGAGCAGAGTCGCTGCAAATGGTTCTATTCCCACTCGGTTGGTGGCGTGGACCCACCACCCAAGTGGGAATTCCGGGCATGTGTCAGGATTTCGTCTGTTGGCTTATGACCGGGTGTCAGGATTCCGGCGTCGGTCTCCTGTACGCAGGGATCCCGACAGCCAGCAAACTGACTGCATCCCAATGATAAATATGCCATTACATGTTGGTCTATAATATAGCTGTGTTATAGATTTTGTGGGTGCTCCACAAACTAATAAAAGGTTCAGCCCTAGCTAGTATGTGCATTATGTGGACGTGTGTCCTAATGTAATGTGGCCATCTTCTTTATATTTTGTATTATTGTTTGCAGTTCTATGTAAGCAATAAAGGTCTCATTACTGCACAGTTGTCAACAAAAAATGTTTATGCATGTGCTATATAGATCATATTTTTCATTGGCAATGTACGCAGTGTACACATTCATAACGTTTTCCCAGCTGATATGCGTGCCAGTAAACACTAAAAGGATTTTATGAACAACGGAACAATCCCACGTTCCATCCTTCATTAAAATGCATCGGGTCACACGACTGGCCAACCAGAAGATATCACATGCACCCACGGGAGCAAGCAATAGGGCATACACACTGCCCGACGTCATTCTGATTTGGCCAGAAATAACATATTATGCTGATAGTGCTATATAAATAATAAAATTATTATTATTATTATCATCAAAATCACTCCTGGTGTATCAGAAATCTCATTGCATTTGCAATCCAACGTTTTTATTTTAACATCAAGCAGACATCTGAAGTTTGTAACTTTTGCATTCTACCTATGTAACCAAGTTGGGAACAGCAATATACTGGAAACAGGGGTTGGGACTGTAATGACGGCAGTCGGGATCCCGGAGGTCAGCATACAGACTCCAAGGTTCCGGCCGCCAGGGGGGCGAGCGCAACAGATCCCCTTGCGGGCTCACCACAGGTTCTATTCCTACTCTATGGGTGTCGTGGACACCCATGAGTGGGAATAACCCCCACTAGCCGGCATTCCGGCTGTTGGCATGGTCAGCTGGCTGGATTCTGGCGTCTGTATCCTGTCCCCTGGAAACAGTATTAATTTTAATAGATTGATGGCAGTTTATGTAATAGTACAGATTGCAGGACAAAACCTGTACACTGATTTAATTATTATTATTGTAGCGCCAGCACTCGCACATCCCACTAATGTAATATGGTGTATCCACAACGCTGGTCTTCTAATCAGGACTCCATTTAGTACAGAACAGCAGAGTGAGACCCTGGTAACCGAGCGGGGCATGTAACTTGAACTATAGTACCAAGGACCCGGAGTGCCGCCACAGCGAGATATACATATACCGAACCTGGTGCCGGTCAGATTAAAATCAATACAGGACTAATAACAAGACGGAGAGTGACAGACGCGTTATCCCGCGTGGAGCCCGCATTACAGGGCCAAGCACATGCAGGAAAAGCGCGGCGTGGTACACAGTAACAGCAGGCATATACAAATCGTACCCGGCCATTTTATCAGTGGCGAGAACCACATGGTAAATGCACCCAAAATGGCCACGACACTCTGCTTGTTCTGCTCCCTGATAGGCCGATGCACACCGTGCTCTCTCTTTGGCTAGTGGTGTGCGTTCCACACCAGGCTTCCGCCTGTGATTGGTGGGCCTCCCACACAGACTCAGAGCGTCAGGGAAAGTGCGGGGCGGGGACTCTCCATCTTGTCGCCCGTGGATTGGTCAGTGGGCGGCACGTGAGGCATAGTCTTTATTAGCGCCTTCTCTAGAGCCCCGCGACCAGTCGGTTTTGTGTCACAGCCATCTCGTGTCCTCCGGAGCAGCGCACAGACACGTGACCTTTCCATCCACGGGAACACACCGCAGCCGACATGGTGAAATTAGCAAAGGTAACACGCATGCGGGGATATCGCGGCCTGCTGCCTGACATTATATTTATTTATTTTCGGAAAATGTCACTGCTGCGTTTTCGTATTGCTGTATGTACAGACCGTGAGTTATCTGCTCACTGCACAGAATGGGGGTAGCGCTGAGCAGCCGCCGTGGCCTGTGTTCCCCGTTCGACGGGGGAGCTGCCGCTGCGCATGCGTCTCACAGCGGATTGTAGAGCGCGCAATGAGCGGCGGTGACGTCACCGGGCCCCGTGGCTCCGCGTTTTCCTGCGTGGCTGCGGGATTGCTCGCCGGTCAGTTGATGAAGTCGGGCACAATGGTAAATTGCGTGCGTGTGGGCGGGGTCCACGGTCATGTAGGTGGAGGCGTCTGTCTTCGCATTGTGTGTGGAAAGGGCTGTGGATGGTGGCGGGGCTGTGCGGGGAGAGCAGCTGCTAACCGTTTCACGCCTAGTTCCCCGTTGTGTTGGAGATTCGCCTTACCGGCGCCATTTTGATTTCCCGCGAGCCGAGTGATTATACGAGAGCACGTCCCCCCACGTCCTAACTTCCGCCCACCCCTCCACGCACGCCTTCTAACCCGCGTGCTGCACGTGTGTGTGGAATGAATCTGGTTCTCCACGTGGTCGCCCCGGGCATTGGCCGTGTTAGGACACGTGTAGGAATCGTGCTGAGTGGGCCATACTTGTTTTGCCCTTGGTACCCATGGGTCGCTCTCCCATACCCGAGTTATGTTGCTATTACTGTAGGTGAGGCCCGGGCTCCTTATCACGCGTGTGCAAGGCAGGGGGTAGGCCAGTTGCTAGACACTGTTCGATATGTTGGTGTTTGCAAAATTCAGTACAGCTATTAAAAATAAAATGCAATTTACGTGAAATATATATATTTTTTGGGGGAGATTCAAATGTTTGAAAAGTCAGTTGGGTATTTTTATCTAATGGACAGGAAAAAGACACCCAACCAACTTTTCAAACATTTGAATCTCCCCCATAAAGTGCTACCTTTTTAATCTTTTTCTAAATATTTGCCTTTTCTTTCCACTTACATAGGGCCCAAAAATGCAAGGTAAACTTAAGAAACCTGCACCTCCACAAGAGGTTGACGATAGTGAGGAGGATGAGGAAATGGAGGAAGAAGAGGAAAGCAGTGAAGAGGAGGTAATGCAATGTGTTTTCTTGTTACTACAGGCTCCATGATGCCCCCACTACAACATGCTTGGGCAATGAATACACGTGAAAATAGTCCTTGCTTCAACTCTTGATTGCCCACACTGCGTGTATATCACTGCTAAAGAACAGAGCATTGAAAACAATGCAAATGCCAGTGCCATTTTACCCAGCTTAATTTTTGCACTTTTTCTGCATGGTTCATATAAACATTGAGTTTAGCTTAGACATTGCAGTTGTAGTTTGCACTATAGTTTATTCCTGTGGGTGCGGAAATTAAATATCTAAGGATTTAAAATCGCAGTCAAATAGTGTAAGTTCTTCTGATGTACAAGTAGTTTGTGGAGGATTGTATGTTACTTGCATTTACTGTTTGTAACGGTTACATTGGATATAGATTTACATGTCCCTATGTCTGCTACTGCGCATGGCAGTCTTTGGGTTCAAGCCTATTAGCAGTGAAGATGACAATGTGTCGTTGCCGTGGCATTTCCACGCCTTCAACGGCACCTGATCTTGCACCCTTCGCTGGCAGGCTTTAGCCTGAATTAGCACAAAATTGCTCGGAGCCCTATGGGGCTTCGAGCACTTATGTGAATTCAGGCCGCTGCAATGACTCGCACCTGTGAGTTCATCATGGCTAATGAGACTGACCTCTGTGTTCTGCCTGCTGTAGTAGTACACTGAACACAGTTCTTACTGCAGGTTTAACAGACTTTCATTTACGTATCTAGCCATTGTCAGGTTCCAACTAGCTAGTTTTCATCTGAGTGCTGACTGAATTATGCAGTTGCTTTTGAATGGTTAATACCTCATTTTCTAAGAACCTATTACTAACTTTGACATTAAAAGCAGTCGGTTATCACACGAAATATGGCTACCGCTTTAGGTCCTCCAATCTGTCATAGGTAATCTTGCAGTGCTGCACACGTATGCTTCATTTTGGTAGACAGGAGGTTTTGGTCCTAATTGGCCTCACTGCAGTGCATTGGCCCAAAAAGAGCAGATGCCAGTCTAACTGACCAGGCTGTATCAACCTGTGTATGGCTAGCATAGCTTTTGTCTCTGTAGTCACTGCTAATGAGGTTTCATGGAGCCATTAGAGGAGACCTTAACATTAGGGTAATTTAAATCACCATCAAGAGTATAAGCCTCTTCTAACTATGCAGGAGTGCTTCAGTCACATCAGTATGAGCAGGACGCAGTAAGCCACTGATGGAGAGCATTGCACTCTGTCCTTGCGATGAAAGGATTTTTTGGGCTATGACCTGGGAGTCCTGCTGTGCATGCGCAGTCATTGGGGACACTGAATTTGCTGTGCTATATAAGGAACTGTCATCCTATCGAGTCTAAGCTCCAGAAAGTTTTTCTTTCTGAATGTTGGTGCATATGGGAAATGCGCTCAGACATCCAAAAACTGCATTTTCGGAGGTTTCACCACATTTCTGCTCTTGATGCATCCCAGTCTACGGGGAGAATTCAATTATGCCTTAAAAAATCCCAGATAGTGGCAGTATTTTGGGGGTAATTGGATAACCCCCGGGGGATTAGTTGGCTGCAGTTATTTAAATTAATGCACAAGTAAGCTGTAATTTTAAATTGTTGCTTCTCTCAGATTCATGAAGTGGTTGTCTACTTGAACATAGGTTTTCATCAGTCCTGCCTAAATGGGGGGTAGTAATGGTACCCCTTTAGTGGAAGGTCCTTTTGATAAGGAAAAGGGCTTAAGGTTGACTTGTTAAAAGGCGATACTTTCAGTGCTTGCCATGATGTGATAAAGGCGGTTTGTTTGTTTTTTTGCAGAAGAAAGTGTTCCTGGTGAAGCCATCAGATTACACAATGTAATCATAATGAAAGTTTGGATTGCTTTAAGTACTTATTTTTCCCCTTCCACAGTTAGAAGTTCCTCCAAAGAAAACACCAGCCAAAAAAGCAGCCACTCCAGCTAAAGCAACACCAGGGAAGAAAGCAGCCACTCCAGCTAAGCCTGCAGTCACCCCAGGAAAGAAGGGAGCTACTCCAGCTGGAGCAAAGAATGGTAAACGGGCAAAGAAGCAGGACAGTGAAGATGAAGAGTCTGGTATGTTGAGATTGGGATCAGTGTAGTTTAGTGTTGTAGAAGAGGAACTTCATAGTTTTCAAAGTCCTTTCTAATGGTTGCAAAGACCCCCTTTACTATTTCTTCCCAGGTAATTTTAATACGCATCCAATTACTCTAAAACCATTTTAACTTAATGCTTTGAAATATTTATACAACTGTACAAAGTGCTCACACACAAGGATGGCTGGTGAATGGCAGTGCCCGTAGGCAATAGTTGATCTGGTTATCAAGTGGTATTAAAGGATTCTTTGCTAAATGTGGACTTTTTTTTTTTTTTTTTTTTTTCTTCTTCCTACAGATGAAGAATCTGAAGAAGAACAGAAGCCAGTTGCCAAGAAACCAGCTGCCAAAAAACCCATAGCTAAAAAGGAGTCTGAGGAGGAGGAGGATGAGGAGGAGGAGGATGAGGATGGTAAGTTTTAATGCTTCAATATGGAAATTTTGAAATGGAGCAAAACTAACGTGGTATATTGTTGGCACAGATGATGAATATTTTGGGACTTAATCCTGATTAACCTTTGATGATAGCTTCACCTGATGTGCTATGGAGTGTTTTTTAAATCACTATCCAGTTTGTCAGTTTTGCTAGTTGAAGACTTCTCTTCCCAATCAGCAATATGCTTAATGACTATATTTTGTCCTTACTGATTGTGACATTAAAATCTTGTTAGATGAGTCTGAAGAGGAAGAACCTGCTGCCAAGAAACCAGCTGTCAAAAAACCTGCAGCAAAAAAAGAAGAGTCTGAGGATGAGGAGGGTGAGCATAATCTCATTCCACAATTCATGTACATAGTTTCAATTTTTATTACACTTGATGGAAACTAAATGCCACCCATATTTGGAGGTCCCTCCCTTTCTAATATAGGAGTAAATAGCATGGTTCTGACCATAACTGTGTCGTTTGGATGTTCTCTCTGCTCATTGCTCACACTCCAAAAGCTAAATTGTGTATTTAGGGAATTTAGACTAAATTCCAATCTGGCAGGGACAGATTTAAATGATTACATAAAACAGCAAATGAGTGTGCCCAGGATGGCTGTCTTACTCTATCATAGAGTAAATTAGTTTTGCGTTCTGTTGGGAGAAAGAACTATTAAGAATTTGTTCTGGTTATTGTATAACTGGTATTTCAGTCACAACAATGAACAGCAATGATACCAACTGAAACACATCTGTCGGTGCTGCTTTACATTTTGGTGTCAAAATGGCAGTCCCTACATAAATCTTGCCCAGCATCTCTCTCAATGCCTCTTGAGGACCATTGAGTCTAGCCAGTGAGGTAGGCTACAGTAATGTCCTAGTCCATCTTTGCACCGATTATACTTTAGCTTATTTAAAGATTATTTGAAACTAAAAAGCTTTGAACACAATTTAGACTCTGAGGATGAAGGTATGGAGGTAACACCAACTGTGGCTAAAGGAAAGAAAGCTGTTGCAACGGCTGAATCTGATGATGGGGAGGAGGATGACGACGACGAGGAGGAGGATGATGAGGATGATGAAGAGGATGAGGATGATGACGAAGAAAGTATGTTTTATGAAGCAAAATAGTATAGAATTTAGACACTCCGCTTTTGTCTGAAGTATCTGCTGCCAGCGTTTGTTTTTTTTTTCCCTTTAAATTTTTTTTAATTATATTGGCTATGTTTGGATGTGCATTGTGTAGGGACTTAGTGCGGTATCTTATTAGGTGCGGTGATTTACCGCACTGTAAGAACAGGCTTTTTAGCCCAATAATTCTATTGGGCTATCCAATTACAGCCCGTTTTTACCGTGCGGTAAATCACCTGTTATTGGCTGATAGCACATGGGATCAGTGATAACATTGTGGACCCATGTCTTTGCGTCCGGTAACAGGGCTGCTTATAAGGGATTCTGCTTCGCGAAGCATAATCACCGGTAAGTGCCGGCTTACGGGGCTAATTCGATAGCACTGAGAATCCTTTAGCTGCTGTAACTCGCCGCAGTAAAATAGGATACCACCCATAATCACCGGCATAACCCGCACGTCCTGCAGCTCTATATAAATTGGACTGTTACAGTTCTATTTACATGTACATAGGTGGGTACATTAAACGTAATGTGTGTGCCCCACCCACTCAAATTTTTTTTTTTATTCTCCCCCCCCACTCTAGATGCTGGAAAGGAATCTGCAAAACGCAAAAAAGAAATGCCCCAAAACAAAGGTGCTCCTGAAGCAAAGAAACAGCGAAGTGAAGGTATGGAATGAACCCGTTTATGTACATGTTTAATTACAACCGTTTCTCTGTGATATTCATATGGCAAGTTTTTGATAATTGAGAGTTGTGTTCTAACCCTGTTTGAGATTCATGTCTCCAAAACTTCTCCTTGCCTATGTATGCGAAGAGCTGCTTTCTATCTGAACTTGCTGGCATGTGGGCTGCTTGTGTGCATTAGTTAGAAAGTAATTGTTTAAATCTGGTGTAAAGCTTTCATGATGTTTCCATACTAGGTTTATCAGTGTATGTTGCAAACTTGAATTCCGCTAAGGATTTCGGTGAACTAAAAGATGCTCTGAGGGAGGCCTTCACCAAAAAGAGTTTGACTGTCCAAGATGTCCGTATTGGAGCTTCAAGGTGAGTGTTGTGTTGATGAGCAAAACACAAAGTATGTACTAGACCAGTGGTTCTCAACCTCGGTCCTCAAGTACCCCCAACAGTTCATGTTTTCCAGGTCTCCTCACAGGATTGCAAGTTAAATAATTTGCTCCACCTGTAGGTCTTTTAAAATGTGTTGGCAAGTAATGAATACACCTGTTCAGCTGCTAGGTGACTTAAAAAACATGAACTGTTGGGGGTACTTGAGGACTGAGGTTGAGAACCACTGTACTAGACCACCAACTTGACTGTCATGTT
This sequence comes from Pseudophryne corroboree, assembly GCF_028390025.1. Classification (NCBI taxonomy): domain Eukaryota; kingdom Metazoa; phylum Chordata; class Amphibia; order Anura; family Myobatrachidae; genus Pseudophryne; species Pseudophryne corroboree. Next base: position 365,971,926 of record NC_086447.1, read on the forward strand.
TATACCATAGGAAATTTGGCTATGTGGAATTCTCTACTGTTGAAGAGGTGGAGAAAGCACTCAAGTTGACTGGGAAGAAGGTTCTTGGTTTAGAGATTAAAGTGGAAAAAGTAAATTCCATTGCTGACAAGAATAAAAATGCTGAGAATAAGAAAGGTATTTCATTCTTCCCATGGAATGTTTTGACAACGTTTAGGACATCTGTATATACAGGCCTAAATGTGTTAAGTGGAGATAAAGTGGAGACTGCTAAAGAGTGATATGACCAGCCAACCAGCTCCTGACTCACACATGTCAGGTAGGAAGCTGACTGGCTGGTGCTTTATCAGTCTCCACCTTTATCTCTTGGTAAGGCTCAATACATTTTGGCCATAGTTCTAAATCCCTTGCTTTGATACGCTTGCAGCTGCAAAATGCTATTGGACACAATGTTAGGTGCCACTGTAATGTATTTAACAGATTTTTGTTTTTTTAAATTAACAATGAATTGTGCGTATTTTTCTGGTGTTTCAATTTGAAAAAAATGAATGTTTTAATGACCGTTAGATTTTTTTTTTTTTTAAGGGTTACACTTGCAGAGCTTTTTGAATCTGATAGAAACTGCAAAGCATGTTAATGCTTTGCAGTCTCGATCATGTTCTGACATTAGAGCTGCTTTTATCGGTTTTACCTGGATTTCAGTAAATCCAGAGACTTGTGCATGAATACTAGGGTGCTGTATTTTATGCTCGACATCTGCATCCTACATGGGGCTTGAGACGCCTAGGACATTGCCTTCCCTGTCTCTCTCAAGACCTGTCCCGCATAACATATCTGCATATACCTGAACATCAAAGCAAGTGACCCCTGCTTCTTGTACCCCAGGTTGAGAATTGCAATACTGGTTTGTTGATTTAGAATGTCCTGTAAACTCATTGTTTGCTTTATTACATGACCTTATTTAATGAGAAACTGTTATTTCCCAGAGAGAGATGCACGGACTCTGTTTGTAAAGAATTTCCCGTATAGTACAACTGCTGAGGAATTGCAGGAGATCTTTGAAAATGCCAAAGAAATTCGTCTTCCTACTGGACACGATGGAACCAGTAAAGGGTAAGTTTTTGGTGTTAACACTATTTTTTTTAATGCATCTGTAGTTGGTATCTGACAGAAGTCTGTAAGCATTGTAAATATATTGCCTTCTCATGAAGAGTTCTGTTACATCCTGTCTTGACTATCTTTTCCTCAAGCCCCATCTGGTATAGCTGTGTCTAGACAAATGGTTTGACAGGTGCATTTATGTCCACGTGCTTAAGCATACATATACTAACATGGAAAACATCGGTTCACATTAGTGATTTTTTGTTCTATAGAAGCAATACTGCCTCTTCAGCTACTTTTTACTTGCCCTATCTTGGTGGTCCTTTGTTAAACATTTTTATCTTTGCATAGTGTACTGAATATATTGAAATCTTTAAGCGTTTGTCAAAGCTTCAATACTGGGATCTTGAAGTAGTGACTTCTAGTACATGAATGTTCCCACCTTGTATTATCACTAATTCCCTGCTAGAAAGGAGTACTAGGCAATGCACTAACTGTGTACCAGATGGGAATCTTCTGAAAAGTGGCTTTAGATTAAACTAATTGGGTGGTTTTTGGGCATGATATATAGTTTAATCTTCTTGCTAAAGAGATCCCCCCCCTTCCCCTCCTCATATTGTGCCCATAGTAATCAGGTTTAGCTGCATAAAGGGTTGGGCACATCACTACCCTGGAGGGTAGCGAGCTGAAATTACACCATAATTACCACAGAACAGGAAGGGGGTGGAAAGAATTGAATACCACCCATTGAAATTGATGTCTTGTCTACATGGTTCCAGTAATGCTCCTAAACCTTCATTGACTGCTGTTGCATGCACACTTTTCAAACATATGCTGTACTTTAGGATTGCATATGTGGAATTCCACACTGAAGCTGATGCAGATAAAGCAATTGAAGAAAAGCAAGGTGCAGAGGTTGAAGGCCGTGCTGTCTTCATAGACTACACTGGAGAGAAGAGTCAGAGTACTGGAGGGAAAAAAGCTGGACCAGCAGGTTGGTAATTTTCAGTTTTGTATGCAGACACAAACATTATCCAATTATCTGGTCCTATCATGTTGACTGACCATAGCCTGCTTGATCTTTCCTTTTACTATAGTACTTAGGTAATGGTGCTGTTTTTACCACTAAATGTTAAAATGGTACTACTACAATGCTGACATTGGCACATGGGGGCCAAGAAACCACTTAAATCTTTCATTGATAAATGTATAAGTACACTTAAAAATTAGTTTGACTATTTCTGAATCTTCATGGATAATTGGTCAGTAATTTAGAAATGTAAACTGTATTCATCCACTCGCCCTCTCCATATCTATTAAATATGAACAAGTAATGAGAATGGCCTTCTGGATTTAGTGTTCTAAAACTTAGTAGTATGGGCTTGAGACTTGATGCTAGCTTGATGTTTTAACTTTAATTTCAGACTTCCAAGTGGTCAGTAGTACTTGCTGGAAATGAGGACTAGTCAGTCTGATTAATAATGCAGAAATATTTCTCTATCGTCCTAAGTGGATGCTGGGGTTCCTGAAAGGACCATGGGGAATAGCGGCTCCGCAGGAGACAGGGCACAAAAAAGTAAAGCTTTTACCAGATCAGGTGGTGTGCACTGGCTCCTCCCCCTATGACCCTCCTCCAGACTCCAGTTAGATTTTGTGCCCGAACGAGAAGGGTGCAATCTAGGTGGCTCTCCTAAAGAGCTGCTTAGAGAAAGTTTAGCTTAGGTTTTTTACTTTACAGTGAGTCCTGCTGGCAACAGGATCACTGCAACGAGGGACTTAGGGGAGAAGTAGTGAACTCACCTGCGTGCAGAGTGGATTTGCTGCTTGGCTACTGGACACTAGCTCCAGAGGGACGATCACAGGTACAGCCTGGATGGTCACCGGAGCCGCGCCGCCGGCCCCCTTGCAGACGCTGAAGAGAGAAGAGGTCCAAAATCGGCGGCTGAAGACTCCTGAGTCTTCATAAAGGTAGCGCACAGCACTGCAGCTGTGCGCCATTTTCCTCTCAGCACACTTCACACAACAGTCACTGAGGGTGCAGAGCGCTGGGGGGGGCGCTCTGAGAGGCAAATAAAAACCTTATTAGAGGCAAAAAATACCTCACATATAGCCCACAGAGGCTATATGGAGATATTTAACCCCTGCCTAACTTCAAAAATAGCGGGAGACGAGCCCGCCGGAAAAGGGGCGGGGCCTATCTCCTCAGCACACAGCGCCATTTTCTCTCACAGAAAAGCTGGAGAGAAGGCTCCCAGGCTCTCCCCTGCACTGCACTACAGAAACAGGGTTAAAACAGAGAGGGGGGGCACGGATTTTGGCGATATTGTATATATATAAAAGATGCTATAAGGGAGAAACACTTATATAAGGTTGTCCCTATATAATTATAGCGTTTTTGGTGTGTGCTGGCAGACTCTCCCTCTGTCTCCCCAAAGGGCTAGTGGGTCCTGTCCTCTGTCAGAGCATTCCCGGTGTGTGTGCTGTGTGTCGGTACGTGTGTGTCGACATGTATGAGGACGATGTTGGTGAGGAGGCGGAGAAATTGCCTGTAATGGTGATGTCACTCTCTAGGGAGTCGACACCGGAATGGATGGCTTATTTAGAGAATTACGTGAGAATGTCAACACGCTGCAAGGTCGGTTGACGACATGAGACGGCCGACAATCTATTAGGACCGGTCCAGGCGTCTCAGAAACACCGTCAGGGGTTTTTAAAAAACGCCCATTTACCTCAGTCGGTCGACACAGACACAGACACGGACACTGAATACAGTGTCGACGGTGAATAAACAAACGTATTTCTCATTAGGGCCACACGTTAAGGGCAATGAAGGAGGTGTTACGTGTTTCTGATACTACAAGTACCACAAGAAAGGGTATTATGTGGGAGTGAAAAAACTACCTGTAGTTTTTCCTGAATCAGATAAAATAAAATGAAGTGTGTGATGATGCGTAGGGTTATCCCGATAGCAAATATTGGCGTTATACCCTTTCCCGCCAGAAATTAGGGTACGTTGGGAAACACCCCTTAGGGTGATAAGGCGCTCACACGCTTATCAAGTGGCGTTACCGTCTCCAGATACGGCCGCCCTCAAGGAGCCAGCTGATAGGAAGCTGGAAAAATATCCTACAAAGTATATACACACATACGGTGGTTATACTGCGACCAGCGATCGCCATCAGCCTGGAGATGCAGTGCTGGGTTGGCTTGGTCGGATTCCCTGACTGAAAATATTTTATTCATGTAGAGCATTTAATAGGATGCATTCTATATATATGTATGTGAGATGCACAGAGGGATATTTGCTCTCTGGCATCAAGATAAGTGCGTTGTCCATATCTCCCAGAAGATGTCAGGGACACGACAGTGGTCAGGTGATACAGATCCCATACGGCAGATGGAAGTATTGCTGTATAAAGGGAAGGAGTTATTTGGGGGTCGGTCCATCGGACCTGGGGACCACAGCAACAGCTGGGAAATCCAACCTTTTTTACCCCAAGTTACATCTCAGCTAAAAAAGACACCGTCTTTTCAGCCTCAATCTTTCCTTTCCCATGAGGGCATGCAGGCAAAAGGCCAGTCATATCTGCCCAGACATAGAGGTAAGGGAAGTAGACTGCAGCAGGCAGCCCTTTCCCAGGAAAAGAAGCCCTCCACCGCGTCTGCCAAGTCCTCAGCATGACGCTGGGGCCGTGCAAGCGGACTCAAGGTGGGGGGGTAGTCTCAAGAGTCTCAGGGCGCAGTGGGATCACTCGCAAGTTGACCCCTAGATCGTACGAGTATTATCCCAGGGGTAAAGATTGGAGAGTCGAGACATCTTCTCCTCGCAGGTTCCTGAAGTCTGCTTTACCAACGGCTCCCTCCGACAGGGAGGCAGCATTGGAAACAATTCACAAGCTGTATATCCAGCAGGTGATAATCAAAGTACCCCTCCTACGACAAGGAAAAGGGTATTATTTTTCCACACTATATTGTGGTACTGAAGCCAGACGGCTTGGTGACACATAGTCTAAATCTAAAATGTTTTGAACACTTACATAAAAGGTTCAAATCGAGATAAAGTCACTCAGAGCAGTGATAGCGAACCGGAAAAAAGGGGACTATATGGTGTCCCTGGACATCAAGGATTACCTCCATGTCCAAATTTTGTCCTTCTCATCAAGGGTACCTCTGGTTCGTGGTACAGAACTGTCAATATCAGTTTCAGACGATGCCGTTTGAATTATCCACGGCACCCCGGGCCTTTTTACCAAGGTAATGGCCGAAAAGATGTTTCTTCAAAGAAAAAAGGCATCTAAATTATCCCTTACTTGCACGACCTAAAAAGGGCAAGTTCCAGAGAACAGTTGGAGGTCGGAAGAGCACTATCTAAAGTAGTTCTTCGACGGCACGACTGGATTCTAAATATTCCAAGAATCGCAGCTGTTTTCCGACGATACGTCTGCTGTTCCTAGGGATGATTCTGGACACGGTTCAGAAAGCCAAGGAGTTATCCGACCTGTCAGGAACCTCCTAAAACCAGGAAAGGTGTCTGTACATCAATGCACAAGAGTCCTGGGAAAAATGGTGGCTTTTTACGAAGCAATTCCATTCGGCAGATTCCATGCAAGAATTTTCCAAAGGGATCTGTTGGACAAATGGTCAGGGTCGCATCCTCAGATGCACCTGCGAATAACCCTGTCGCCAAGGACAAGGGTATATCTTCTGTGGTGGTTGCAAAAGGCTCATCTATTGGAGGGCCGCAGATTCGGCATACAGGATTTGATCCTGGTGACCACGGACGCCAGCCTGAGAGGTTGGGGAGCAGTCACACAAGGAAGAAACTTCCAGGGGGTATGGACGAACCTGGAAAAGTCTCTTCACATAAACATTCTGGTACTAAGAGCAATCTAAAATGCTCTAAGCCAGGCGGAACCACTCCTGCAAGGAAAACCGGTGTTGATTCAGTCGGACAACATCACGGCGGTCGCCCATGTAAACAGACAGGGTGGCACAAGAAGCAGGAGTGCAATGGCAGAAGCTGCCAAGATTCTTCGCTGGGCGGAGAATCACGTAATAGCACTGTCAGCAGTGTTCTTCCCGGGCGTGGACAACTGGGAAGCAGACTTCCTCAGCAGACACGATATTCACCCGGGAGAGGGGGGTCTTCATCCAGAAGTCTTCCACATGCTAATAAACTGTTGGGAAAGACCAATGGTAGACATGATGGCGTCTCGCCTCAACAAGAAACTGGACAAGTATTGCGCCAGGTCAAGAGATCCACAGGCAATAGCTGTGGACGCACTGGTAACACCTTGGGTGTACAAATCAGTATATGTGTTTCCTCCTCTGCCTCTCATACCAAAGGTATTGAAGATTATACGGTGAGGAGGAGTAAGAACAATACTAGTGGCTCCGGATTGGCCAAGAAGGACTTGGTACCCGGAACTTCAAGAGTTGGTCACGGACGAACCGTGCCCTCTACTTCTGAGAAGGGACCTGCTACAACAGGGTCCCTGTCTCTTTCAAGACTTACCGCGGCTGCGTTTGACGGCATGGCGGTTGAACGCCAGATCCTAAAAGGGAAAGGCATTCCAGAAGAAGTCATTCCTACCTTGATTAAGGCAAGGAAGGAAGTCACCGCGAAACATTATCACCGCATTTGGCGAAAATATGTCGCGTGGTGCGAGGATCGGAGTGTTCCGACGGAGGAATTTCAACTGGGTCGTTTCCTACATTTCCTACAATCAGGATTGTCTATGGGTCTCAAATTGAGATCTATTAAGGTTCAAATTTCGGCCCTGTCAATATTCTTCCAAAAAGAATTGGCCTCAGTTCCTGAGGTACAGACTTTTGTTAAAGGAGTACTGCATATACAGCCTCCTGTGGTGCCTCCGGTGGCACCGTGGGATCTAAATGTAGTTTTAGATTTCCTCAAATCCCATTGGTTTGAACCATTGAAAAAGGTGGATTTTAAATATCTCACATGGAAAGTGACTATGTTACTGGCCCTGGCTTCCGCCAGGAGAGTATCTGAATTGGCGGCTTTATCTTATAAAAGCCCTTATCTAATTTTCCATTCGGATAGGGCAGAACTGAGGACTCGTCCGCATTTTCTCCCTAAGGTGGTATCAGCGTTTCACTTGAACCAACCTATTGTGGTGCCTGCGGCCACTGGCGACTTGGAGGACTCCCAAGTTGTTGGACGTTGTCAGAGCCTTAAAAATATACATTTCAAGGACGGCTGAAGTCAGAAAATCTGACTCGCTGTTGATACTATATGCACCCAACAAGTTGGGTGCCCCTGCTTCTAAGCAGACGATTGCTCGTTGGATTTGTAACACAATTCAACTTGCTCATTCTGTGGCAGGCCTGCCACAGCCTAAATCTGTTAAGGCCCATTCCACAAGGAAGGTGGGCTCATCTTGGGCGGCTGCCCGAGGGGTCTCGGCATTACAATTCTGCCGAGCAGCTACGTGGTCGGGGGAAAACACGTTTGTAAAATTCTACAAATTTGATACCCTGGCAAAAGAGGACTTGGAATTCTCTCATTCGGTGCTGCAGAGTCATCCGCACTCTCCCGCCCGTTTGGGAGCTTTGGTATAATCCCCATGGTCCTTTCAGGAACCCCAGCATCCACTTAGGACGATAGAGAAAATAAGAATTTACTTACCGATAATTCTATTTCTCGGAGTCCGTAGTGGATGCTGGGCGCCCATCCCAAGTGCGGATTATCTGCAATACTGTACATAGTTATTGTTAACAAATTCGGGTTATATTGTTAAGGAGCCATCTTTAAGAGGCTCTTTCTGTTATCATACTGTTAACTGGGTTTAGATCACAAGTTGTACGGTGTGATTGGTGTGGCTGGTATGAGTCTTACCCGGGATTCAAATTGCCTCCCTTATTGTGTACGCTCGTCCGGGCACAGTACCTAACTGGAGTCTGGAGGAGGGTCATAGGGGGAGGAGCCAGTGCACACCACCTGATCTGGTAAAAGCTTTACTTTTTTGTGCCCTGTCTCCTGCGGAGCCGCTATTCCCCATGGTCCTTTCAGGAACCCCAGCATCCACTACGGACTCCGAGAAATAGAATTATCGGTAAGTAAATTCTTATTTTCATTAGGTAGTAAAGTTCTGATCCATCTTACCGTGAAGCAACTGTGGAAGACCCAATAAGACCTGATTTTAAGCTTCCAATTTGAACTGTTTTAAGTAAAGCTGAATTTTTTTTTTTTATATATATTTTGTTTTTTTTATTAGGTGAAGCAAAAGTTCTTGTCGTTAACAATCTGTCATACAATGCTACAGAAGAGAGTTTGCAGGATATTTTTGAGAAGGCAACATCCATTAGAATACCACAAAACAACCAGGGTCGACCCAAAGGGTAAGTGGTGAGGAGGGAAACTAGAAGCGTTTGATGCAGTGATATTGCTCGTTAGATTGAAATCTCGTTTCTGCTTAGGTGAAATTTCAGAAGTTAAGCTAAACATTTCAAATGGACACAAAGTACATATAGCAGAACTTGTTTACGTAGTCCAGGTTTTTAAGTAACCTAGATGAACAGATTTGATAGAATTAAAATCACATAATAAAAAGGAACGTTGGACATATATCTGAACTACAACGTATTGTGTGGATGAAGAGTAAAATATGAAGCATGGTTTGGAATGTTTAAGGAAAATTTATTCCAACTTTTTTTTTTTTTTTTTTTGTACAGGTTTGCTTTTGTAGAATTCACTTCTGTGGAAGATGCAAAGGAGGCCTTAGAATCTTGCAATAATACCGATGTCGAAGGCAGGACAATACGGTTGGAATTCAGTCAGGGAGGTGGTGCCCAAAGTGGTGGAGGAAGAGGTATGGTACTTCTAATTTACAGTGTGTGAATTTGTCAGTACATGCTGGAAATGATGATTGATATATCTGAGAATTTCTGATGAGATAGTTTCTCTGGATAGTCAAGTACTGACCCAGCTTATATTTAACTTGCACTTTATGCTGAATGCATACTTGACAAACACATTTGTGCTTTAATAATTCATAATGTTACAACATTGACTTTTTATTTGGTGTCAGGATCGGCTCAAACAAAAACACTTTTCGTCAGAGGTCTTTCTGAGGACACAACAGAAGAAACATTAAAGGAAGCATTTGATGGCTCTTTAAATGCCAGAATAGTAACAGATCGGGACACTGGCGCATCAAAAGGGTAAGTGCTGTGTGGATTGTCCGTTCCTCTCTTCCCCCCCCCCCCCCCCCATTCATATTTGTAAATATGTATACATTGTTCCTAGCATAGATTTAAGGGTCTATTCATGAAGCAGTGAAGAGTGGAGTGGTTGCCATGGCAACCAATCGGCTGCTTTGTACAATTGTATAGTATGCAAATTACAAATGTTACTTCAATGTTTGGTTGCAATGGGCAAATTCTCCTGGCTCACTTCTCCACACTTTTCACTGCTTAATGAATTGACCCTTATGTGGTACTCGTATAGCTTCTCATTTGAGCACTGTCCAGCCAAATTCCTGTGGCTGTAGATGGATTCGCAAGAGAAGAATATTACATGCACATTTGGCAAATGTTTTGTCCTCAAATGAGGCTTAAACTGCCTAATCGCTACATTCTATTTGAAGCAAAACAAAGATTGGAATGTACCAAGTACTTAAACATTCTCTGAAAAGGTGCTTAATGTGTGCTTTCTCTACTCCAGGTTTGGGTTTGTAGATTTCTCTTCAGCTGAAGATGCTAAATCTGCAAAGGATGCAATGGAAGATGGGGAAATAGATGGAAACAAAGTTACTTTGGACTTTGCAAAGCCCAAGGGTGAAGGACAACGTGGTGGCCGTGGAGGATTTGGCGGCAGGGGTGGTGGCCGTGGAGGATTTGGCGGCAGGGGTGGTGGCCGTGGAGGATTTGGCGGCAGAGGTGGTGGCCGTGGAGGATTTGGCGGCAGAGGTGGTGGCCGTGGAGGAGGATTTGGGGGTAAGAAACTTTTGTAACTTGAAACTTGTTAAAAGATCTGTTATGTTCAAAATAAATTGGTGTCTATTTCTGACGTGGTTTTTTTTTTTTTGTACTTTAAGGTAGAGGAGGTGGAGGATTCAGAGGTGGAAAGAAAATAAGGTTTGATGACTGAACAGTTTGATTCCTGTGTCTCCAAACATCAAGCCATCTCCCTTAACTGAATGGACTCTGTGGGCTGGTACATTGGGTACCCTTCTCCCAAACAAGAATAGCTTTGGCAGAGCCTTCTGTGTGGACATTCCAATGTGGAGACGTACCTATTTCCTGTTAACACCTGGACACCGTCATTTCATGGAAGATGTGTGACTGCTTGACTATCCTTACAGACTTTTTTTTTTAAGAGTGTGTGTGTGAGAAGAGACCTTGTCCTGAACTTGTCATCTTATGTTTTACCCCTGTACAATTTTTTTTTCCTACAAATTCTGTAGTATTTTGCTGTAAATGCAGAATGTTAATGGTTTGTGCTTCAGCAGCTTGTCTTCAGATTAAAGGACCTCATCTGGTTACATATTAGTATAATGGTTTCCAAAAATTCTGCTATTACAGTGACGTATCAAGTATGTTTAGTCCATTTGATTTTCATGAATAGCATATGTGTTGTAAACTAAAATTTGTGCACAATAGTGACTGCTCAGTTGCTAAATCTGTAGCGTACATGGCTGCAGGTCTGGGTTATATAGTTGCATTTGTTATCTAAAGGGGAAAATGGATCAGTACTGTAATGAATGCAACCATGTAGTCCTCCTTAACTGCTAAACCACTTTATATGACCTTTAGAACGCCTATTGCAAGGAATGGGGGTTATGGGCTTTTTATTCCCTAGAGCGGGTACAGTTAAGTTAAATAGATATGTCAATATTCCAATCTGAGGACACCAATAAATGACTGGCTCCAAATAACTACAGATTGTAAACCATTGCTTTAAGACACAGGATTTTTTTTTTTGCTGGATTTCCTTTCCAAAGTGACAGAACGTGGGGCAATATGCAAATGGAGGTTTAACAGCATAAAATGGCTAAATCTGTCTAAAGTGCAGCTTGGAAGCAGAAACGGCCAACTTGGCATATTTCGCCTTGCAACCTCAAGGTGGTGAGAGAATCTGTGCGCCCACAACTATTCCCTAATTAGTGTGCACAAAAATGTGCATCGCACCCTTCCAATTGTCCATAACTTCTAGTAGGTTACTGAGTGTTTACTTGTGTTCTGCTACTTAGTTTTTCCCTCCCATCTTATAAACTGCCATACCATGCTGTTACCTTTTTTAACACTTCAATGTTTTGTAGACTGTATTTACATAGAACATACCTTCCATGAAGCAAATTCAGTTGCACGCAAGATGCTACTGGAGTGGCTTTGTGGCATGTCTCTTGCTCATGTCTGCTTAAATTCTTTGAAGGTGTGAGCAGACATGAGCTACATTAAAAGTGCAGCACACATGTTGCAGTAATATGTTCATGTGTTAATATAATCCACTGTGTTAGAAAAGCCATAAATTAAATGCTGTTTATAGGCCTACAGGTGTACAAACTCATTATACCAGTCTCTCTACATTGACCAAGTTCATTTGAAAAGCAGATTACTTGTCCTTTTAGGCATTAGAACTTTGGACAAATTTAAGTACTGTAGCTGTGAGCCTCTGTGCACGCTGGCTCAGATTCATGTAAAATTTGGTACACCAGTTTGCCATGTGGGTAATAAATTTAAGAAATGCTTGTCCAAATTAAATGTTTCTAAACTTTTACGGTGTAGTATTATCTAAACTGAGACTTAGTTGTGTGTAGGGTGAGCAAGTGTATTCATGGTCATGCATGGTTTTAAAAAAAAGAATTGTGTAACCAATTTCACTATAAAAGATGCAGCAAACACCCCAGAAACAATCAGTTTACGTATGACCTGTTCAGTTGCTTACAACCTATTCTGTTGGCAAGGAGACAGTTTATCATATTGCCATATCAAACTTCAAATTTACATGGTGATCTGTGTTCAGACATAAACTAATGGGACCAAACTCTGGTAATCTGAATTTAGAATTCTCTAAATCAGAATTCACCCATTCTGTTTTGTGCAGAAAATATCCACTTTGCCAATGTGGGGTTTGACACTAGCTGAGGGAGTTTATTTCACTGCAGGCCAGGACTGTAGTTTTATTTGATATTTGAAGGATGGGTCTTCTTGCTACTTTTTAGCTTATGTGACTTTCTCTGATGTCCTAGTGGATGCTGGGGACTCCGTAAGGACCATGGGGAATAGACGGCTCCGCAGGAGACTGGGCACACTAAAAGAAAGATTTGGTACTACCTGGTGTGCACTGGCTCCTCCCTCTATGCCCCTCCTCCAGATCTCAGTTAGATTTCTGTGCCTGGCCGAGCTGGATGCACACTAGGGGCTCTCCTGAGCTCCTAGAAAGAAAGTATGTTAGGTTTTTTATTTTACAGTGAGACCTGCTGGCAACAGGCTCACTGCAACGAGGGACTAAGGGGAGAAGAAGCGAACCTGCTTGCAGCTAGCTTGGGCTTCTTAGGCTACTGGACACCATTAGCTCCAGAGGGATCGACCGCAGGACCCGTCCTTGGTGTTCGGTCCCAGAGCCGCGCCGCCGGCCCCCTTACAGAGCCAGAAGCAAGAAGAGGCCCGGAAAATCGGCGGCAGAAGACATCAGTCTTCACCAAGGTAGCGCACAGCACTGCAGCTGTGCGCCATTGCTCCTCAGGCACACTCCACACTCCGGTCACTGAGGGTGCTGGGGGGGGGCGCCCTGAGCAGCAATAAAAACACCTTGGCTGGCAAAATAATCACAATATATAGCCCCAGAGGCTATATGTGTGATAATTACCCCTGCCAGAATCCATAAAAAAAGCAGGAGAAAAGTCTGCAAAAAAGGGGTGGAGCTATCTCCCTCGGCACACTGGCGCGCCATTTTCTCTTCACAGTGTAGCTGGAAGACAGCTCCCCAGGCTCTCCCCTGTAGTTTTCAGGCTCAAAGGGTTAAAAAGAGAGGGGGGGCACTAAATTTAGGCGCAATATTGTTTATGCAAGCAGCTATTGGGGAAAATTCACTCAGTGATAGTGTTTATCCCTACATTATATAGCGCTCTGGTGTGTGCTGGCATACTCTCTCTCTGTCTCCCCAAAGGGCTGTGTGGGGTCCTGTCCTCAGTCAGAGCATTCCCTGTGTGTGTGCGGTGTGTCGGTACGGCTGTGTCGACATGTTTGATGAGGCTTATGTGGAGGCGGAGCAGTTGCCGATAAATGGGATGTCGCCCCCTGTGGGCCGACACCAGAGTGGATGGATAGGTGGAAGGTATTAACCGACAGTGTCAACTCCTTACATAAAAGGCTGGATGACGTAACAGCTATGGGACAGCCGGCTTCTCAGCCCGCACCTGCCCAGGCGTCTCAAAGGCCATCAGGGGCTCAAAAACGCCCGCTCCCTCAGATGGCAGACACAGATGTCGACACGGAGTCTGACTCCAGTGTCGACGATGTTGAGACATATACACAATCCACTAGGAACATCCGTTACATGATCCCGGCAATAAAAAATGTGTTACACATTTCTGACATTAACCCAAGTACCACTAAAAAAGGGTTTTATGTTTGGGGAGAAAAAGCAGGCAGTGTATTGTTCCCCCATCCAATGAGTGAATGAAGTGTGAAAAAGCGTGGGTTCCCCCGATAAGAAACTGATAATTTCTAAAAAGTTACTGATGGCGTACCTTTTCCCGCCAGAGGATAAGTTACGCTGGGAGATATCCCCTGGGGTGGATAAGGCGCTCACACGTTTGTCAAAAAAGGTGGCACTGCCGTCTTAGGATACGGCCACTTTGAAGGTACCTGCTGATAAAAAGCAGGAGGCTATCCTGAAGTCTATATTTACACACTCAGGTACTAGACTGAGACCTGCAGATAGTGCTGCTGCAGCGTGGTCTGTAACCCTGTCAAACAGGGATACTATTTTGCGAACATAAGACGTCGTCTTATATATGAGGGATGCACAGAGGGATATTTTGCCGGCTGACATCCAGAATTCATGCAATGTCCATTTTGTCAGGAGGGTATTAGAGACCCGACACTGGACAGGTGATGCTGACTTTAAAAGGCACATAGAGCCTTATAAGGGTGAGGAATTGTTTGGGGATGGTCTCTGGGACCTCGTATCCATAGCAACAGCTGGGAAGAAAAATTTTTACCTCAGGTTTCCGAACAGCCTAAGAAAGCACTGTATTATCAGGTACAGTCCTTTCGGCTTCAGAAAGGCGCTTCCTTTCTGCACAGAGACGAGGGAAGAGGGAAAAAGCTGCACCAGTCAGCCAGTTCCCAGAATCAAAATTCTTCCCCCGCTTCCTCTGAGTCCACCGCATGATGCGGGGGCTCCACAGGCATAGCCAGGTACGGTGGGGGGCCGCCTCAAAATTTCAGCGATCAGTGGGCTCGCTCACAGGTGGATCCCTGGATCCTTCAAGTAGTATCTCAGGGGTACAAGCTGGAATTCGAGGCGTCTCCCCCCCGCCGTTTCCTCAAATCTGCCTTGCCGACAACTCCCTCAGGCAGGGAGGCTGTGCTAGAGGCAATTCACAAGCTGTATTCCCAGCAGGTGATAGTCAAGGTGCCCCTACTTCAACAAGGACGGGGTTACTATTCCACACTGTTTGTGGTACCGAAACCGATTTTAAATTTGAAGTCCTTGGACACATACATAAAAAAATTCAAGTTCAAGATGGAATCGCTCACGGCGGTTATTGCAAGCCTGGAGGAGGGGGATTACATGGTATCCCTGGACATCAAGGATGCTTACCTACATGTCCCCATTTACCATCCTCACCAGGTGTACCTCAGATTTGTGGTACAGGATTGCCATTACCAATTCCAAACACTGCCGTTTGGACTGTCCACGGCACCGAGGGTCTTTACCAAGGTAATGGCAGAAATGATGATACTCCTTCGAAAAAGGAGTTTTTAATTATCCCGTACTTGGACGATCTCCTTATAAAGGCGAGGTCCATGGAGCAGTTGTTGGTCGGAGTAGCACTATCTCGGGAAGGCTACAACAGCACGGATGGATTCTATACATTCCAAAGTCACAGCTGGTTCCTACCACACGCCTGCTGTTCCTGGGGATGGTTCTGGACACAGAACAGAAAAAAGTGTTTCTCCCGCAGGAGAAAGCCAAGGAGCTGTCATCTCTAGTCCGAGACCTCCTGAAACCAAAACAGGTATCGGTGCATCACTGCACACGAGTCCTGGGAAAAATGGTAGCTTCTTACGAAGCAAAATTCCATTCGGCAGGTTCCATGCAAGAACCTTTCAGTGGGACCTCTTGGACAAGTGGTCGGAATCGCATCTTCAGATGCATCGGCTGATAACCCTGTCTCCAAGGACCAGGGTATCTACTGTGGTGGCTGCAGAGTGCTCATCTTCAAGAGGGCCGCAGATTCGGCATACAGGACTGGGTCCTGGTAACCACGGATGCCAGCCTTCGAGGCTGGGGGGCAGTCACACAGGGAAGAAATTTCCAAGGACTTTGGTCAAGTCAGGAGTCGTCCCTACACATAAATATTCTGGAACTGAGGGCCATTTACAATGCCCTAAGTCTGGCAAGGCCTCTGCTTCAAAACCAGCCGGTACTGATCCAATCCGACAACATCACGGCAGTCGCCCATGTACACCGACAGGGCGGCACAAGAAGCAGGATGGCGATGGCAGAAGCCACAAGGATTCTCCGATGGGCTGAAAATCACGTCTTAGCACTGTCAGCAGTGTTCATTCCGGGAGTGGACAACTGGGAAGCAGACTTCCTCAGCAGACACGACCGACACCCGGGAGCGTGGGGACTTCATCCAGAAGTCTTCCAACTGTTGGTAAACCGTTGGGAAAGGCCACAGGTGGACATGATGGCGTCCCGCCTAAACAAAAAACTAGATATTGCGCCAGGTCAAGGGACCCTCAGGCGATAGCTGTGGACGCTCTAGTGACACCGTGGGTGTACCAGTCGGTCTATGTGTTCCCTCCTCTGCCCCTCATACCAAAGGTACTGAGAATAATAAGAAGGCGAGGAGTAAGAACGATACTCGTGGTTCCGGATTGGCCAAGAAGAGCTTGGTACCCGGAACTTCAAGAAATGTTATCAGAGGACCCATGGCCTCTACCGCTCAGACAGAATCTGCTACAGCAGGGGCCCTGTCTGTTCCAAGACTTACCGCGGCTGCGTTTGACGGCATGGCGGTTGAATTCCGGATCCTAAAGGAAAAGGGCATTCCGGAGGAAGTCATTCCTACGCTGATAAAAGCCAGGAAAGAAGTAACCGCAAACCATTATCACCGCATTTGGCGAAAATATGTTGCGTGGTGTGAGGCCAGGAAGGCCCCTACAGAGGAATTTCAGCTGGGTCGTTTTCTGCACTTCCTACAGTCAGGAGTGACTATGGGCCTAAAATTGGGTTCCATTAAGGTCCAGAGTTCGGCTCTGTCGATTTTCTTCCAGAAAGAACTGGCTTCACTACCTGAAGTTCAGACTTTTGTAAAGGGAGTGCTTCATATTCAGCTCCCTTTTGTGCCTCCTGTGTCACCTTGGGATCTCAATGTGGTGTTGAGTTTCCTAAAATCACATTGGTTTGAACCACTTAAAACCGTGGATCTCAAATATCTCACGTGGAAAGTGGTCATGTTATTGGCCTTGGCTTCGGCCAGGCGTGTGTCAGAATTGGCGGCTTTGTCATGTAAAAGCCCTTATCTGATTTTCCATATGGATAGGGCAGAATTGAGGACTCGTCCCCAATTTCTCCCTAAGGTGGTATCAGCTTTTCACTTGAACCAACCTATTGTGGTGCCTGCGGCTACTAAGGACTTGGCGGATTCCAAGTTACTGGACGTAGTCAAGGCCTTGAAAATGTATGTTTCCAGGACGGCTGGAGTCAGGAAAACTGACTCGCTTTTTCTCTGACGTCTTAGTGGATGCTGGGAACTCCGTAAGGACCATGGGGAATAGCGGCTCCGCAGGAGACTGGGCACAAAAGTAAAGCTTTAGGACTACCTGGTGTGCACTGGCTCCTCCCCCTATGACCCTCCTCCAAGCCTCTGTTAGATTTTTGTGCCCGGCCGAGAAGGGTGCATTCTAGGACTCTATGGAGTTTCTAAGAAAAAGTTTAGTTTTAGGTTTTTTATTTTCAGTGAGACCTGCTGGCAACAGGCTCACTGCATCGAGGGACTAAGGGGAGAAGAAGCGAACCTGCCTTCTTGCAGCCAGCTTGGGCTTCTTGGCTACTGGACACCATTAGCTCCAGAGGGACCGAACACAGGCCCAGCCTCTGAGTCCGGTCCCAGAGCCGCGCCGCCGGCCCCCTTACAGAGCCAGAAGCAAGAAGAGGTCCGGAAAATCGGCGGCAGAAGACATCAGTCTTCACCAAGGTAGCGCACAGCACTGCAGCTGTGCGCCATTGCTCCTCAGGCACACTTCACACTCCACACTCCGGTCACTGAGGGCGCTGGGGGGGGGGGCGCCCTGAGCAGCAATAAAAACACCTTGGCTGGCGAAAATACCTCACATATAGCCCCCAGGGCTATATGGATGTATTTTAACCCCTGCCAGAATACAGCAAAAAGCGGGAGAAAAGTCCGCAGAGAAGGGGGCGGAGCCTATCTCCTCAGCACACAGGCGCCATTTTCCCTCACAGCTCCGCTGTAAGGACGTCTCCCTGACTCTCCCCTGCAGTCCTGCACTACAGAAAAGGGTAAAACAAGAAAGGGGGGCACTAATTGGGCGCAGTATTAACATAACAGCAGCTATAAGGGCAAAAACACTTATATAAGGTTATCTATATATATATATATATATATATATATAGCTCTGGTGTGTGCTGGCATACTCTCCCTCTGTCTCCCCAAAGGGCTAGTGGGGTCCTGTCCTCTATCAGAGCATTCCCTGTGTGTGGGCTGTGTCGGTACGATTGTGTCGACATGTATGAGGAGGAAAATGATGTGGAGGCGGAGCAATTGCCGGTAATGGTGATGTCACCCCCTAGGGAGTCGACACCTGAGTGGATGAACTTATGGAAGGACTTACGTGATAGTGTCAGCTCTTTACAAAAGACAGTTGATGACATGAGACAGCCGGCTACTCAGCTTGTGCCTGTCCAGGCGTCTCAAAGGCCATCAGGGGCTCTAAAACGCCCGTTACCTCAGATGGCTGATACAGACGCCGACACGGATACTGACTCCAGTGTCGACGGTGAAGAGACAAATGTGACTTCCAGTAGGGCCACACGTTACATGATTGAGGCAATGAAAGATGCTTTACACATTTCTGATAGTACAAGTACCACTAAAAAGGGTATTATGTTTGGTGAGAAAAAACTACCGGTAGTTTTTCCTGCATCTGATGAATTAAATGAAGTGTGTGATGAAGCGTGGGTTTCCCCCGATAAAAAACTGATAATTCCTAAAAAGTTATTGGCATCATACCCTTTCCCGCCAGAGGATAGGGCACGTTGGGAAACACCCCCTAGGGTGGATAAAGCGCTCACACGCTTGTCAAAACAAGTGGCACTACCGTCTCCTGATACGGCCGCCCTTAAGGAACCTGCTGACAGAAAGCAGGAGAATATCCTAAAATGTATATACACACATACTGGTGCTATACTGCGACCAGCAATCGCCTCAGCCTGGATGTGCAGTGCTGGGGTGGCTTGGTCGGATTCCCTGACTGACAATATTGATACCCTGGATAGGGATAGTATATTACTGACTATAGAGCATTTAAAAGATGCATTTTTATATATGCGTGATGCACAGAGGGATATTTGCCGACTGGCATCAAGAGTAAGTGCGCTGTCCATTTCTGCCAGAAGGGGGTTATGGACGCGGCAGTGGTCAGGTGATGCGGATTCCAAAAGGCATATGGAAGTATTACCTTATAAAGAGGAGGAGTTATTTGGGGTAGGTCTATCAGACCTGGTGGCCACGGCGACTGCTGGGAAATCCACATTTTTACCCCAGGTAGCCTCTCAACATAAGAAGACGCCGTATTATCAGGCGCAGTCCTTTCGGCCCCATAAGGGTAAGAGTGCAAAAGGCTCCTCTTTTCTGCCCCGTGGCAGAGGAAGAGGAAAAAGGCTGCAGCAGACAGCCAGTTCCCAGGAACAGAAGCCCTCTCCCGCTTCTGCCAAGTCCTCAGCATGACGCTGGGGCTTTACAAGCGGACTCGGGTACGGTAGGGGCCCGTCTCAAGAATTTCAGCGCGCAGTGGGCTCACTCACAAGTGGACCCCTGGATCCTTCAGGTGGTATCTCAGGGGTACAAATTGGAATTCGAGACGTCTCCCCCTCGCCGTTTCCTCAAGTCTGCGTTACCGACGTCTCCCTCCGACAGGGAGGCGGTATTGGAAGCCATTCACAAGCTGTATTCCCAGCGGGTGATAATCAAGGTACCCCTCCTGCAACAGGGAAAGGGGTATTATTCCACACTGTTTGTGGTACCGAAGCCGGACGGCTCGTTGAGACCTATTTTAAATCTAAAATCTTTGAACACTTACATACAGAGGTTCAAATTCAAGATGGAGTCACTCAGAGCAGTGATCGCGAACCTGGAAGAAGGGGATTATATGGTGTCTCTGGACATCAAGGATGCTTACCTCCATGTCCCAATTTACCCTTCTCATCAAGGGTACCTCAGGTTTGTGGTACAGAACTGCCACTATCAGTTTCAGACGCTGCCGTTTGGATTGTCCACGGCGCCCCGGGTCTTTACCAAAGTAATGGCCGAAATGATGATACTCCTTCGAAAGAAAGGAGTTTTGATTATCCCTTACTTGGACGATCTCCTGATAAGGGCAAGATCCAGGGAACAGTTGGTAGTCGGAGTAGCACTATCTCAAGTAGTGCTGCGGCAACACGGTTGGATTCTCAATATCCCAAAATCGCAGCTGATCCCGACGACACGTCTTCTATTCCTTGGAATGATCCTGGACACAGTCCAGAAAAAGGTGTTTCTCCCGGAAGAGAAAGCCAGGGAGTTATCTGAGCTAGTCAGAAACCTACTAAAACCAGGCCAAGTATCAGTGCATCAATGCACAAGGGTCCTGGGAAAAATGGTGGCTTCCTACGAAGCAATCCCGTTCGGCAGATTCCACGCAAGAACATTCCAGTGGGACCTGCTGGACAAATGGTCCGGATCGCATCTTCAGATGCATCAGCGGATAACCCTGTCTCCAAGGACAAGGGTGTCTCTCCTGTGGTGGTTGCAGAGTGCTCAACTTCTCGAGGGCCGCAGATTCGGCATTCAGGACTGGGTCCTGGTGACCACAGATGCCAGCCTGCGAGGCTGGGGAGCAGTCACACAGGGAAGAAATTTCCAGGGCTTGTGGTCAAGCCTGGAGACATCACTTCACATAAATATTCTGGAGTTGAGATCTATTTACAATGCTCTAAGCCAAGCAAGACCTCTGCTTCAAGGTCTGCCGATACTGATCCAGTCGGACAACATCACGGCAGTCGCCCACGTAAACAGACAGGGCGGCACAAGAAGCAGGAGGGCAATGGCAGAAGTTGCAAGGATTCTTCGCTGGGCGGAAAATCATGTGATAGCACTGTCAGCAGTGTTCATTCCGGGAGTGGACATCTGGGAAGCAGACTTCTTCAGCAGGCACGACCTCCACCCGGGAGAGTGGGGACTTCACCCAGAAGTCTTCCACATGATTGTAAACCGTTGGGAAAAACCAAAGGTGGACATGATGGCGTCCCGCCTCAACAAAAAACTGGACAGGTATTGCGCCAGGTCAAGGGACCCTCAGGCAATAGCTGTGGACGCTCTGGTAACACCGTGGGTGTACCAGTCGGTCTATGTGTTCCCTCCTCTGCCCCTCATACCAAAGGTACTGAGAATAATAAGAAGGCGAGGAGTAAGAACGATACTCGTGGTTCCGGATTGGCCAAGAAGAGCTTGGTACCCGGAACTTCAAGAAATGTTATCAGAGGACCCATGGCCTCTACCGCTCAGACAGAATCTGCTACAGCAGGGGCCCTGTCTGTTCCAAGACTTACCGCGGCTGCGTTTGACGGCATGGCGGTTGAATTCCGGATCCTAAAGGAAAAGGGCATTCCGGAGGAAGTCATTCCTACGCTGATAAAAGCCAGGAAAGAAGTAACCGCAAACCATTATCACCGCATTTGGCGAAAATATGTTGCGTGGTGTGAGGCCAGGAAGGCCCCTACAGAGGAATTTCAGCTGGGTCGTTTTCTGCACTTCCTACAGTCAGGAGTGACTATGGGCCTAAAATTGGGTTCCATTAAGGTCCAGAGTTCGGCTCTGTCGATTTTCTTCCAGAAAGAACTGGCTTCACTACCTGAAGTTCAGACTTTTGTAAAGGGAGTGCTTCATATTCAGCTCCCTTTTGTGCCTCCTGTGTCACCTTGGGATCTCAATGTGGTGTTGAGTTTCCTAAAATCACATTGGTTTGAACCACTTAAAACCGTGGATCTCAAATATCTCACGTGGAAAGTGGTCATGTTATTGGCCTTGGCTTCGGCCAGGCGTGTGTCAGAATTGGCGGCTTTGTCATGTAAAAGCCCTTATCTGATTTTCCATATGGATAGGGCAGAATTGAGGACTCGTCCCCAATTTCTCCCTAAGGTGGTATCAGCTTTTCACTTGAACCAACCTATTGTGGTGCCTGCGGCTACTAAGGACTTGGAGGATTCCAAGTTACTGGACGTAGTCAGGGCCTTGAAAATGTATGTTTCCAGGACGGCTGGAGTCAGGAAAACTGACTCGCTTTTTCTCTGACGTCTTAGTGGATGCTGGGAACTCCGTAAGGACCATGGGGAATAGCGGCTCCGCAGGAGACTGGGCACAAAAGTAAAGCTTTAGGACTACCTGGTGTGCACTGGCTCCTCCCCCTATGACCCTCCTCCAAGCCTCTGTTAGATTTTTGTGCCCGGCCGAGAAGGGTGCATTCTAGGACTCTATGGAGTTTCTAAGAAAAAGTTTAGTTTTAGGTTTTTTATTTTCAGTGAGACCTGCTGGCAACAGGCTCACTGCATCGAGGGACTAAGGGGAGAAGAAGCGAACCTGCCTGCTTGCAGCCAGATTGGGCTTCTTGGCTACTGGACACCATTAGCTCCAGAGGGACCGAACACAGGCCCAGCCTCTGAGTCCGGTCCCAGAGCCGCGCCGCCGGCCCCCTTACAGAGCCAGAAGCAAGAAGAGGTCCGGAAAATCGGCGGCAGAAGACATCAGTCTTCACCAAGGTAGCGCACAGCACTGCAGCTGTGCGCCATTGCTCCTCAGGCACACTTCACACTCCACACTCCGGTCACTGAGGGTGCTGGGGGGGGGGGGCGCCCTGAGCAGCAATAAAAACACCTTGGCTAGCGAAAATACCTCACAAATAGCCCCCAGGGCTATATGGATGTATTTTAACCCCTGCCAGAATACAGCAAAAAGCGGGAGAAAAGTCCGCAGAGAAGGGGGCGGAGCCTATCTCCTCAGCACACAGGCGCCATTTTCCCTCACAGCTCCGCTGTAAGGACGTCTCCCTGACTCTCCCCTGCAGTCCTGCACTACAGAAAAGGGTAAAACAAGAAAGGGGGGCACTAATTGGGCGCAGTATTAACATAACAGCAGCTATAAGGGCAAAAACACTTATATAAGGTTATCCCTATATATATATATATATATATATATATATATATATATAGCTCTGGTGTGTGCTGGCATACTCTCCCTCTGTCTCCCCAAAGGGCTAGTGGGGTCCTGTCCTCTATCAGAGCATTCCCTGTGTGTGGGCTGTGTCGGTACGATTGTGTCGACATGTATGAGGAGGAAAATGATGTGGAGGCGGAGCAATTGCCGGTAATGGTGATGTCACCCCCTAGGGAGTCGACACCTGAGTGGATGAACTTATGGAAGGACTTACGTGATAGTGTCAGCTCTTTACAAAAGACAGTTGATGACATGAGACAGCCGGCTACTCAGCTTGTGCCTGTCCAGGCGTCTCAAAGGCCATCAGGGGCTCTAAAACGCCCGTTACCTCAGATGGCTGATACAGACGCCGACACGGATACTGACTCCAGTGTCGACGGTGAAGAGACAAATGTGACTTCCAGTAGGGCCACACGTTACATGATTGAGGCAATGAAAGATGCTTTACACATTTCTGATAGTACAAGTACCACTAAAAAGGGTATTATGTTTGGTGAGAAAAAACTACCGGTAGTTTTTCCTGCATCTGATGAATTAAATGAAGTGTGTGATGAAGCGTGGGTTTCCCCCGATAAAAAACTGATAATTCCTAAAAAGTTATTGGCATCATACCCTTTCCCGCCAGAGGATAGGGCACGTTGGGAAACACCCCCTAGGGTGGATAAAGCGCTCACACGCTTGTCAAAACAAGTGGCACTACCGTCTCCTGATACGGCCGCCCTTAAGGAACCTGCTGACAGAAAGCAGGAGAATATCCTAAAATGTATATACACACATACTGGTGCTATACTGCGACCAGCAATCGCCTCAGCCTGGATGTGCAGTGCTGGGGTGGCTTGGTCGGATTCCCTGACTGACAATATTGATACCCTGGATAGGGATAGTATATTACTGACTATAGAGCATTTAAAAGATGCATTTTTATATATGCGTGATGCACAGAGGGATATTTGCCGACTGGCATCAAGAGTAAGTGCGCTGTCCATTTCTGCCAGAAGGGGGTTATGGACGCGGCAGTGGTCAGGTGATGCGGATTCCAAAAGGCATATGGAAGTATTACCTTATAAAGAGGAGGAGTTATTTGGGGTAGGTCTATCAGACCTGGTGGCCACGGCGACTGCTGGGAAATCCACATTTTTACCCCAGGTAGCCTCTCAACATAAGAAGACGCCGTATTATCAGGCGCAGTCCTTTCGGCCCCATAAGGGTAAGAGTGCAAAAGGCTCCTCTTTTCTGCCCCGTGGCAGAGGAAGAGGAAAAAGGCTGCAGCAGACAGCCAGTTCCCAGGAACAGAAGCCCTCTCCCGCTTCTGCCAAGTCCTCAGCATGACGCTGGGGCTTTACAAGCGGACTCGGGTACGGTAGGGGCCCGTCTCAAGAATTTCAGCGCGCAGTGGGCTCACTCACAAGTGGACCCCTGGATCCTTCAGGTGGTATCTCAGGGGTACAAATTGGAATTCGAGACGTCTCCCCCTCGCCGTTTCCTCAAGTCTGCGTTACCGACGTCTCCCTCCGACAGGGAGGCGGTATTGGAAGCCATTCACAAGCTGTATTCCCAGCGGGTGATAATCAAGGTACCCCTCCTGCAACAGGGAAAGGGGTATTATTCCACACTGTTTGTGGTACCGAAGCCGGACGGCTCGTTGAGACCTATTTTAAATCTAAAATCTTTGAACACTTACATACAGAGGTTCAAATTCAAGATGGAGTCACTCAGAGCAGTGATCGCGAACCTGGAAGAAGGGGATTATATGGTGTCTCTGGACATCAAGGATGCTTACCTCCATGTCCCAATTTACCCTTCTCATCAAGGGTACCTCAGGTTTGTGGTACAGAACTGCCACTATCAGTTTCAGACGCTGCCGTTTGGATTGTCCACGGCGCCCCGGGTCTTTACCAAAGTAATGGCCGAAATGATGATACTCCTTCGAAAGAAAGGAGTTTTGATTATCCCTTACTTGGACGATCTCCTGATAAGGGCAAGATCCAGGGAACAGTTGGTAGTCGGAGTAGCACTATCTCAAGTAGTGCTGCGGCAACACGGTTGGATTCTCAATATCCCAAAATCGCAGCTGATCCCGACGACACGTCTTCTATTCCTTGGAATGATCCTGGACACAGTCCAGAAAAAGGTGTTTCTCCCGGAAGAGAAAGCCAGGGAGTTATCTGAGCTAGTCAGAAACCTACTAAAACCAGGCCAAGTATCAGTGCATCAATGCACAAGGGTCCTGGGAAAAATGGTGGCTTCCTACGAAGCAATCCCGTTCGGCAGATTCCACGCAAGAACATTCCAGTGGGACCTGCTGGACAAATGGTCCGGATCGCATCTTCAGATGCATCAGCGGATAACCCTGTCTCCAAGGACAAGGGTGTCTCTCCTGTGGTGGTTGCAGAGTGCTCAACTTCTCGAGGGCCGCAGATTCGGCATTCAGGACTGGGTCCTGGTGACCACAGATGCCAGCCTGCGAGGCTGGGGAGCAGTCACACAGGGAAGAAATTTCCAGGGCTTGTGGTCAAGCCTGGAGACATCACTTCACATAAATATTCTGGAGTTGAGATCTATTTACAATGCTCTAAGCCAAGCAAGACCTCTGCTTCAAGGTCTGCCGATACTGATCCAGTCGGACAACATCACGGCAGTCGCCCACGTAAACAGACAGGGCGGCACAAGAAGCAGGAGGGCAATGGCAGAAGTTGCAAGGATTCTTCGCTGGGCGGAAAATCATGTGATAGCACTGTCAGCAGTGTTCATTCCGGGAGTGGACATCTGGGAAGCAGACTTCTTCAGCAGGCACGACCTCCACCCGGGAGAGTGGGGACTTCACCCAGAAGTCTTCCACATGATTGTAAACCGTTGGGAAAAACCAAAGGTGGACATGATGGCGTCCCGCCTCAACAAAAAACTGGACAGGTATTGCGCCAGGTCAAGGGACCCTCAGGCAATAGCTGTGGACGCTCTGGTAACACCGTGGGTGTACCAGTCGGTCTATGTGTTCCCTCCTCTGCCCCTCATACCAAAGGTACTGAGAATAATAAGAAGGCGAGGAGTAAGAACGATACTCGTGGTTCCGGATTGGCCAAGAAGAGCTTGGTACCCGGAACTTCAAGAAATGTTATCAGAGGACCCATGGCCTCTACCGCTCAGACAGAATCTGCTACAGCAGGGGCCCTGTCTGTTCCAAGACTTACCGCGGCTGCGTTTGACGGCATGGCGGTTGAATTCCGGATCCTAAAGGAAAAGGGCATTCCGGAGGAAGTCATTCCTACGCTGATAAAAGCCAGGAAAGAAGTAACCGCAAACCATTATCACCGCATTTGGCGAAAATATGTTGCGTGGTGTGAGGCCAGGAAGGCCCCTACAGAGGAATTTCAGCTGGGTCGTTTTCTGCACTTCCTACAGTCAGGAGTGACTATGGGCCTAAAATTGGGTTCCATTAAGGTCCAGAGTTCGGCTCTGTCGATTTTCTTCCAGAAAGAACTGGCTTCACTACCTGAAGTTCAGACTTTTGTAAAGGGAGTGCTTCATATTCAGCTCCCTTTTGTGCCTCCTGTGTCACCTTGGGATCTCAATGTGGTGTTGAGTTTCCTAAAATCACATTGGTTTGAACCACTTAAAACCGTGGATCTCAAATATCTCACGTGGAAAGTGGTCATGTTATTGGCCTTGGCTTCGGCCAGGCGTGTGTCAGAATTGGCGGCTTTGTCATGTAAAAGCCCTTATCTGATTTTCCATATGGATAGGGCAGAATTGAGGACTCGTCCCCAATTTCTCCCTAAGGTGGTATCAGCTTTTCACTTGAACCAACCTATTGTGGTGCCTGCGGCTACTAAGGACTTGGAGGATTCCAAGTTACTGGACGTAGTCAGGGCCTTGAAAATGTATGTTTCCAGGACGGCTGGAGTCAGGAAAACTGACTCGCTTTTTCTCTGACGTCTTAGTGGATGCTGGGAACTCCGTAAGGACCATGGGGAATAGCGGCTCCGCAGGAGACTGGGCACAAAAGTAAAGCTTTAGGACTACCTGGTGTGCACTGGCTCCTCCCCCTATGACCCTCCTCCAAGCCTCTGTTAGATTTTTGTGCCCGGCCGAGAAGGGTGCATTCTAGGACTCTATGGAGTTTCTAAGAAAAAGTTTAGTTTTAGGTTTTTTATTTTCAGTGAGACCTGCTGGCAACAGGCTCACTGCATCGAGGGACTAAGGGGAGAAGAAGCGAACCTGCCTGCTTGCAGCCAGATTGGGCTTCTTGGCTACTGGACACCATTAGCTCCAGAGGGACCGAACACAGGCCCAGCCTCTGAGTCCGGTCCCAGAGCCGCGCCGCCGGCCCCCTTACAGAGCCAGAAGCAAGAAGAGGTCCGGAAAATCGGCGGCAGAAGACATCAGTCTTCACCAAGGTAGCGCACAGCACTGCAGCTGTGCGCCATTGCTCCTCAGGCACACTTCACACTCCACACTCCGGTCACTGAGGGTGCTGGGGGGGGGGGGCGCCCTGAGCAGCAATAAAAACACCTTGGCTAGCGAAAATACCTCACAAATAGCCCCCAGGGCTATATGGATGTATTTTAACCCCTGCCAGAATACAGCAAAAAGCGGGAGAAAAGTCCGCAGAGAAGGGGGCGGAGCCTATCTCCTCAGCACACAGGCGCCATTTTCCCTCACAGCTCCGCTGTAAGGACGTCTCCCTGACTCTCCCCTGCAGTCCTGCACTACAGAAAAGGGTAAAACAAGAAAGGGGGGCACTAATTGGGCGCAGTATTAACATAACAGCAGCTATAAGGGCAAAAACACTTATATAAGGTTATCCCTATATATATATATATATATATATATATATATATATAGCTCTGGTGTGTGCTGGCATACTCTCCCTCTGTCTCCCCAAAGGGCTAGTGGGGTCCTGTCCTCTATCAGAGCATTCCCTGTGTGTGGGCTGTGTCGGTACGATTGTGTCGACATGTATGAGGAGGAAAATGATGTGGAGGCGGAGCAATTGCCGGTAATGGTGATGTCACCCCCTAGGGAGTCGACACCTGAGTGGATGAACTTATGGAAGGACTTACGTGATAGTGTCAGCTCTTTACAAAAGACAGTTGATGACATGAGACAGCCGGCTACTCAGCTTGTGCCTGTCCAGGCGTCTCAAAGGCCATCAGGGGCTCTAAAACGCCCGTTACCTCAGATGGCTGATACAGACGCCGACACGGATACTGACTCCAGTGTCGACGGTGAAGAGACAAATGTGACTTCCAGTAGGGCCACACGTTACATGATTGAGGCAATGAAAGATGCTTTACACATTTCTGATAGTACAAGTACCACTAAAAAGGGTATTATGTTTGGTGAGAAAAAACTACCGGTAGTTTTTCCTGCATCTGATGAATTAAATGAAGTGTGTGATGAAGCGTGGGTTTCCCCCGATAAAAAACTGATAATTCCTAAAAAAGTTATTGGCATCATACCCTTTCCCGCCAGAGGATAGGGCACGTTGGGAAACACCCCCTAGGGTGGATAAAGCGCTCACACGCTTGTCAAAACAAGTGGCACTACCGTCTCCTGATACGGCCGCCCTTAAGGAACCTGCTGACAGAAAGCAGGAGAATATCCTAAAATGTATATACACACATACTGGTGCTATACTGCGACCAGCAATCGCCTCAGCCTGGATGTGCAGTGCTGGGGTGGCTTGGTCGGATTCCCTGACTGACAATATTGATACCCTGGATAGGGATAGTATATTACTGACTATAGAGCATTTAAAAGATGCATTTTTATATATGCGTGATGCACAGAGGGATATTTGCCGACTGGCATCAAGAGTAAGTGCGCTGTCCATTTCTGCCAGAAGGGGGTTATGGACGCGGCAGTGGTCAGGTGATGCGGATTCCAAAAGGCATATGGAAGTATTACCTTATAAAGAGGAGGAGTTATTTGGGGTAGGTCTATCAGACCTGGTGGCCACGGCGACTGCTGGGAAATCCACATTTTTACCCCAGGTAGCCTCTCAACATAAGAAGACGCCGTATTATCAGGCGCAGTCCTTTCGGCCCCATAAGGGTAAGAGTGCAAAAGGCTCCTCTTTTCTGCCCCGTGGCAGAGGAAGAGGAAAAAGGCTGCAGCAGACAGCCAGTTCCCAGGAACAGAAGCCCTCTCCCGCTTCTGCCAAGTCCTCAGCATGACGCTGGGGCTTTACAAGCGGACTCGGGTACGGTAGGGGCCCGTCTCAAGAATTTCAGCGCGCAGTGGGCTCACTCACAAGTGGACCCCTGGATCCTTCATGTGGTATCTCAGGGGTACAAATTGGAATTCGAGACGTCTCCCCCTCGCCGTTTCCTCAAGTCTGCGTTACCGACGTCTCCCTCCGACAGGGAGGCGGTATTGGAAGCCATTCACAAGCTGTATTCCCAGCGGGTGATAATCAAGGTACCCCTCCTGCAACAGGGAAAGGGGTATTATTCCACACTGTTTGTGGTACCGAAGCCGGACGGCTCGTTGAGACCTATTTTAAATCTAAAATCTTTGAACACTTACATACAGAGGTTCAAATTCAAGATGGAGTCACTCAGAGCAGTGATCGCGAACCTGGAAGAAGGGGATTATATGGTGTCTCTGGACATCAAGGATGCTTACCTCCATGTCCCAATTTACCCTTCTCATCAAGGGTACCTCAGGTTTGTGGTACAGAACTGCCACTATCAGTTTCAGACGCTGCCGTTTGGATTGTCCACGGCGCCCCGGGTCTTTACCAAAGTAATGGCCGAAATGATGATACTCCTTCGAAAGAAAGGAGTTTTGATTATCCCTTACTTGGACGATCTCCTGATAAGGGCAAGATCCAGGGAACAGTTGGTAGTCGGAGTAGCACTATCTCAAGTAGTGCTGCGGCAACACGGTTGGATTCTCAATATCCCAAAATCGCAGCTGATCCCGACGACACGTCTTCTATTCCTTGGAATGATCCTGGACACAGTCCAGAAAAAGGTGTTTCTCCCGGAAGAGAAAGCCAGGGAGTTATCCGAGCTAGTCAGAAACCTACTAAAACCAGGCCAAGTATCAGTGCATCAATGCACAAGGGTCCTGGGAAAAATGGTGGCTTCCTACGAAGCAATCCCGTTCGGCAGATTCCACGCAAGAACATTCCAGTGGGACCTGCTGGACAAATGGTCCGGATCGCATCTTCAGATGCATCAGCGGATAACCCTGTCTCCAAGGACAAGGGTGTCTCTCCTGTGGTGGTTGCAGAGTGCTCAACTTCTCGAGGGCCGCAGATTCGGCATTCAGGACTGGGTCCTGGTGACCACAGATGCCAGCCTGCGAGGCTGGGGAGCAGTCACACAGGGAAGAAATTTCCAGGGCTTGTGGTCAAGCCTGGAGACATCACTTCACATAAATATTCTGGAGTTGAGATCTATTTACAATGCTCTAAGCCAAGCAAGACCTCTGCTTCAAGGTCTGCCGATACTGATCCAGTCGGACAACATCACGGCAGTCGCCCACGTAAACAGACAGGGCGGCACAAGAAGCAGGAGGGCAATGGCAGAAGTTGCAAGGATTCTTCGCTGGGCGGAAAATCATGTGATAGCACTGTCAGCAGTGTTCATTCCGGGAGTGGACATCTGGGAAGCAGACTTCCTCAGCAGGCACGACCTCCACCCGGGAGAGTGGGGACTTCACCCAGAAGTCTTCCACATGATTGTAAACCGTTGGGAAAAACCAAAGGTGGACATGATGGCGTCCCGCCTCAACAAAAAACTGGACAGGTATTGCGCCAGGTCAAGGGACCCTCAGGCAATAGCTGTGGACGCTCTGGTAACACCGTGGGTGTACCAGTCAGTGTATGTGTTCCCTCCTCTGCCTCTCATACCCAAGGTACTGAGAATTATAAGACGGAGAGGAGTGAGAACTATACTCGTTGCTCCGGATTGGCCAAGAAGGACTTGGTACCCGGAACTTCAAGAGATGCTCACAGAGGACCCATGGCCTCTACCTCTAAGAAGGGACCTGCTCCAGCAAGGACCCTGTCTGTTCCAAGACTTACCGCGGCTGCGTTTGACGGCATGGCGGTTGAACGCCGGATCCTGAAAGAGAAAGGCATTCCGGAGGAAGTCATCCCTACCCTGATCAAAGCCAGGAAGGATGTAACCATAAAGCATTATCACCGCATTTGGCGGAAATACGTTGCTTGGTGCGAGGCCAGGAAGGCCCCTACGGAGGAATTTCAACTGGGTCGATTCCTACATTTCCTGCAGACAGGAGTGTCTATGGGCCTCAAATTGGGATCCATAAAGGTTCAGATTTCGGCCCTGTCGATTTTCTTCCAGAAAGAACTGGCTTCAGTGCCTGAAGTTCAGACGTTTGTCAAGGGGGTGCTGCATATACAGCCTCCTTTTGTGCCTCCAGTGGCACCTTGGGATCTCAATGTCGTTTTGGGGTTCCTAAAATCACATTGGTTTGAACCGCTTAAATCTGTGGATTTAAAATATCTCACGTGGAAAGTGGTCATGTTGTTGGCCTTGGCTTCGGCCAGGCGCGTGTCAGAATTGGCGGCTTTATCCTGTAAAAGCCCTTACCTGATTTTTCATACGGACAGGGCAGAATTGAGGACTCGTCCTCAATTTCTCCCTATGGTGGTTTCAGCGTTTCACCTGAACCAGCCTATTGTGGTACCTGCGGCTACTAGGGACTTGGAGGACTCCAAGTTACTGGACGTAGTCAGGGCCCTGAAAATATATGTTTCCAGGACGGCTGGAGTCAGAAAATCTGACTCGCTGTTTATTCTGTATGCACCCAACAAGCTGCCACAGCCAAAATCTGTAAAAGCCCATTCCACACGGAAGGTGGGCTCTTCTTGGGCGGCTGCCCGAGGGGTCTCGGCTCTACAACTTTGCCGAGCAGCTACTTGGTCAGGGGCAAATACGTTTGCTAAATTCTACAAATTTGATACCCTGGCTGAGGAGGACCTGGAGTTCTCTCATTCGGTGCTGCAGAGTCATCCGCACTCTCCCGCCCGTTTGGGAGCTTTGGTATAATCCCCATGGTCCTTACGGAGTTCCCAGCATCCACTAGGACGTCAGAGAAAATAAGAATTTACTTACCGATAATTCTATTTCTCGTAGTCCGTAGTGGATGCTGGGCGCCCATCCCAAGTGCGGATTGTCTGCAATACTTGGACATAGTTATTGTTAACTAATTCGGGTTATTGTTATTGTGAGCCATCTTTCCAGAGGCTCCTCTGTTACCATGCTGTTAACTGGGTTTATATCACAAGTTGTACGGTGTGATTGGTGTGGCTGGTATGAGTCTTACCCGGGATTCATGAATCCTTCCTTATTGTGTACGCTCGTCCGGGCACAGTATCCTAACTGAGGCTTGGAGGAGGGTCATATGGGGAGGAGCCAGTGCACACCAGGTAGTCCTAAAGCTTTACTTTTGTGCCCAGTCTCCTGCGGAGCCGCTATTCCCCATGGTCCTTACGGAGTTCCCAGCATCCACTACGGACTACGAGAAATAGAATTACCGGTGAGTAAAATCTTATTTTTTCTCTAACGTCCTAGTGGATGCTGGGAACTCCGTAAGGACCATGGGGAATAGCGGGCTCCGAAGGAGGCTGGGCACTCTAGAAAGATTTATGACTACCTGGTGTGCACTGGCTCCTCCCACTATGACCCTCCTCCAAGCCTCAGTTAGATCTTGTGCCCGGCCGAGGTTGGATGCACACTAGGGGCTCTCCTGAGCCCTTAGAAAGAAAGTATAGATTTAGGTTTTTTATTTTCAGTGAGACCTGCTGGCAACAGGCTCACTGCAGCGAGGGACTAAGGGGAGAAGAAGCGAACTCGCCTGCTTGCAGCCGGATTGGGCTTCTTAGGCTATTGGACACCATTAGCTCCAGAGGGATCGACCGCAGGCCCAGTCCTTGGTGTTCGGTCCCGGAGCCGCGCCGCCGTCCCCCTTACAGAGCCAGAAGCAAGAAGAGGTCCGGAAAAACGGCGGCAGAAGACATCAGTCTTCACCAAGGTAGCGCACAGCACTGCAGCTGTGCGCCATTGCTCCTCATGCACACCACACACTCTGGTCACTGAGGGTGCAGGGCGCTGGGGGGGGGGTGCCCTGAGCAGCAATATAAACACCTTGGCTGGCAAAAATACATCACATATAACCCCCAGGGCTATATGGATGTATATTAACCCCTGCCAGATTCCATAAAAATGCGGGAGAAAAGTCCGCGAAAAAGGGGCGGAGCCTATCTCCTCAGCACACTGGCGCCATTTTTCCCTCACAGCTCCGTTGGAGGGAAGCTCCCTGGCTCTCCCCTGCAGTCTACACTACAGAACAGGGTTAAAACAGAGAGGGGGGGCACTAAATTTAGGCACAGTATAAATTATATAAAAGCAGCTATAGGGGACATAACTCAGTTAGTCCCTGCATTATATAGCGCTCTGGTGTGTGCTGGCATACTCTCACTCTGTCCCCCCAAAGGGCTTTTGTGGGTCCTGTCCTCATTGGAGCATTCCTTGTGTGTGTGCGGTGTGTCGGTACGGCTGTGTCGACATGTTTGATGAGGAGACTTATGTGGAGGCGGAGCAGATGCCGATAAATGAGATGTCGCCCCTGTGGGCCGACACCAGAGTGGATGGATAGGTGGAAGGTATTAACCGACAGTGTCAACTCCTTACATAAAAGGCTGGATGACGTAACAGCTATGGGACAGCCGGCTTCTCAGCCCGCGCCTGCCCAGACGTCTCAAAGGCCATCAACGCTCCCTCAGATGGCAGACACAGATGTCGACACGGAGTCTGACTCCAGTGTCGACGAGGTTGAGACATATACACAATCCACTAGGAACATCCGTTACATGATCCCGGCAATATAAAATGTGTTACACATTTCTGACATTAACCCAAGTACCACTAAAAACAAAGGGTTTTATGTGTGGGGAGAAAAAGCAGGCAGTGTTTTGTTCCCCCATCAAATGAGTGAATGAAGTGTGAAAAAGCGTGGGTTTCCCCGATAAGAAACTGGTAATTTCTAACAAGTTACTGATGGCGTACCCTTTCCCGCCAGAGGATAAGTTACGCTGGGAGATATCCCCTAGGGTGGATAAGGCGCTCACACGTTTGTCAAGGTGGCACTGCCGTCTTAGGATACGGCCACTTTGAAGGTACCTGCTGATAAATAGCAGGAGGCTATCCTGAAGTCTGTATTTACACACTCAGGTACTAGACTGAGACCTGCAGACTGCTGCAGCGTGGTCTGTACCCCTTTCAAACAGGGATACTATTTTGCAAACATAAGCCGTCGTCTTATATATGAGGGATGCACAGAGGAATATTTTGCCGGCTGGCATCCTGAATTATTGCAATGTCCATTCTGTCAGGAGGGTATTGGAGACCCGACACTGGACAGGTGATGCTGACTTTAAAAGGCACATAGAGCCTTATAAGGGTGAGGAATTGGTTGGGGATGGTCTCTGGGACCTCGTATCCACAGCAACAGCTGGGATGAAAATATTTTACCTCAGGTTTCCTCACAGCCTAAGAAACGCACTGTATTATCAGGTACAGTCCTTTCGGCTTCAAAAAAGCAGGCGGGTCAAACGAGGGAAGAGGGAAAAAGCTGCACCAGCAGCCAGTTCCCAGAATCAAAATTCTTCCCCTGCTTCCTCTGAGTCCACCGCATGACGCGGGGGCTCCACAGGCGTAGCCAGGTACGGTGGGGGGCCGCCTCAAAAATTTCAGCGATCAGTGGGCTCGCTCACAGGTGGATCCCTGGATCCTTCAAGTAGTATCTCAGGGGTACAAGCTGGAAGTCGAGGCGTCTCCCCCCCGCCGTTTACTCAAATCTGCCTTGCCGACAACTCCCTCAGGCAGGGAGGCTGTGCTAGAGGCAATTCACAAGCTGTATTCCCAGCAGGTGATAGTCAAGGTGCCCCTACTTCAACAAGGACGGGGTTACTATTCCACACTGTTTGTGGTACCGAAACCAGCCGGTTCGGTGAGACCCATTTTAAAATGGAAATCCTTGAACACTTACATAACAAAGTTCAAGATGGAATCGCTCAGGGCGGTTATTGCAAGCCTGGACGAGGGGGATTACATGGTATTCCTGGACATCAAGGATGCTTACCTGCATGTCCCTATTTACCTTCCTCACCAGGAGTACCTCAGATTGTGGTACAGGATTCCCATTACCAATTCCAGACACTACCGTTTGGACTGTCCACGGCACCGAGGGTGTTTACCAAAGTAATGGCAGAAATGATGATACTCCTTAAAAAAAAAAAAAAAAAAAAGGGAGTTTTTATTTATCCCATACTTGGACGATCTCCTTATAAAGGCAAGGTCCAGGGAGCAGTTACTGGTCGGAGTAGCACTATCTCAGGAGGTGCTACAACAGCATGGCTGGATTCTGAACATTCCAAAGTCACAGCTGGTTCCTTCCACTCGCTTACTGTTCCTGGGGATGATTTTGGACACAGAACAGAAAAAAGTGTCTCTCCCGCAGGAGAAAGCCAAGGAGCTGTCATCTCTAGTCAGAGACCTCCTAAAACCAAAAAGGGTATCGGTGCATCGTTGCACACGAGTCCTGGGAAAAATGGTGGCTTCATACGAAGCAATTCCATTCGGCAGGTTCCATGCGAGGACCTTCCAGTGAGACCTCTTAGATAAGTGGTCGGGATCGCATCTTCAAATGCATCAAATGATAACCCTGTCTCCAAGGACCAGGGTGTCTCTACTGTGGTGGATGCAGGGTGCTCATCTTCTAGAGGGCCGCAGTTTCGGCATACAGGACTGGGTCCTGGTGACCACGGATGCCAGCCTTCAAGGCTGGGGAGCAGTCACACAGGGAAGAAACTTCCAGGGCCTATGGTCAAGTCAGGAGACTTCCCTACATATAAATTCTGGAACTGAGGGCCATTTACAATGCCCTATGTCAGGCAAGACCCCTGCTTCAAAACCAGCCGGTACTGATACAGTCAGACAACATCACGGCAGTCGCCCATGTGACCCGACAGGGCGGCACAAGAAGCAGGATGGCAATGGCAGAAGCCACAAGGATTCTCCGATGGGCGGAAAATCACGTACTAGCACTGTCAGCAGTGTTCATTCCGGGAGTGGACAACTGGGAAGCAGACTTCCTCAGCAGACACGACCTACACCCGGGAGAGTGGGGACTTCATCCAGAAGTCTTCCTGCTGTTGGTAAACCGTTGGGAAAGGCCACAGGTGGACATGATGGCGTCCCGCCTCAACAACAAGCTAAAGAGATATTGCGCCAGGTCAAGGGACCCTCAGGCGATAGCTGTGGACGCTCTAGTGACACCGTGGGTGTACCAGTCGGTTTATGTGTTCCCTACTCTGCCTCTCATACCAAAGGTACTGAGAATAATAAGATGGCGAGGAGTAAGAACGATACTCGTGGTTCCGGATTGGCCAAGAAGGGCTTGGTACCCGGAACTTCAGGAAATTATATCAGAGGACCCATGGCCTCTGCCGCTCAGACAGGACCTGCTTCAGCAGGGGCCCTGTCTGTTCCAAGACTTACCGCGGCTGCGTTTGACGGCATGGCGATTGAGCGCCGGATCCTGAAGGAAAAGGGTATTCCGGAAGAAGTAATTCCTGCGCTTATTAAAGCCAGGAAAGATGTTACGGCAAAGCATTATCACCGCATGTGGCGGAAATATGTTGCATGGTGCGAGGCCAAAAAGGCCCCAACAGAGGAATTTCCACTAGGTCGATTTCTACATTTCCTGCAAGCAGGAGTGAATATGGGCCTAAGTCTAGGCTCCATTAAAGTACAGATCTCGGCTCTGTCGATTTTCTTTCAAAAAGAATTAGCTTCAGTACCTGAAGTTCAGACATTGTGAAAGGAGTGCTGCATATTCAGCCCCCGTTTGTGCCCCCTGTGGCACCTTGGGATCTCAACATGGTGTTGAGTTTTCTTAAAATCACATTGGTTTGAGCCACTAAAAACCGTGGATCTAAAATATCTCACGTGGAAAGTGGTCATGTTATTGGCCTTGGCTTCAGCCAGGCAAGTGTCAGAATTGGCGGCTTTATCATGTAAAAGCCCTTATCTGATTTTCCATATGGATAGGGCAGAATTGAGGACTCGTCCCCAATTTCTTCCTAAGGTGGTGTCAGCGTTTCACCTGAACCAGCCTATTGTGGTGCCGGCGGCTACTAGTGAATTGGAGGACTCCAAGTTGCTAGACGTTGTCAGGGCCCTGAAAATATATGTTTCCAGGACGGCTGGAGTCAGAAACTCTGACTCACTGTTTATCCTGTATGCACCCAACAAGCTGGGTGCTCCTGCTTCTAAGCAGTCTATTGCTCGCTGGATTTGTAGTACAACTCAGCTTGCACATTCTGTGGCAGGCATACCACAGCCAAAATCTGTAAATGCCCATTCCACAAGGAAGGTGGGCTCATCTTGGGCGGCTGCCCGAGGGGTCTCGGCTTTACAACTTTGCAGAGCAGCTACTTGGTCAGGGGCAAACACGTTTGCAAAATTCTACAAATTTGATACCCTGGCTGAGGAGGACCTGGAGTTCTCTCATTCGGTGCTACAGAGTCATCCGCACTCTCCCGCCCGTTTGGGAGCTTTGGTATAATCCCCATGGTCCTTACGGAGTTCCCAGCATCCACTAGGACGTTAGAGAAAATAAGAATTTACTCACCGGTAATTCTATTTCTCGTAGTCCGTAGTGGATGCTGGGCGCCCATCCCAAGTGCGGATTGTCTGCAATACTTGTAAATAGTTATTGTTAACTAAAGGGTTATTGTTGAGCCATCTGTTGAGAGGCTCAGTTGTTTTCATACTGTCAAACTGGATATAGTATCACGAGTTGTACGGTGTGATTGGTGTGGCTGGTAAGAGTCTTACCCGGGATTCTAAATCCTTCCTTATTATGTCTGCTCGTCCGGGCACAGTGTCCTAACTGAGGCTTGGAGGAGGGTCATAGTGGGAGGGGCCAGTGCACACCAGGTAGTCATAAATCTTTCTAGAGTGCCCAGCCTCCTTCGGAGCCCGCTATTCCCCATGGTCCTTACGGAGTGCCCAGCATCCACTACGGACTACGAGAAATAGAATTACCGGTGAGTAAATTCTTATTTTTATCCTGTATGCACCCAACAAAATAGGTGCTCCTGCTTCTAAGCAGACTATTGCTCGCTGGATTTGTAGCACAATTCAGCTGGCGCATTCTGCGGCTGGATTGCCGCATCCTAAATCAGTAAAAGCCCATTCCACGAGGAAGGTGGGCTTATCTTGGGCGGCTGCCCGAGGGGTCTCGGCTTTACAACTTTGCCGAGCTGCTACTTGGTCAGGGGCAAACACGTTTGCTAAATTCTACAAATTTGATACCCTGGCTGAGGAGGACCTTGAGTTCTCTCATTCGGTGCTGCAGAGTCATCCGCACTCTCCCGCCCGTTTGGGAGCTTTGGTATAATCCCCATGGTCCTTACGGAGTCCCCAGCATCCACTAGGACGTCAGAGAAAATAAGAATTTACTCACCGGTAATTCTATTTCTCGTAGTCCGTAGTGGATGCTGGGCGCCCATCCCAAGTGCGGATTGTCTGCAGTACTTGTATATAGTTATTGCCTAACTAAAGGGTTATTGTTGAGCCATCTATTGAGAGGCTCAGTTGTATTTCATACTGTTAACTGGGTTAAATATCACGAGTTATACGGTGTGATTGGTGTGGCTGGTGTGAGTTGTCGAAGTCAGAAAAATGTCTCAATGCACACTGCCATATTTGCACCGCACACTGGTCCGTGCTGCGCATGCGTACGCTCTCCCGTGGAAGCGCATACCCGCAATAGCGTGCACTCGCACGCGCAGTATGCGCATTTACGGTAGAGTTTATGTGATCGTAGCGTGCGACTCATTCGTTACAAAAGTTCACAATTAATGTCGTTTATAGATCATGTTCCCCTCAATAGTTTCTGTAAGTTTGGTTTAGATAGAATGTCCCTGAGCGGAGGAATCCCTCTTTGTATTGTACGAAGGGTCTAACAGGAGTCATACAGCAGTATTTGGTACCCATCGGAAGAGTATTTAATTAGCAATATTCCGGTGTTGGTTTGGAGCGTATTAATCGCTCGTGCGAATAGTTATGAACATAAGAAGTTTATGTCCATTTCTATTATTTACCCATACTCAGGTATGCGGCGGGAAACCCAGTTTCCCACCCACCTGAGCCGTTTAAACTCAGCACAGCCCACCTGTATGAATCAACCTATGACCTTTGGTTACAGTACAGGGCCGAATTCCTGTGTCCAATAAACTGAAGGATTGTAGGACCAGGAGATTGCATTGTGTGTGGGGCATAAATAGGCAGGCCGACCACATCCAGCTCTCACTCTCTCATCAACGGTTATCTGCTGATAATCGGGAGCTGGATATCGAGGCGCAGGCGATCATACCCTTTGTGCGTAAGTTCTCTCCGTAATCATTGTCTTTCTGTGAGCCAATTCCTCTCTCTCCCTCTGTGTCTATTTCTCTCTCTCTATTTTCTCTTCTCTCTCGTAACTCCCCTAGATTAAACTTTATAGTATTGTATTGTATTGTGTTAGGCCAGGATAGTATTGTAGTTTATCCCTTAGTTAGGTGTTTGGTTAGGAAGTCTTTGTTATATTGTAGTGTATCATTTGTACTATGTTACTCTTTTACAAGTATATTAGATATAATACAGATAATAGGCTTTGGAACCCTAAAACAGTATCTGTGTATTTACTATAGTGTTAAGTGTTCACTTGAGCGTCGGTGACGCTCAAACAGCTTTGTAGGTAGTCAGGCTACACAAAGTTGCATTTACACCCTGTACTCACATTAAAGGTATTCTGTGTGTTTCGTCGGTATAAGGTTTAATATCAAGGTATAGTGTTGTGAGCGTCTGCATCGCTGGTGACCTCCTCGTGGTCTCGAGTGTATGCTACGCCATAGCGAATCATTCCCCTAGACATAACCAATAACGTGTCCTGTGATCGCTGGGCCGTGAGCGAACGTGACGCTTGAGCGTCTCGCCTACGGCTGAGCGATCGTTACGCAAATAGCGTACCATTACGGTATTTCTTAAGTAAACAGCGTACAGTGTTCTTAGCTTCATAAGGGTTGTTTATACGACATAGGAATTTAGCATTGTCAATTGGAGGCTCGTCCGATCCTTTTCACATCT
Organism: Pseudophryne corroboree; assembly: GCF_028390025.1. Taxonomy (NCBI): domain Eukaryota; kingdom Metazoa; phylum Chordata; class Amphibia; order Anura; family Myobatrachidae; genus Pseudophryne; species Pseudophryne corroboree. The sequence goes on from NC_086447.1 coordinate 366,011,875, forward strand.
GCACTAGGTAGATCAGCAGACATTATCCCCCAGCAAAAGGGTGGGAGGTTGTCTCGCAGTTGCTGACGGGATAAGCGTCTGCTTCACTTAGGTAAAGAGTGCTGAAGGAATCCGGTAACCGGAAGTAAGAACAAAACGCTTGTCTTTTAAAAAACTGTCTATTTGTCTTTTGTCTTGCGTACGCACGCATATATCTGCATTTCTGTTCCATTTTTCGTATATCACTATTCCTGTTTGCCAAATTTTATAGTTGATAGAAAGTGCTAAAAGGAGATTTGCTGTTATTTAATAAATAGAGGTAATAGTTAAAGAATAGAACAACACACGGCTTGTCCGAGAGACGAGGCAGCCAGTGTGCAGTGTGGATTGCGGTAGATGATCAGGGATCATCTACATTGATAAAATATATATTGTGTTACGGTGGATCCTTTGCATTGCGTACACGTGTCGCTAACAAAGACTAGCGTACGCAATCCGAAAGGCAGACGCACGCAGCGTACATTACGCAACGTAGCGTCTGGTTACGCCCACGTAGCTCAAGTTGTGATAAAGTTGAATTAGCGCAAAAGCGATAAGTAGCGCAAAAGCGATAAGTGGCGCAAAGGCGATAAGTAACGCACAGCGGTAGATAACGCGACGCGGTAAATAACGCAAATCTATTTTTGGAAAATCTGAAATTTAGTTTAACAGATCCTGCTCCTAATTGGTAACACTCTTGGCCTGAAGACAATTTCTGCGCAGAAATAGATATAGAAACAAAAGTGTACATGTGTTGAGTGAGTGTGTTTTGTATACAAAAGTTTATATAACTTTAAGGTGGAACCAAAAGGAAAGTCGGGTACTCGTTAAGGAACATACGTGTAAGTGACATATACGGTGGCCAGGGAGGCATCTCTGGTTAAATAATATTTGAGCATTAGAGTATAGCGGACCATAAGGTAACAAGACCAGGAGGTCATAAGGAACAAGACCAGGAGGTCATAAGGTAAAAAGGTCCGCTATAAAAGTCCAGTGGCACAACGCCTGGGGTGTTGGTGCAGAACCCATATAGGCCATTAAGCTCTGGCTGAAGGAATTCGCAGCCGAAATTTTCGATTCCACTGGTCGCTCCGCACATAAGATTAGTTGCTTATGTGCTGAACGATTGTACCGCACGTAATTGTGTGCATTAGTAAACCTGACCGGTACTATTTGTGTACGAAGGTCATAAACGCTATTTGTACATTCTGACGTGATTTGTGTAATTTTTTTATTTTTGGAAGGGAAGTTCGCTGGTCACTCAGGAACTATCTAACAACCCCAACGTTTACTGGAAAGAGTAAGTGTCCTGCGGGTATCCCTCATATGTTCCAGTAAACTGAAGGTTCCATAGGGGCCCTGTATCGAGTACGCCAGCACCACGTCGGTGTGATCAGGTCGTATTGGTCGAGGTGGGCGAGTGAGTGGGGTACTCGGTAAACCGCCACCGCCGGCCTACTGCGGAGTAATTTGGTTGTCTGTAAAGGCTTGCTGAAAACCTTGATACAGAAAATCCAAGGAGGACTAAGCAACACCTACAGACGATGGGGGCCAGTTGCTCAGGTAGGGGGCGATCAACCCTGGTTCAGGTTGATTCTGTGAACCGACCAGTTGGGTCGGCACGATATGTAATGTGTGAAAAATATGGAATTCACACCGAATCTTTATGTGATGAATGGGAGAGAATGACTGTTCAAGACAGAGACAAGTTCCCAAGAATAGGTAGCTTCAGTCCGGAAGTGTTACAAAATTTAAGGAGGAGGATATGTCTCGTAAAATCATCAAAGAGACGAATTCAGCATCATGATTACTTACAGTTATGGCACCAGGAAGGTGAGATACAGAGAGGTTTGGCTCTGGCGGCAGGATCTGGGGCAGTCAGGAAGTTGATTGCCACAGCTCCTCCTCCACCATATATTGCAGGAGAGAGGTTGATTGCGGAGAGAAACGCACTGGGTTGTAAAACACAAACTCTTAGTAACAGTGTAAATGTTAATGATGTTAACCAAATAACTCATGCAAGTATTAACCCGTGCAAGTTGTACCCTGTTTTGAACCTTCCTCAGGAGTGTGAACAAGAAGACGATTCGGCAACGATTTCAGCGCTCTCTCTAGCGGCCACCATAGCAGAGACCACAGTAGGCACAGCACCACCCACGAGATTAGTGAAGGCCCCTAGCGGAGGGATAGGTGAGGTCGTGTCAGCGGGTAAGTACGGCACCATGCATTACACTGAAACAATTGTACCACAAGTTGTAGAATCTACACAGAATGAAGTTGTTAGAATTGCTCCTGTAAAGGTGATAGTAGTTCCCAATGGGAAAACAGATGCATCAGGAGTCACACCCGTCAGGAACATTGCCATGTATTGCCCGTTAACTAGAATGGAATTGAGGACCATAGTGTCTGAATTCCCAGACCCCAGAAAGGATTTAGTGGCAAGCCAAAAATACATCAGGGATTTAGGAAACACTTTAGAGCCCAATAATAAGGATTGGCAGATAGTGTTAAGAGCTTGCTTACCTCCCAGTGTCGACTCAGTTAAATTCTTAGCTGATTGTCTATTAGATAAAGATGTACCACTTACAGATGTGTACGACCAGGATAATGTAAAAAGGATAAATTTGCAGCTAAAAGAATATTTCCCAGCCGTTGCTAAATGGAATAAACTATTCTCCATTAAACAAAAGGAGTCTGAAACGGCAGCAGAATATTTCCACCGGGCATTATCAGAAATGGCAAAATACACTGGTATAGAAGACATAAAGACCAACCCAAACCATCGAGAAGTAGCAGTATCTGTACTGATGGATGGTTTGAAAGAAACATTAAAGGCTAGGGTACAGACCACGCAGCCATGCTGGCGAGGTCTGTCAGTGTCCACTTTGAGAGAGGCTGCTGTTGATCACGACAAAAACATCACTAGGCACAGGGAGTCGCAAAGTGATAAGTTGATGTCCGTAAGTATACAGGCGCTGACCACAAGGCAGCCTGCGTATGTACCACCGAATCCTGTGGATAAGGCAAGTATGATAACATGTTTTTCTTGTAACAAACCAGGACATTTTGCACGAGACTGTAGAGTAAGAAATGTACAAAGATCTTTTCAACCCCCTAGACAACAACACCACACACGACATTGGGAGCAGGGTCCACAGAGGCGGAGTTTTGAGCCACATACAGGGGAAACAAAAAGATATCCCCCAAACAGAGATTGGCATGCCTCTGGTAGTTCCCAGCTAACCCCCGCACAAGTAGTTGCTGCCAATGGGATTCAGGGCGGTCAGCATACCCAATAGGGGTGTGGCCATACCTGTAATCTGCAACCAGTTAAATTGATTGCCAGTCTTGGAAGCGAACCAGAGATTGCAATCAATGTGGCTGGTAAAACTTTAAACTTTCTTGTAGACACAGGGGCGGCCAAGTCAGTGATAAATTCGACAGTGGGCATGAGAACCACTGGTAGGACAGTTCCAGCCATAGGAGTAACAGGAGTAGTCCAGCACTACCCTGTTAGCAAACCAGCCGAGATTACAATAGGGCCTCTGCACACCAAGCATTCCTTTTTGCTGGCTGCATCGGCACCGACCAATCTCCTGGGAAGAGACTTACTATGTAAAATGGGTTGCGTCATTTATTGTACTCCTGAAGGTGTATTCTTGGACATACCTGAGAATCACGCTCAAGAAGTACGAGATATGTTAGACTCCCCATCAAAATTAATGTCACATTCCATTATGACAAATAGGAATCCATCCCAGGTAGAAGAGATGACATCTCAGATACCAGATTCACTTTGGACAAAAGATGGACAAGACACTGGATTAATGGCAAACGTAGCTCCAGTAGTAGTGCAAGTAAAAGATGGTAGGATAGCTCCAAAAATCCCACAGTATCCTCTGAAGCCAGAGGTGGAGTTAGGAGTTTTTCCCGTAATAGAGCGCTTGCTACAACAGGGCATTCTAGTAAGAACGTCCAGCACAGCAAATAGTCCCATCTTCCCTGTTAAAAAGAGTGGGGGGAGGGGTTACAGGCTAGTGCAGGATCTAAGGGGGATTAACAAAATAGTCGAGAGTCAGTTCCCCGTAGTGCCTAATCCAGCTGTCATCCTAATGCAAATTCCTCCCACTGCCAAATTTTTCACTGTTATTGACCTCTGCTCCGCTTTCTTTTCGGTACCTCTGCACCCTGACAGTCAATATTTGTTTGCATTCACATACAGAGGAGTCCAATACACGTGGACTCGATTACCCCAAGGTTTCATAGATAGTCCAAGTATATTTTCTCAGGCTTTGCATGATTGTTTACAGTCTTTCCAACCGGAAAGTGGATCAGTGTTGATACAGTATGTGGATGATCTACTACTGTGTTCTGATTCATTGGAGGCATCCCTGAAAGATACGAAACAGCTCCTGTTTCATCTTTCAGACACAGGTCACAAGGTCTCCAAAGACAAGTTGCAATTATGCCAAGCTAAGGTAAAATATTTGGGACACTGTCTAACACAAGGACTGAGACACCTGACCGCTGATAGAATCCAAGCCATTAGAGACATGACACTACCACAAACCCAGCAACAGATCAGAACGTTTTTAGGAATGTGTGGGTATTGCCGTAATTGGATCCCAGGGTTTTCCATATTGGCACTACCTCTGCAGGAAATGGTCTCCTCAAACAAACCTGATCGGATTTCGCATACAGACGAATCTGAAACGGCATTTGAGAGACTCAAACAGTGTCTAACGCAGGCACCTGCACTAGGTATGCCAGACTATGGGAAACCCTTTGAACTATACGGAACAGAAAGTGCTGGGTGCGCAGCAGGTGTACTAACACAAAAACACGGTGACGCCAGCAGGCCAGTTGCATACTACAGCGCTCAGCTAGATACGGTAGCGCGGTCCCTCCCCACATGCTTGCGTAGCGTTGCGGCGATAGCATTGCTAGTGACGAAAAGCGAAGATGTCGTGCTAGGCCACAACCTCACAATCCATACACCACATGCAGTATCTGCCTTATTAAATTCTGCCCAAACCAGACATGTCTCATCAGCAAGGTTTACGAGATGGGAATTGGCATTAATGGCCCCAGTAAACATCACCATAAGGAGATGCAGCGCATTAAACCCTGCAACATTTCTCCCAGGTGTGCCTGGACAGGCACAAAGGGTGGGAGGTGAGAGTGATGGGGAAGGAGGATTTAATGCAAAGGAAGATGCACATGATTGTATGGAATATTTGACCCAAAATTTTACCGCAAGGCCTGACATCAGTGACAATCCACTAGAAGATGCAGAACTCACGTTCTACACGGACGGTAGTTGTCACAGACAGTCAGACTCGGGAGACTTGTGTACTGGATACGCAGTCGTAGATGACCAAGACACCATAGAAGCGGAACCGCTAGGCCCACCTCACTCAGCCCAGGTTGCTGAACTGGTCGCCCTAACCAGAGCATGTGAATTGGCTAAGGGTAAGTCTGCCAATATCTACACCGATTCTAGATACGCGTTCGGGGTAGTCCATGATTTCGGAGCCCTATGGCGGCTCAGAAATTTCATGACGGCAGCTGGCACACCGATAGCGCATGCAGCGTATATAAAAAGGCTTCTAACAGCGATACAGGAACCCGACAGAGTGGCTGTTATCAAATGTAAAGCACATACGTATAGCCAAGACCCAGTATCCCTTGGTAACAGCCGAGCAGACGAAGCTGCAAAGCTTGCAGCTGCTACCCCCATACGGACAGACACCACACAGTTGATGGTATTTAATACCATCAACACACAGAAGTTGTGTGAGATGCAGAGTTTGTGTTCCACTCAAGAGAGAGCAGTCTGGAAGGCAAAGGGATATGGCCAGGAGCCCTCAGGGCTCTGGACGGATGGACATGGTAAACCAGTGGCCCCCAGGGCATACCTTCCATGTCTGGCTGAAGCAGCTCACGGGCTGACTCATCTAGGCAAGGAGGGGATGTGCAAATTGGTAAGAGCATACTGGTGCGCCCCAGGATTCTCCTCTCATGCTGGTAAAAGAGCAATGTCATGCCTTACCTGTCTGAGAAAGAATATTGGAAAGGCAATACCTACAGAACCCTCCCATATCCCACCTGCCGGCGGCCCTTTCCAAGTAATACAAATTGACTTCATCCAATTGCCCCCATGTAGAAACTTAAAGTATGTACTTGTCTGTATAGATGTTTTCTCGAATTGGGTCGAAGCTTTTCCAGCAGCTACAAATACCGCTATGTTTACAGCTAAGAAAATTGTGCAGGAATTTGTATGTAGATATGGTATCCCTAGAATCATTGAAAGTGATAGGGGTACCCATTTTGCAGGTGATGTCTTTCAAGGAATGTGTAAGTTGATGGGAATTGATAGTAAGCTGCACACTCCGTACCGTCCACAGGCGAGTGCGAAGGTCGAAAGAGTGAACAGCACTATTAAAAATAAATTGAGTAAAGTAATGGCAGAGACAGGATTGACGTGGCCAGAAGCTTTACCCATTGTTTTGTATAGCATCAGAACCACTCCCAGGTCCCCTCTTAATCTGTCTCCTTTTGAAATTCTGTTTGGTCGACAACCGCATGTCATGATTAACCCTCAGGATGATTTGAAATGTAACAATGAAGTAACTGTAAAGTACTTGATTAACATGAGTAAGCAGTTGAGGAGTCAAAATGATAATCTGAAGTTGGTGATTCCTGATTTACCAGATAGTAATTGTCATGACATTGAACCTGGGGATTATGTAATGATACGAAATTTTCTACGCTCAGGTTGTCTTATTGATAGATGGGAAGGACCATACCAGGTCTTATTGACTAGCACCACAGCATTGAAGGTTGCTGAGAGAGAGACTTGGGTCCATTCATCCCACTGCAAGAAGGTTGCTGACCCAGAGAAGTCCCGTGATAAGGAACAGACGGTAGAGGTTGTATCACTGGAGTGTCTGTTCCAGGAGGACTGAGGCGGCACCTGAGCCTTGAAGATCGAAAGCAGTTGTCGACTCCCTTCTCCCTTTTATTGTTTTTCTCCACTTCCCATCCCTTCTCCCTTGATATTTCTTTTTCCCCTTTCTCATTCTTCTCCATTTCCTCCTCAAAGATGGACTTGCCCAAAGAGACTGTGATCCGGATTTTGATGTTAACCATGATGTTGACCAGAGCAGTCTGTTCCGGCGAGAGTACCATAGAGGTCGAGAGAGGTTCTGGAATGGGTTCCGATTATGATGATGGAGGCGTAGTTTTCCAAGATCAACCAATCCAACAAGCAAAGGCGAGTATCAGAAAACGATCCGATAGAAGAAATTGTGATGGATTGTTAGCTGAGGAAAATTGTATCTGTAGGCTCTGTGGTAATCTGGTTGAAGATGGATGCATAAAGCAATGCCAATCTAGTTTTAATATCCATATGGACCGGCATCCATTGAGTGACTATCACTCTCTAGTGGGTAACGTGTTGAACCAAACAGATTGTTGGGTATGCTCTCAAGTACCTCAGGGTCACAGCAAATCAGGGCTAGTACCATTTCCTTTAACGTTAGGGGAAGTACTTGAGCTAAGTGGTGGGAGACCGGTGGACCGGAGGTTTAACATCTCCAGCCCTCCTAGTTTGAAGCTCCACCAATACCATGTGGATAGGTCCCTCTTATGTTTTAACATCTCCAATCCCAGAAAACCGGGAAATTGGGAAGTGTCATGGAGCAACCTTACCATGACCTTTTCACACAGAGCAGATAGAATGCCTACAGATACAGAGCTTGTACGCCACATAGCCAGTAGAGGAAAATCTTTCCGGTATAGGTATACCTTAGGAAATAGAATTACTAAAGTTGGAGAGGTATCACCAGGATACTGTGCACATATCGTACAAACCGATACATGTATTAGACAGATGGAAGAATTAGGGTCAGGAGATTTCACCTGGAAGGTTTGTAACATGGTCATGTCCTTCTCCGTCCCTTATGTTCTCCCCGATGATGCATATTTCATATGCGGGAGAAAGGCGTACAAGTGGCTTGCCCCAAACTCTGAAGGATTGTGTTATATTGGAAAAGTATTGCCTGAAGTGATGACTGTAACACATGACAAAATGAAGGACATACACCGTGGTGCCCAAGCTCCTTATACTCACACTCACTACGAGCACCTTGTTAAAAGACAACTGTCAGAAAGGTTAGAGCATCCGGCCTCTGATCTTATCCATGAATCCACCGGGATTCAGGTTCTGGTAGCGTTAGATTTCACTCGTACCGCTCGAGGAGTGATGAATTATAAATACATTTCCGCACTCGCCAATTTGTTAGATAATATCACTGAAATGTATGATGACACGTTTAGATACACTGGAAGAGAACTTCAAGCTTACAAAACAGAACTAGTTCAGCATAGGATGGTTCTTAATTACCTTACAGCAGTAACAGGCGGATATTGTGTTACATTGGCAACACAGTACGGTATAAAGTGTTGCACGTATATCACAAATAACACCGAGGATCCGGTAGAGGTCATAGACCAAAAGATGGACGATATTCTGCAATTAAAGTGGGAATTTCGTCGGAAACACAATCTCACCCTTGCTGCTGTAGGTAATGAGCTGACTGGTTGGGTGTCATGGTTGAACCCGCGAAATTGGTTCTCCGGTTTGGGAGAGTGGGCTCAAGGAGTCATAATGGATGTTGGAAAGTTTCTCCTGTGTATCTTAGGTGTTGTTATATCTATTGGATTGATATTTAGATGCGGGCAGGCTTTGATGAGGTGTAAACAAAGTACGAAAGTGATGAGCTTGAGGAGTGAGGAAACTGTAATTAACCTGGATTTGATTTATGACCCAATGCTAGAAACCATGACGTAATGATGTAATGAGTATACGGTCCGTCTTTCACCCATTTCTATGTTTTCCTCCGAGGTACAAAGACCCACGTAGACGAAGGACCTGATGAGCCAAGGGGCCGACAACGGAAAGATGGAAAGAAGAAGAGCAGACGACCTGATATACAAGATTTTATGGACAATGCCATGGGTACCCCAGTTTCCCTAGGAACTTTAAAATCACGCTAGCCCAACATTTTTTGTAAATCCATGGACGTTGTTTGCTTTACTCACGATTTATGAGCAAAAGCACAAAGAAGAAGACTGCAATCAAACGACACCAATCAAGACCTCAATCGACGAACGTACATTAACCTGACATAGAATATCATTGCATTTTTCGTAAGTGTTCTTTATCTTCATCTCTGCAACCCTCAGGTAATAACACACATAGTCGATAGGGAATACAGGCACAGATAGCAGCAACCACATACCCCCCCAATTCATGTATCATCAACTAAAATGTGCATCCCCATTGTGTTACAACCACAGCCGAAATGAGCTCGGTAGAGTTTGACAGCCCATCCACAGACCTGTACCACAGGATAAGAAGGAATTCAAATGTATACTTCGCAATACCTCGAAGCTTGATTTACCACACGTACGGCACGATGATACATGACCCCCCCAAACATGGACTCATACACACATGCTCCTGCTTTCTCACTAGGTCATACTCTCTTCACACCTACTCCATTCTTCCTCCTTTCCCCACCATGGAAATCAATTAACCCCTGACTTACATTTTTCTCCTTAAATATTTTGTGGCAGTTATTATTGACTGCCAAAGGGTGGACTGTCGAAGTCAGAAAAATGTCTCAATGCACACTGCCATATTTGCACCGCACACTGGTCCGTGCTGCGCATGCGTACGCTCTCCCGTGGAAGCGCATACCCGCAATAGCGTGCACTCGCACGCGCAGTATGCGCATTTACGGTAGAGTTTATGTGATCGTAGCGTGCGACTCATTCGTTACAAAAGTTCACAATTAATGTCGTTTATAGATCATGTTCCCCTCAATAGTTTCTGTAAGTTTGGTTTAGATAGAATGTCCCTGAGCGGAGGAATCCCTCTTTGTATTGTACGAAGGGTCTAACAGGAGTCATACAGCAGTATTTGGTACCCATCGGAAGAGTATTTAATTAGCAATATTCCGGTGTTGGTTTGGAGCGTATTAATCGCTCGTGCGAATAGTTATGAACATAAGAAGTTTATGTCCATTTCTATTATTTACCCATACTCAGGTATGCGGCGGGAAACCCAGTTTCCCACCCACCTGAGCCGTTTAAACTCAGCACAGCCCACCTGTATGAATCAACCTATGACCTTTGGTTACAGTACAGGGCCGAATTCCTGTGTCCAATAAACTGAAGGATTGTAGGACCAGGAGATTGCATTGTGTGTGGGGCATAAATAGGCAGGCCGACCACATCCAGCTCTCACTCTCTCATCAACGGTTATCTGCTGATAATCGGGAGCTGGATATCGAGGCGCAGGCGATCATACCCTTTGTGCGTAAGTTCTCTCCGTAATCATTGTCTTTCTGTGAGCCAATTCCTCTCTCTCCCTCTGTGTCTATTTCTCTCTCTCTATTTTCTCTTCTCTCTCGTAACTCCCCTAGATTAAACTTTATAGTATTGTATTGTATTGTGTTAGGCCAGGATAGTATTGTAGTTTATCCCTTAGTTAGGTGTTTGGTTAGGAAGTCTTTGTTATATTGTAGTGTATCATTTGTACTATGTTACTCTTTTACAAGTATATTAGATATAATACAGATAATAGGCTTTGGAACCCTAAAACAGTATCTGTGTATTTACTATAGTGTTAAGTGTTCACTTGAGCGTCGGTGACGCTCAAACAGCTTTGTAGGTAGTCAGGCTACACAAAGTTGCATTTACACCCTGTACTCACATTAAAGGTATTCTGTGTGTTTCGTCGGTATAAGGTTTAATATCAAGGTATAGTGTTGTGAGCGTCTGCATCGCTGGTGACCTCCTCGTGGTCTCGAGTGTATGCTACGCCATAGCGAATCATTCCCCTAGACATAACCAATAACGTGTCCTGTGATCGCTGGGCCGTGAGCGAACGTGACGCTTGAGCGTCTCGCCTACGGCTGAGCGATCGTTACGCAAATAGCGTACCATTACGGTATTTCTTAAGTAAACAGCGTACAGTGTTCTTAGCTTCATAAGGGTTGTTTATACGACATAGGAATTTAGCATTGTCAGAGTCTTACCCGGGATTCAAAATCCTTCCTTATTGTGTCAGCTCTTCCGGGCACAGTATCCTAACTGAGGTCTGGAGGAGGGGCATAGAGGGAGGAGCCAGTGCACACCAGGTAGTACCAAATCTTTCTTTTAGTGTGCCCAGTCTCCTGCGGAGCCGTCTATTCCCCATGGTCCTTACGGAGTCCCCAGCATCCACTACGGACTACGAGAAATAGAATTACCGGTGAGTAAATTCTTATTTTCTCTAACGTCCTAAGTGGATGCTGGGGACTCCGTCAGGACCATGGGGAATAGCGGCTCCGCAGGAGACAGGGCACAAAAATAAAGCTTTAGGATTAGGTGGTGTGTACTGGCTCCTCCCCCTATGACCCTCCTCCAAGCCTCAGTTAGGTTTTTGTGCCCGTCCGAGCAGGGTGCAATCTAGGTGGCTCTCCTAAAGAGCTGCTTAGAAAAAGTTTTTAGGTTTTTTATTTTCAGTGAGTCCTGCTGGCAACAGGCTCACTGCATCGAGGGACTTAGGGGAGAGAATTTCAACTCACTTGCGTGCAGGATGGATTGGATTCTTAGGCTACTGGACACCATTAGCTCCAGAGGGAGTCGGAACACAGGTCTCACCCTGGGGTTCGTCCCGGAGCCGCGCCGCCGACCCCCCTTACAGATGCTGAAGATTGAAGGTCCGGAAACAGGCGGCAGAAGGCTCTTCAGTCTTCATGAAGGTAGCGCACAGCACTGCAGCTGTGCGCCATTGTTGTCACACACTTCACACCAAGCGGCCACGGAGGGTGCAGGGCGCTGCTGGGGGCGCCCTGGGCAGCAATATTTAATACCTTTATGGCAAAAGAATACATCACATATAGCCATTGAGGCTATATGTATGTATTTAACCCATGCCAGATATCTAAAACTCCGGGAGAAAAGCCCGCCGAAATAGGGGGCGGGGCTTATTCTCCTCAGCACACAGCGCCATTTTCCTGCTCAGCTCCGCTGTGAGGAAGGCTCCCAGGACTCTCCCCTGCACTGCACTACAGAAACAGGGTAAAACAGAGAGGGGGGGCATTTTTTGGCGATATTTTGATATATTTAAGCTGCTATAAGGAACAACACTTATATAAGGTTGTTCCCATATATATTATAGCGCTTGGGTGTGTGCTGGCAAACTCTCCCTCTGTCTCCCCAAAGGGCTAGTGGGGTCCTGTCTTCGATAAGAGCATTCCCTGTGTGTCTGCTGTGTGTCGGTACGTGTGTGTCGACATGTATGAGGACGATGTTGGTGTGGAGGCAGAGCAATTGCCGATAATGGTGATGTCACCCCCCAGGGAGTCGACACCGGAATGGATGGCTTTGTTTATGGAATTACGTGATAATGTCAGCACATTACAAAAATCAGTTGACGACATGAGACGGCCGGCAAACCAGTTAGTACCTGCCCAGGCGTCTCAGACACCGTCAGGGGCTGTAAAGCGCCCTTTACCTCAGTCGGTCGACACAGACCCAGACACAGACACTGAATCTAGTGTCGACGGTGATGAAACAAACGTATTTTCAAGTAGGGCCACACGTTATATGATCCTGGCAATGAAGGAGGCTTTGCATATCTCTGATACTGCAAGTACCACAAAAAGGGGTATTATGTGGGGGGTGAAAAAACTACCTGTAGTTTTTCCTGAATCAGAGAAATTAAATGATGTATGTGATGAAGCGTGGGTTAACCCAGATAGAAAAGTGCTAATTTCAAAAAAGTTATTAGCATTATACCCTTTCCCGCCAGAGGTTAGGGCGCGCTGGGAAACACCCCCTAGGGTGGATAAGGCGCTCACACGCTTATCAAAACAAGTGGCGTTACCGTCTCCTGATACGGCCGCCCTCAGGGATCCAGCTGATAGGAGACTGGAAACTACCCTAAAAAGTATATACACACATACTGGTGTTATACTGCGACCAGCCATCGCCTCAGCCTGGATGTGCAGTGCTGGGGTCGTCTGGTTGGATTCCCTGACTGAAAATATTGATACCCTGGATAGGGACAGTATTTTATTGACTATAGAGCAATTAAAGGATGTTTTCCTTTATATGCGAGATGCTCAGAGAGATTTGCACTCTGGCATCGAGAGTAAATGCGATGTCCATATCTGCCAGAAGGAGTTTATGGACGCGACAGTGGTCAGGTGATGCGGATTCCAAACGACATATGGAAGTATTGCCGTATAAAGGGGAGGAATTATTTGGCGTCGGTCTATCGGATCTGGTGGCCACGGCAACTGCCGGAAAATCCACCTTTTTACCTCAGACCCCCTCCCAACAGAAAAAGACACCGTCTTTTCAGCCGCAGTCCTTTCGGTCCTATAAGAACAAGCGGACAAAAGGACAGTCATATCTGCCTCGGGGCAGAGGAAGGGGTAAGAGAGGGCAGCAAGCAGCCCCTGCCCAGGAACAGAAGCCCTCCCAGGGTTCTGCAAAGCCCTCAGCATGACGCTGGGGCCTTACAAGCAGACTCAGGAGCGGTGGGGGGTCGACTCAAGAATTTCAGCGCACAGTGGGCTTGCTCACAGGTGGACCCCTGGATCCTGCAGGTAGTATCTCAGGGTTACAGGTTGGAATTCGAGAAGTCTCCCCCTCGCAGGTTCCTAAAGTCTGCTTTGCCAACGTCTCCCTCAGACAGGGCGACGGTATTGGAAGCCATTCACAAGCTGTTTTCTCAGCAGGTGATAGTCAAGGTACCCCTCCTACAACAGGGAAAGGGGTATTACTCCACGCTATTGTGGTACCGAAGCCGGACGGCTCGGTAAGACCTATTCTAAATCTGAAATCTTTGAACCTGTACATACAAAAATTCAAGTTCAAGATGGAGTCACTCAGAGCAGTGATAGCGAATCTGGAAGAAGGGGACTTTATGGTGTCCCTGGACATAAAGGATGCTTACCTGCATGTCCCAATTTGCCCTTCACATCAAGGGTACCTCAGGTTCGTGGTGCAAAACTGTCATTATCAGTTTCAGATGCTGCCGTTTGGATTGTCCACGGCACCTCGGGTCTTTACCAAGGTAATGGCCGAAATGATGATTCTTCTGCGAAGAAGAGGCGTATTAATTATCCCTTACTTGGACGATCTCCTGATAAGGGCAAGGTCCAGAGAACAGCTGGAGGACGGAGTAGCACTAACCCAACTAGTGCTGCAACAACACGGGTGGATTCTGAATTTTCCAAAATCTCAGTTGACCCCGACGACACGTCTGCTGTTCCTGGGAATGATTCTGGACACGGTTCAGAAAAAGGTGTTTCTTCCGGAGGAGAAAGCCAGGGAGTTATCCGAACTTGTCAGGAACCTCCTAAAACCAGGGAAAGTGTCTGTGCATCAATGCACAAGAGTCCTGGGAAAGATGGTGGCTTCTTACGAAGCGATTCCATTCGGCAGATTCCACGCACGAACTTTTCAGTGGGATCTGCTGGACAAATGGTCCGGATCACATCTGCAGATGCATCAGCGGATAACCTTATCGCCACGGACAAGGGTGTCTCTTCTGTGGTGGTTGCAGAGTGCTCATCTGTTAGAGGGCCGCAGATTCGGCATACAGGACTGGGTCCTGGTGACCACGGATGCCAGTCTGAGAGGCTGGGGAGCGGTCACACAGGGAAGAAACTTCCAGGGAGTATGGTCAAGCCTGGAGATGTCTCTTCACATAAATATACTGGAGCTAAGAGCGATTTACAATGCTCTAAGTCTGGCAAAACCCCTGCTTCAGGGTCAGCCGGTGTTGATCCAGTCGGACAATATCACGGCAGTCGCCCACGTAAACAGACAGGGCGGCACAAGAAGCAGGACAGCAATGGCAGAAGCTGCAAGGATTCTTCGCTGGGCGGAAGATCATGTGATAGCACTGTCAGCAGTATTCATTCCGGGAGTGGACAACTGGGAAGCAGACTTCCTCAGCAGACACGATCTACACCCGGGAGAGTGGGGACTTCATCCAGAAGTCTTCCACATGATTGTAAACCGTTGGGAAAAACCAATGGTGGATATGATGGCGTCCCGCCTCAACAAAAAACTGGACAGGTATTGCGCCAGGTCAAGAGACCCTCAGGCAATAGCTGTGGACGCTCTGGTAACACCGTGGGTGTTCCAGTCAGTGTATGTGTTCCCTCCTCTGCCTCTCATACCAAAAGTACTGAGAATTATACGGCAAAAGGGAGTAAGAACGATACTAGTGGCTCCGGATTGGCCAAGAAGAACTTGGTACCCGGAACTTCAAGAGATGCTCACGGAGGATCCGTGGCCTCTACCTCTAAGACGGGACCTGCTTCAGCAGGGACCGTGTCTATTCCAAGACTTACCGCGGCTGCGTTTGACGGCATGGCGGTTGAACGCCGAATTCTAAGGGAAAAAGGCATTCCGGAAGAGGTCATTCCTACACTGGTAAAAGCCAGGAAGGAGGTGACTGCACAACATTATCACCGCATTTGGAGAAAATATGTTGCGTGGTGTGAGGCCAGGAAGGCCCCCACGGAGGAATTTCAACTGGGTCGATTCCTACATTTCCTGCAAACAGGATTGTCTATGGGCCTCAAATTGGGGTCCATTAAGGTTCAAATTTCGGCCCTGTCGATTTTCTTCCAGAAAGAATTGGCTTCAGTTCCTGAAGTCCAGACTTTTGTAAAAGGAGTACTACATATACAGCCCCCGGTTGTGCCCCCAGTGGCACCGTGGGATCTTAATGTAGTCTTGGATTTTCTCAAATCCCATTGGTTTGAGCCGCTCAAATCGGTGGAGTTGAAGTATCTTACATGGAAAGTAACCATGTTACTGGCCCTGGCTTCAGCCAGGAGAGTATCAGAATTGGCGGCTTTATCATATAAGAGCCCATATCTGATTTTCCATACGGACAGGGCAGAACTGCGGACGCGTCCTCATTTTCTGCCTAAGGTGGTGTCAGCGTTTCACCTGAACCAGCCTATTGTGGTGCCTGCGGCTACTAACGATTTGGAGGATTCCAAGTTGTTGGACGTGGTCCGGGCATTGAAAATATATATTTCAAGAACGGCGGGAGTCAGAAAGTCTGACTCACTGTTTATATTGTATGCACCCAACAAGATGGGTGCTCCTGCTTCTAAGCAGACGATTGCTCGTTGGATTTGTAGCACAATTCAACTTGCACATTCTGTGGTAGGCTTGCCACAACCTAAATCTGTCAAGGCCCATTCCACAAGGAAAGTGGGCTCATCCTGGGCGGCTGCCCGGGGGGTCTCGGCATTACAACTCTGCCGAGCTGCTACTTGGTCAGGGGCAAACACGTTTGCAAAATTCTACAAATTTGATACCCTGGCTGAGGAGGACCTTGAGTTCTCTCATTCGGTGCTGCAGAGTCATCCGCACTCTCCCGCCCGTTTGGGAGCTTTGGTATAATCCCCATGGTCCTGACGGAGTCCCCAGCATCCACTTAGGACGTTAGAGAAAATAAGAATTTACTTACCGATAATTCTATTTCTCGTAGTCCGTAGTGGATGCTGGGCGCCCATCCCAAGTGCGGATTGTCTGCAATACTTGTACATAGTTATTGTTACAAACAAATTCGGGTTGTTATTGTTGTGAGCCGTCTGTTCAGAGGCTCCTACGTTTGTCATACTGTTAACTGGGTTCAGATCACAAGTTATACGGTGTGATTGGTGTGGCTGGTATGAGTCTTACCCGGGATTCAATATCCTTCCTTATTGTGTACGCTCGTCCGGGCACAGTATCCTAACTGAGGCTTGGAGGAGGGTCATAGGGGGAGGAGCCAGTACACACCACCTAATCCTAAAGCTTTATTTTTGTGCCCTGTCTCCTGCGGAGCCGCTATTCCCCATGGTCCTGACGGAGTCCCCAGCATCCACTACGGACTACGAGAAATAGAATTATCGGTAAGTAAATTCTTATTTTCTCTTCAGAGTGCTCTCAAACGTCTAGAATGCAGAGTGCACATATGAAATTGGGTATGAATAACCAAATTATATTTCTCTTACGCCCTAGAGGATGCTGGGGACTCTGTAAGGACCATGTGGATAGACATGGGCACTTTAAGAAAGAACTTTAGGTATGGGTGTGCACTGGCTCCTCCCTCTGACCCTCCTCCAGATCTCAGTTTATTACTGTGCCCAGAGGAGACTGGGTGCATTACAGGGAGCTCTCCTGAGTTTCCTGAAAATAAAGTATTTTGTTAGGTTTTTTATTTTCAGGGAGCCTGCTGGCAACAGCCTCCCTGCATCGAGGGACTGAGGGGAGAGAAACAGACCTACTTTAATGTTAGGCTCTGTTTCTTAGGCTACTGGACACCATTAGCTCCAGAGGGATCGGTACGCAGGTCTCGCCGTCCGTCCCAGAGCCGCGCCGCCGTCGTTCTCGCAGAGCCGGAAGATAGAAGCCGGGTGAGTATGAGAAGAAAGAAGACTTCAGATCTTCAGTGAGGTAACGCACAGCGGTAGCGCTGTGCACCATTGCTCCCACACAGACAGTAAGGGTGCAGGGGGGTGCCCTGGGCAGCAATATGAACATCAATTTCTGGCAAAATGTATTTCTCTGACGTCCTAGTGGATGCTGGGTACTCTGTAAGGACCATGGGGAATAGACTGGCTCCGCAGGAGACTGGGCACTCTTAAAAGAAAGATTAGGTACTATATCTGGTGTGCACTGGCTCTTCCCTCTATGCCCCTCCTCCAGACCTCAGTTAGAATCTGTGCCCGGCCAGAGCTGGATGCACTCTAGGGGCTCTCCTGAGCTTCCTAGAAAGAAAGTATGTAAGGTTTTTTATTTTCAGTGAGATCTGCTGGCAACAGACTCACTGCTACGTGGGACTGAGGGGAGAGAAGCGAACCTACCTGCTTGCAGCTAGCTTGGGCTTCTTAGGCTACTGGACACCATTAGCTCCAGAGGGATCGAACACAGGCCCAGTCCTCGGTTGTCCGGTCCCGGAGCCGCGCCGCCGTCCCCCTTGCAGAGCCAGAAGAACCGAAGAGAAGTTGAAAATCGGCGGCTGAAGACTCCGGTCTTCAGTAAGGTAGCGCACAGCACTGCAGCTGTACGCCATTGCTCCCTCTGCACACCACACACTCCGGTCACTGATGGGTGCAGGGCGCTGGGGGGCGCCCTGGGCAGCAATTAGAGTACCTTACATGGCTAAATAGCACATAATACAGCTAATATACTGTATATGTGCATAATCCCCCGCCATAAAGCATATAAAAAAGCGGGAGAAGTCTGCCGAGAAAGGGGTAGGGGCTATCTTCCTCAGCACACGGGCGCCATTTTCTCTTCACAGCTCCGCTGGAAGGCAGCTCCCCAAGCTCTCTCCTGCAGTTTCCAGGCTTCAAGGGTAAAAAAGAGAGGGGGGGGGGGGGGGGGGGCACTAAATTTAGGCGCAAACTGTGTATAATAAGCTGCTATAGGGAAAAATCACTTTAGTGTAAATCCCTGGTTATATAGCGCTGTGGTGTGTGCTGGCATACTCTGTCTCCCCAAAGGACTTTGTGGGGTCCTGTCCTCAGTCAGAGCATTCCCTGTGTGTGTGTCGGTACGGCTGTGTCGACATGTTTGATGAGGACGCTTACGTGGAGGCGGAGTAGGAGCCGATAAGTGTGATGTCGCCCCCTGCGGGGCCGACACCAGAGTGGATGGATATGTGGAAGGTATTAACCGACAGTGTCAACTCCTTGCATAAAAGGTTCGATGACGTAACAGCTTTGGGACAGCCGGCATCTTAGCCCGCGCCTGCCCAAACGTCTCAGAGGCCATCAGGGGCTCAAAAACGCCCGCTTCCTCAGATGGCAGACACAGATGTCGACACGGAGTCTGACTCCAGTGTCGACGAGGATGAGACAAATGTACAATCCACAAGGGCCATCCGATGTATGATTACGGCAATGAAAAATGTGTTGCACATTTCTGACATTAACCCGGTTACCACAAAAAAGGGTATTATGTTTGGGGAGAAAAAGCAGCCAGTGACTTTTCCCCCATCTGATGAGTTAAATGAATTGTGTGAAGAAGCGTGGTGTTCCCCAGATAAGAAACTAGTGATTTCTAAGCGGTTACTAATGGTGTACCCTTTCCCGCCAACGGATAGGTTACGCTGGGAGACATCCCCTAGGGTGGACAAGGCGCTCACACGCTTATCAAAAAAGGTGGCACTGCCGTCTCAGGATACGGCCGCCTTAAAGGAGCCTGCAGATAGAAAGCAGGAGGCTATCCTGAAGTCTGTGTATACACACTCAGGTACTATACTGAGACCTGCTATTGCTTCAGCATGGATGTGTAGTGCTGCAGCAGCATGGTCTGATTCCCTGTCAGATAACATTGATTCCCTTGACAGGGATACTATTTTGCTAACTATAGAGCATATTAAAGACGTAGTCTTATATATGAGAGATGCACAGAGGGACATTTGCCGGCTGGCATCTAGAATTAATGCAATGTCCATTTCTCTGACGTCCTAAGTGGATGCTGGGACTCCGTAAGGACCATGGGGAATAGCGGCTCCGCAGGAGACTGGGCACAACTAAAGAAAGCTTTAGGACTACCTGGTGTGCACTGGCTCCTCCCACTATGACCCTCCTCCAGACCTCAGTTAGAATCTTGTGCCCGGCTGAGCTGGATGCACACTAGGGGCTCTCCTGAGCTCCTAGAAAGAAAGTATATTTTAGGTTTTTTATTTTACAGTGAGATCTGCTGGCAACAGACTCACTGCAGCGAGGGACTAAGGGGAGAAGAAGCGAACCTACCTAACTGGTGGTAGTTTGGTGGTAGTTCTTAGGCTACTGGACACCATTAGCTTCAGAGGGATCGACCGCAGGACCCGACCTTGGTGTTCGGTCCCGGAGCCGCGCAGCCGGCCCCCTTACAGAGCCAGAAGCAAGAAGTGTTCCGGAAAATCGGCGGCAGAAGACTTCTGTCTTCAACAAGGTAACGCACAGCACTGCAGCTGTGCGCCATTGCTCCTCATGCACACCTCACACTCCGGTCACTGATGGGTGCAGGGCGCTGGGGGGGGGCGCCCTGAGGGCAATATAAGACACCTTGGCTGGCAAATCATCACAATATATAGTCCCAGGGCTATATATGTGATAAATTACCCCTGCCAGAATCCATGAAAAAGCGGGAGAAAAGTCTGCCGAAAAAGGGGCGGGGCTATCTCCCTCAGCACACTGGCGCCATTTTATCTTCACAGTGCAGCTGGAAGATAGCTCCCCAGGCTCTCCCCTGTAGTTTTCAGGCTCAAAGGGTTAAAAAGAGAGGGGGGGCACTAAATTTAGGCGCAATATATGTATACAAGCAGCTATTGGGGGAAAAATCACTCAGTTATAGTGTTAATCCCTGCATTATATAGCGCTCTGGTGTGTGCTGGCATACTCTCTGTCTCCCCAAAGGACTTTGTGGGGTCCTGTCCTCAGTCAGAGCATTCCCTGTGTGTGTGCGGTGTGTCGGTACGGCTGTGTCGACATGTTGGATGAGGAAGGTTACGTGGAGGCGGAGCAGAGGCCGATAAATGGGATGTCGCCCCCTGTGGGGCCGACACCAGAGTGGATGGCTAGGTGGAAGGTATTAACCGACAATGTCAACTCACATAAACTTACATAAAAGGCTGGATGACGTAACAGCTGTGGGACAGCCGGCTTCTCAGCCCGCGCCTGCCCAGGCATCTCAAAGGCCATCAGGGGCTCAAAAAATGCCCGTTACCTCAGATGGCAGACACAGATGTCGACACGGGGTCTGACTCCAGTGTCGACGAGGTTGAGATATATATACACAATCCACTAGGAACATCCGTTGCATGATCTCGGCAATGAAAAATGTGTTACACATTTCTGACATGAACCCAAGTACCACATAAAAGGGGTTTTATTTTTGGGGAGAAAAAGCAGCCAGTGTTTTGTTCCCCCATCAGATGAGTGAATGAAGTGTGTAAAGAAGCGTGGGTTCCCCCGATAAGAAACTGGTAATTTCTAAAAAGTTACTGATGGCGTACCCTTTCCCGCCAGAGGATAGGTCACGTTGGGAGATATCCCCTAGGGTGGATAAGGCGCTCACACGTTTGTCAAAAGAGGTGGCACTGCCGTCTTAGGATACGGCCACCTTGAAGGAGCCTGCTGATAAAAAGCAGGAGGCTATCCTGAAGTCTGTATATACACACTCAGGTACTATACTGAGATCTGCAATTGCCTCAGCATAAATAGTGCTGCTGCAGCGTGGTCTGATACCCTGTCAGATAATATTAATACCCTTGACAGGGATAATATTTTGCTAACATAGAGCATATTAAAGACGTCGTCTTATATGAAGGATGCACAGAGGGATATTTGCCGGCTGGCATCCAAAATTAATGCAATGTCCATTCTGCCAGGAGGGTATTAGAGACCCGGCAGTGGACAGGTGATGCTGCCTTTAAAAGGCACATGGAGATTCTGCCTTATAAGGGTGAGGAATTGTTTGGGGATGGTCTCTGGGACCTCGTATCCACAGCAACAGCTGGGAAGAAAAATTTTTACCTCAGGTTTCCTCACAGCCTAAGAAAGCACCGTATTTTCAGGTACAGTCCTTTCGGCTTCAGAAAAGCAAGCGGGTCAAAGGCGCTTCCTTTCTGCACAGAGACAAGGGAAGAAGGAAAAAGCTGCACCAGACAGCCAGTTCCCAGGATCAAAAATCTTCCCCCGCTTCCTCTGAGTCCACCGCATGACGCTGGGGCTCCACAGGTGGAGACAGGTGCGGTGGGGGCGCGTCTCGGGAACTTCAGGGACCAGTGGGCTTGCCCACAGGTGGATCCCTAGGTTCTGCAAGTAGTATCACAGGGATACAGGCTGGAGTTCGAGGCGACTCCCCCTCGCCGTTACCTCACATCAGCCTTGCCTGCTGCCCTCGGAGAAAGGTAGTACTGGCGGCAATTCACAAGCTGTACTTCCAGCAGGTGAAATCAAGGTACCCCTCCTTCAACAAGGCCGGGGTTACTATTCCAAAATGTTGTGGTACCGAAACCAGACGGTTCGGTGAGACCCATTCTAAAATTGAAATCCTTGAACACTTATATACGAAGGTTCAAGTTCAAAATGGAATCGCTCAGGGCGATTATTGCAAGCCTGGAGAATTTCAGGGTATCCCTGGACATCAAGGATGCTTACCTGCATGTCCCTATTTACCCTCTTCACCAGGAGTACCTCAAAATTGTGGTACAGGATTGTCATTACCAATTCCAGACGTTGCCGTTGGTCTGTCCCCGGCACCGAGGGTATTTACCAAGGTAATGGCCGAAGTACTTATCCCGTACTTGGACGATCTCCTTATAAAGGCGAGGTCCAGGGAGCAGTTGTTCGTCGGAGTAGCACTATCTCGGGAAGTGCTACAACAGCACGGCTGGATTCTGAATATTCCAAAGTCGCAGCTGGTTCCTACGACGCGTCTACTGTTCCTGGGTATGGTTCTGGACACAGAACAGGATAAAAAGGGTTTCTCCCGGAGGAGAAGTCCAAGGAGTTGGCGTCTCTAGACAGAGACCTCCTAATACAAATACAGGTGTCGGTGCATCAATGCACGCGAGCCCTGGGAAAGATGGTAGCTTCTTACGAAGAAATTCCATTCGCCAGGTCCCATGCAAGGATCTTCCAGTGGGATCTGTTGGACAAGTGGTCCGGGTCGCATCTTCAGATGCATCGGCGGATAACCCTGTCTCCAAGGGCCAGGGTGTCGCTGTGGTGGTGGCTGCAGAGTGCTCATCTTCTAGGGGGCTGCAGATTCGGCATACAGGACTGGGTCCTGGTGACCACGGATGCCAGCCTTCGAGGCTGGGGGGCAGTCACACAGGGAAGAAACTTCCAAGGCCTATGGAAAAGTCAGGAGACTTCCCTACACATAAATGTTCTGGAACTAAGGGCCATTTACAATGCCCTAAGTCAGGCTAGAACCCCTGCTTCAACACCGGCCGGTGCTGATCCAGTCAGACAACATCACGGCGGTCGCTCATGTAAACCGACAGGGCGGCACAAGGATTCTCCGATGGGAGGAAAATCATATGTTAGCACTGTCAGCAGTGTTCATTCCCGGAGTGGACAACTGAGAAGCAGACTTTCTCAGCAGACACGACCTCCACCCGGGAGAGTGGGGACTTCATCCAGAAGTCTTCCAAATGATTGTACACCGTTGGGAAAGACCACAGGTGGACATGATGGCGTCCCGCCTCAACAAAAAGCTACAAAGATATTGCGCCAGGTCAAGGGACCCTCAGGCGATAGCTGTGGACGCTCTGGTAACACCGTGGGTGTACCAGTCGGTGTATGTGTTCCTTTCTCTGCCTCTCTTACCCAGGGTAATGAGAATAATAATAAGGAGAGGAGTAAGAGCTATACTCATTGTTCCGGATTGTCCAAGAAGAGCTTGGTACCCAGAACTCCAAGAAATGATCTCAGAGGACCCATGGCCTCTGCCGTTCAGACAGGACCTGCTGCAGCAGGGGGCCTGTCTGTTCCAAGACGTACCGCGGCTGCGTTTGACGGCATGGCGGCTGAACGCCGGATCCTGAAGGAAAAGGGCATTCCGGAGGAAGTTATCCCTATGCTAATTAAAGCTAGGAAAGAAGTGAACGCAAACCATTATCACCGCATATGGCGGAAATATGTTGCGTGCTGTGAGGCCAGGAAGGCCCCAAAGGAGGAATTTCAGCTAGGTCGATTTCTGCACTTCCTACAAGTCAGAGGTGACTATGGGCCTAAAATTGGGTTCCATTAAGGTCCAGATTTCGGCTCTATCGATTTTCTTCCAAAATAGAACTGGCTTCACTGCCTGAAGTTCAGACTTTTGTTAAGGGAGTGCTGCATAGTCAGCCCCCGTTTGTGCCTCCAGTGGCACCGTGGGATCTCAACGTGGTGTTGGATTTCCTGAAGTCGCATTGGGTTGAGCCACTTAAATCCGTGGAGCTACAATACCTCACGTGGAAAGTGGTCATGCTGTGGGCCTTGGCGTGTATCAGAATTGGCGGCTTTGTCATGCAAAAGCCCTTATCTGTATTTTATATGGATAAGGCGGAATTGAGGACTCGTTCCCAATTCCTTCCTAAGGTGGTATCAGTTTTTCATGTGAACCAACCTATTGTGGTGCCTGCGGCTACTTGGGACTTGGAGGATTCCAAGTTACTGGACGTAGTCAGGGCCCTGAAAAGTATATGTTTCCAGGACGGCTGGAGTCAGGAAAACTGACTCGCTATTTATCCTGTATGCACCCAACAAGCTGGGTGCTCCTGCTTCTAAGCAGACTATTGCTCGCTGGATCTGTAGCACGATTCAACTTGCACATTCTGCGGCTGGACTGCCGCACCCTAAATCTTTAAAAGCCCATTCCACGAGGAAAGTGGGCTCTTCTTGGGCGGCTGCCTGAGGGGTCTCGGCTTTACAAATTTGCCGAGCTGTTACTTGGTCGGGTTCAAACATTTTTGCAAGAGTCTACAAGTTTGATACCCTGGCTGAGGAGGACCTAGAGTTGCTCATTCGGTGCTGCAGAGTCATCCGCACTCTCCCGCCCGTTTGGGAGCTTTGGTATAATCCCCATGGTCCTTACGGAGTCCCAGCATCCACTTAGGACGTCAGAGAAAATAAGATTTTACTCACCGGTAAATCTATTTCTCGTAGTCCGTAGTGGATGCTGGGCGCCCATCCCAAGTGCGGATTGTCTGCAATACTTGTTTATAGTTATTGCCTAACTAAAGGGTTATTGTTGAGCCATCTGTTGAGAGGCTCAGTTATATTTCATACTGTTAACTGGGTATAGTATCACGAGTTATACGGTGTGATTGGTGTGGCTGGTATGAGTCTTACCCGGGATTCAAAATCCTTCCTTATTGTGTCAGCTCTTCCGGGCACAGTATCCTAACTGAGGTCTGGAGGAGGGTCATAGTGGGAGGAGCCAGTGCACACCAGGTAGTCCTAAAGCTTTCTTTAGTTGTGCCCAGTCTCCTGCGGAGCCGCTATTCCCCATGGTCCTTACGGAGTCCCAGCATCCACTACGGACTACGAGAAATAGATTTACCGGTGAGTAAAATCTTATTTTCTGCCAGGAGAGTATTATGGACTCGGCAGTGGACAGGTGATGCTGATTCTAAAAGGCACATGGAAGTTTTGCCTTATAAGGGTGAGGAATTGTTTGGGGACGGTCTCTCGGACTTCGTGTCCACAGCAACAGCTGGGAAATCGACTTTTTTACCTCAGGTTCCCTCACAGCCTAAGAAAGCACCGTATTATCAAGTACAGTCCTTTCGGCCTCAGAAAGGCAAGCAGGTCAGAGGCGCGTCCTTTCTGCCCAGAGGCAGGGGTAGAGGGAAAAAGCTGCACCAGACAGCCAGTTCCCAGGAACAAATATCCTCCCCTGCTTCCACTAAGTCCACCGCATGACGTTGGGGCTCCACAGGTGGAGCCAGGTGCGGTGGGGGCCCGTCTCCGGAACTTCAGCGACCAGTGGGTTCACTCACAGGTGGATCTCTGGGTTCTACAGGTATCTCAGGAATACAAGCTGGAGTTCGAGACGTCTCCCCCTCGCCGTTACCTCAAATCAGCCTTGCCTGCTACTCCCAAGGAAAGGGAGGTAGTACTGGCGGCAATTCACAAGCTGTACCTCCAGCAGGTGATAATCAAAGTTCCTCTCCTTCAACAGGGACGAGGTTACTATTCCACAATGTTTGTGACACCGAAACCAGACGGTTCGGTGAGACCCATTCTAAACTTAAAATCCTTGAACACTTATATAAGGAAGTTCAAGTTCAAAATAGAATCGCTCAGGGCGGTTATTGCAAGCCTGGAAGAGGGGGATTTTATGGTGTCACTGGACATCATGGATGCTTACCGACATGTCCCCATTTACCCACCTCACCAGGAGTACCTCAAGGTTGTGGTACAGAACTGCCATTACCAATTCCAGACGTTGCCGTTGGGTCTGTCCACGGCACCGAGGGTGTGTACCAAGGTAATGGCCGAAATGATGATACTACTTCGAAAGAAGGGAGTTATAATTATCCCGTACTTGGACGATCTCCTTATAAAGGCGAGGTCCAAGGAGCAGTTGTTGATCGGTGTAGCACTATCTCAGGAAGTGCTACAAAAGCACGGCTGGATTCTGAATATCCCAAAGTCGCAGCTGGTTCCTACGACGCGTCTTCTGATATTGGGCATGTTTCTGGACACAGAACAGAAGAAGGTGTTTCTCCCGGAGGAGAAGGCCAAGGAGTTGTCATCTCTGGTCAGAGACCTCCTGAAACCAAAACAGGTGTCGGTGCATCATTGCACGCGAGTCCTGGGAAAGATGGTAGCTTCTTACGAAGCAATTCCCTTCGGCAGGTTCCATGCAAGGAACTTTCAGTGGGACCTGTTAGTCAAGTGAGGATCGCATCTTCAGATGCATCGGCTGATCACCCTGTCTCCGAGGGCCAGGGTGTCTCTGCTGTGGTGGCTGCAGAGTGCTCATCTTCTCGAGGGCCGCAGATTCGGCATTCAGGACTGGGTCCTGGTGACCACGGATGCAAGCCTCCGAGGTTGGGGAGCAGTCACTCAGGGAAGAAACTTCTAAGGACAATGGTCGAGTCAGGAGACTTCCCTACACATAAATATTCTGGACCTAAGGGCCATTTACAATGCCCTAAGTCAAGCAGAACCCCTGCTTCGAAACCAGCCGGTGCTGATACAGTCAGACAACATCACGGCTGTCGCCCATGTAAACCGTCAAGGCGGCACAAGAAGCAGGATGGCGTTGGCAGAAGCCACAAGGATTCTCCGATGGGCGGAGAATCACGTGCTAACACTGTCAGCAGTGTTCATTCCGGGTGTGGAAAACTAGGAAGCAGACTTCCTCAGCAGGCACGACCTCCACCCGGGAGAGTGGGGACTTCATCCAGAAGTCTTCACGCAGATTGTAGACCGTTGGGAACGGCCACAGGTGGACATGAGGGCGTCCCGCCTCAACAAAAAGCTAAAAAAGTATTGCGCCAGGTCAAGAGACCCTCAGGAGATAGCTGTGGACGCACTAGTGACACCGTGGGTGTACCAGTCGGTTTATGTGTTCCCTCCTCTTCCTCTCATACCCAAGGTACGGAGGATAGTAAGTAAGAAAGGAGTAAGAACTATACTCGTAGTTCCGGTTTGGCCAAGCAGAACTTGGTACCCAGAACTACAAGAAATGATCTCGGAGGACCCATGGCCTCTGTCTCTCAGACAGGACCTGTTACTGCAGGGGCCCTGTCTGTTCCAAGACTTACCGCGGCTGCGTTTGAAGGCTTGGCGGTTGAACGCCGGATCCGAACGGAAAAGGGCGTTCCAGATGAAGTGATTCCTACGCTGTTAAAGGCTAGGAAAGACGCTGCCTGAAGTTCAGACGTTGTTAAGGGAGTGCTGCATATTCAGCCCCTTTTTTGTGCCTCCAGTGGCACCTTGGGATCTCAACGTAGTGTTGGATTCCTAAAATCACATTGTTTTGAGCCACTTCAGACCGTGGAGTTGAAGTATCTCACGTGGAAAGTGGTCATGCTTTTGGCCTTGGCTTCGGCTAGGCGTGTGTCAGAATTGGCGGCTTTGTCATGTAAAAGCCCTTATCTGATCTTCCATATGGACAGGGCAGAATTGAGGACTCGTACCCAATTTCTCCCTAAGGTGGTATCAGCGTTTCATTTGAACCAACCTATTGTGGTGCCTGCGGCTACTCGGGACTTGGAGGATTCCAAGTTGCTGGACGTAGTCCGGGCCCTGAAAATCTATGTTTCCAGGACGGCTAGAGTCAGAAAAACTGACTCGCTGTTTATCCTGCATGCACCCAACAAGCTGGGTGCTCCTGCTTCTAAAAGCAGACTATTGCTCGCTGGATCTGTAGCACGATTCAACTTGCACATTCTGCGGCTGGACTGCCGCATCCTAAATCAGTCAAAGCCCATTCCACGAGGAAGGTGGGCTCTTCTTGGGCGGCTGCCCGAGGGGTCTCGGCTTTACAACTTGGCCGAGCTGCTACCTGGTCGGGGTCAAACACGTTTGCAAAATTCTACAAGTTTGATACCCTGGCTGAGGAGGACCTTGAGTTTGCTCATTCGGTGCTGCAGAGTCATCCGCACTCTCCCGCCCGTTTGGGAGCTTTGGTATAATCCCCATGGTCCTTACGGAGTACCCAGCATCCACTAGGACGTCAGAGAAAATAAGAATTTACTCACCGGTAATTCTATTTCTCGTAGTCCGTAGTGGATGCTGGGAGCCCGTCCCAAGTGCGGACTTCTGCAATACTTGTATATAGTTATTGTTAACTATAGGGTTATTGTTCTGAGCCATCTGTTGAATGAGGCTCAGCGATTGTTCATACTGTTAACTGGGTATAGTTATCACAAGTTGTACGGTGTGATTGGTGTGGCTGGTATGAGTCTTACCCTGGATTCCAAATCCTTTCCTAGTAATGTCAGCTCTTCCGGGCACAGTTTCCCTAACTGAGGTCTGGAGGAGGGGCATAGAGGGAGGAGCCAGTGCACACCAGATATAGTACCTAATCTTTCTTTTAAGAGTGCCCAGTCTCCTGCGGAGCCCGTCTATTCCCCATGGTCCTTACGGAGTACCCAGCATCCACTACGGACTACGAGAAATAGAATTACCGGTGAGTAAATTCTTATTTTCTCTGACGTCCTAGTGGACCTCAGTTAGAATCTGTGCCCGGCCAGAGCTGGATGCACCTAGTGGGCTCTCCTGAGCTTACTAGAAAAGAAAGTATTTGTTAGGTTTTTTATTTTAAGTGAGATCTGCTGGCAACAGACTCACTGCTACGAGGGACTGAGGGGAGAGAAGCAAACCTACATGCTTGCAGCTAGCTTGTGCTTCTAAGGCTACTGGACACCATTAGCTCCAGAGGGATCGAACACAGGGCCCGACCTCGATCGTCCGTTCCCGGAGCCGCGCCGCCGTCCCCCTTGCAGAGCCAGAAGACGGAAGAACAGGAGAAAATCGGCGGCTGAAGACTCCGGTCTTCAATAAGGTAGCGCACAGCACTGCAGCTGTGCGCCATTGCTCCCACAGCACACCACACGCTCCGGTCACTGGTGGGTGCAGGGTGCTGGGGGGGGGCGCCCTGGGCTGCAATAAGTACACCTTTTTGGCAAATGTGCACATAATACAGTTATAAACTGTATATGTGCCTAATCCCCCGCCATGAACATTATTAAAAAAGTGGGAGAAGCCCGCCGCGGAGGGGGCGGGGCTATCTCCCTCAGCACACCGGCGCCATTTTTTCTTCACAGCTCCGCTGGAAGGATGCTCCCCAGGCTCTCCCCTGCAGTATACACTACAAGAAGGGTAAAAAAGAGAGGGGGGGGGTCACATAAATTTAGGCGCAAAAGGTGATATAAGCAGCTATTGGGGGAAAATTCACTTTGTGTTAGTGTAAATCCCTCTGTTATATAGCGCTCTGGTGTGTGCTGGCATACTCTCTCTGTCTCCCCAAAGGACTTTGTGGGGTCCTGTCCTCAGTCAGAGCATTCCCTGTGTGTGTGCGTGCGGTGTGTCGGTACGGCTGTGTCGACATGTTTGAGGAGGATGCTTACGTGGAGGCGGAGCAGGAGCCGATAAGTGTGATGTCGCCCCCTGCGGGGCCGACACCAGAGTGGATGGATATGTGGAAGGTATTAACCGACAGTGTCAACTCCTTGCATAAAAGGTTCGATGACGTAACAGCTTTGGGACAGCCGGCATCTCAGCCCGCGCATGCCCAAACGTCTCAGAGGCCATCAGGGGCTCAAAAACGCCCGCTACCTCTGATGGCAGACACAGATGTCGACACGGAGTCTGACTCCAGTGTCGACGAGGATGAGACAAATGTACAATCCACAATGGCCATCCGATGTAGGATTACGGCAATGAAAAATGTGTTGCACATTTCTGACATTAACCCGGTTACCACAAAAAAGGGTATTATGTTTGGGGAGAAAAAGCAGCCAGTGACTTTTCCCCCATCTGATGAGTTAAATGAATTGTGTGAAGAAGCGTGGTGTTCCCCAGATAAGAAACTAGTGATTTGTAAGCGGTTACTAATGGTGCATCCTTTCCCGCCAACGGATAGGTTACGCTGGGAGACATCCCCTAGGGTGGACAAGGCGCTCACACGCTTATCAAAAAAGGTGGCACTGCCGTCTCTGGATACGGCCGCCTTAAAGGAGCCTGCAGATAGAAAGCAGGAGGCTATCCTGAAGTCTGTGTATACACACTCAGGTACTATACTGAGACCTGCTATTGCTTCAGCATGGATGTGTAGTGCTGCAGCAGCATGGTCTGATTCCCTGTCAGATAACATTGATTCCCTTGACAGGGATACTATTTTGCTAACTATAGAGCATATTAAAGACGTAGTCTTATATATGAGAGATGCACAGAGGGACATTTGCCGGCTGGCATCTAGAATTAATGCAATGTCCATTTCTCTGACGTCCTAAGTGGATGCTGGGACTCCGTAAGGACCATGGGGAATAGCGGCTCCGCAGGAGACTGGGCACAACTAAAGAAAGCTTTAGGACTACCTGGTGTGCACTGGCTCCTCCCACTATGACCCTCCTCCAGACCTCAGCTAGAATCTTGTGCCCGGCTGAGCTGGATGCACATTAGGGGCTCTCCTGAGCTCCTAGAAAGAAAGTATATTTTAGGTTTTTTATTTTACAGTGAGATCTGCTGGCAACAGACTCACTGCAGCGAGGGACTAAGGGGAGAAGAAGCAAACCTACCTAACTGGTGGTAGTTTGGGCTTCTTAGGCTACTGGACACCATTAGCTCCAGGGGGATCGACTGCAGGACCCGACCTTGGTGTTCGGTCCCGGAGCCGCGCCGCCGGCCCCCTTACAGAGCCAGAAGCAAGAAGTGTTCCGGAAAATCGGCGGCAGAAGACTTCTGTCTTCAACAAGGTAGCGCACAGCACTGCAGCTGTGCGCCATTGCTCCTCATGCACACCTCACACTCCGGTTACTGATGGGTGCAGGGCGCTGGGGGGGGGGCGCCCTGAGGGCAATATAAGACACCTTGGCTGGCAAATCATCCCAATATATAGTCCCAGGGCTATATATGTGATAAATTACCCCTGCCAGAATCCATGAAAAAGCGGGAGAAAAGTCCGCCGAAAAAGGGGCGGGGCTATCTCCATCAGCACACTGGCGCCATTTTATCTTCACAGTGCAGCTGGAAGATAGCTCCCCAGGCTCTCCCCTGTAGTTTTCAGGCTCAAAGGGTTAAAAAGAGAGGGGGGCACTAAATTTAGGCGCAATATATGTATACAAGCAGCTATTGGGGGAAAAATCACTCAGTTATAGTGTTAATCCCTGCATTATATAGCGCTCTGGTGTGTGCTGGCATACTCTCTGTCTCCCCAAAGGACTTTGTGGGGTCCTGTCCTCAGTCAGAGCATTCCCTGTGTGTGTGCGGTGTGTCGGTACGGCTGTGTCGACATGTTGGATGAGGAAGGTTACGTGGAGGCGGAGTAGAGGCCGATAAATGGGATGTCGCCCCCTGTGGGGCCGACACCAGAGTGGATGGATAGGTGGAAGGTATTAACCGACAATGTCAACTCCTTACATAAAAGGCTGGATGACGTAACAGCTGTGGGACAGCCGGCTTCTCAGCCCGCGCCTGCCCAGGCGTCTCAAAGGCCATCAGGGGCTCAAAAAACGCCCGTTACCTCAGATGGCAGACACAGATGTCGACACGGGGTCTGACTCCAGTGTCGACGAGGTTGAGATATATATACACAATCCACTAGGAACATCCGTTGCATGATCTCGGCAATGAAAAATGTGTTACACATTTCTGACATGAACCCAAGTACCACATAAAAGGGGTTTTATTTTTGGGGAGAAAAAGCAGCCAGTGTTTTGTTCCCCGATCAGATGAGTGAATGAAGTGTGTAAAGAAGCGTGGGTTCCCCCGATAAGAAACTGGTAATTTCTAAAAAGTTACTGATGGCGTACCCTTTCCCGCCAGAGTATAGGTCACGTTGGGAGATATCCCCTAGGGCGGATAAGGCGCTCACACGTTTGTCAAAAAAGGTGGCACTGCCGTCTTAGGATACGGCCACCTTGAAGGAGCCTGCTGATAAAAAGCAGGAGGCTATCCTGAAGTCTGTATATACACACTCAGGTACTATACTGAGACCTGCAATTGCCTCAGCATAAATAGTGCTGCTGCAGCGTGGTCTGATACCCTGTCAGATAATATTAATACCCTAGACAGGGATAATATTTTGCTAACATAGAGCATATTATAGACGTCGTCTTATATGAAGGATGCACAGAGGGATATTTGCCGGCTGGCATCCAAAATTAATGCAATGTCCATTCTGCCAGGAGGGTATTAGAGACCCGGCAGTGGACAGGTGATGCTGCCTTTAAAAGGCACATGGAGATTCTGCCTTATAAGGGTGAGGAATTGTTTGGGGATGGTCTCTGGGACCTCGTATCCACAGCAACAGCTGGGAAGAAAAATTTTTACCTCAGGTTTCCTCACAGCCTAAGAAAGCACCGTATTTTCAGGTACAGTCCTTTCGGCTTCAGAAAAGCAAGCGGGTCAAAGGCGCTTCCTTTCTGCACAGAGACAAGGGAAGAAGGAAAAAGCTGCACCAGACAGCCAGTTCCCAGGATCAAAAATCTTCCCCCGCTTCCTCTGAGTCCACCGCATGATGCTGGGGCTCCACAGGTGGAGACAGGTGCGGTGGGGGCGCGTCTCGGGAACTTCAGGGACCAGTGGGCTTGCCCACAGGTGGATCCCTAGGTTCTGCAAGTAGTATCACAGGGATACAGGCTGGAGTTCGAGGCAACTCCCCCTCGCCGTTACCTCACATCAGCCTTGCCTGCTGCCCTCGGAGAAAGGTAGTACTGGCGGCAATTCACAAGCTGTACTTCCAGCAGGTGAAATCAAGGTACCCCTCCTTCAACAAGGCCGGGGTTACTATTCCAAAATGTTGTGGTACCGAAACCAGACGGTTCGGTGAGACCCATTCTAAAATTGAAATCCTTGAACACTTATATACGAAGGTTCAAGTTCAAAATGGAATCGCTCAGGGCGATTATTGCAAGCCTGGAGAATTTCAGGGTATCACTGGACATCAAGGATGCTTACCTGCATGTCCCTATTTACCCTCTTCACCAGGAGTACCTCAAAATTGTGGTACAGGATTGTCATTACCAATTCCAGACGTTGCCGTTGGTCTGTCCCCGGCACCGAGGGTATTTACCAAGGTAATGGCCGAAGTACTTATCCCGTACTTGGACGATCTCCTTATAAAGGCGAGGTCCAGGGAGCAGTTGTTCGTCGGAGTAGCACTATCTCGGGAAGTGCTACAACAGCACGGCTGGATTCTGAATATTCCAAAGTCGCAGCTGGTTCCTACGACGCGTCTACTGTTCCTGGGTATGGTTCTGGACACAGAACAGGATAAAAAGGGTTTCTCCCGGAGGAGAAGTCCAAGGAGTTGGCGTCTCTAGACAGAGACCTCCTAATACAAATACAGGTGTCGGTGCATCAATGCACGCGAGCCCTGGGAAAGATGGTAGCTTCTTACGAAGAAATTCCATTCGCCAGGTCCCATGCAAGGATCTTCCAGTGGGATCTGTTGGACAAGTGGTCCGGGTCGCATCTTCAGATGCATCGGCGGATAACCCTGTCTCCAAGGGCCAGGGTGTCGCTGTGGTGGTGGCTGCAGAGTGCTCATCTTCTAGGGGCCGCAGATTCGGCATAGATGACTGGGTCCTGGTGACCACGGATGCCAGCCTTCGAGGCTGGGGGGCAGTCACACAGGGAAGAAACTTCCAAGGCATATGGAAAAGTCAGGAGACTTCCCTACACATAAATGTTCTGGAACTAAGGGCCATTTACAATGCCCTAAGTCAGGCTAGACCCCTGCTTAAACACCGGCCGGTGCTGATCCAGTCAGACAACATCACGGCGGTCGCTCATGTAAACCGACAGGGCGGCACAAGAAGCAGGATGGCGATGGCAGAAGCCACAAGGATTCTCCGATGGGCGGAAAATCATGTGTTAGCACTGTCAGCAGTGTTCATTCCCGGAGTGGACAACTGAGAAGCAGACTTTCTCAGCAGACACGACCTCCACCCGGGAGAGTGGGGACTTCATCCAGAAGTCTTCCAAATGATTGTACACCGTTGGGAAAGACCACAGGTGGACATGATGGCGTCCCGCCTCAACAAAAAGCTACAAAGATATTGCGCCAGGTCAAGGGACCCTCAGGCGATAGCTGTGGACGCTCTGGTAACACCGTGGGTGTACCAGTCGGTGTATGTGTTCCTTTCTCTGCCTCTCTTACCCAGGGTAATGAGAATAATAAGAAGGAGAGGAGTAAGAGCTATACTCATTGCTCCGGATTGGCCAAGAAGAGCTTGGTACCCAGAACTCCAAGAAATGATCTCAGAGGACCCATGGCCTCTGCTGTTCAGACAGGACCTGCTGCAGCAGGGGGCCTGTCTGTTCCAAAACGTACCGCGGCTGCGTTTGACGGCATGGCGGTTGAACGCCGGATCCTGAAGGAAAAGGGCATTCCGGAGGAAGTTATCCCTACGCTAATTAAAGCTAGGAAAGAAGTGAACGCAAACCATTATCACCGCATATGGCGGAAATATGTTGCGTGCTGTGAGGCCAGGAAGGCCCCAA